>NC_134786.1:60283648-60293648 GCF_046742065.1 Oratosquilla oratoria
GTCGATGTGTGTAGCTTGTCCAGCGTGTCCTGCAGTGGGTTGTAGCCCAGGTCAGTGTTGGACACAGGGATTCCCACCGTGCAGTCATCAACATATTTCCACCTGTGCAGTGTGCCTCCCATGGTATCGTTGATAAGTATTAGGAAACACAGTGGGCCCATTCTTGTTCCCTGTGGTACCCCTCAGGATAGGTGCTGGACTGCAGAGACGTGCCCCTGATATCTGACAGCTTGACATCGGTCCGTCAGGAAGTCAGATAGCCAAGCCACCAAGGAGGTAGGAGGGCCAAGGTGGATGGCTTTGGTGATGATAGTGGTGTGATCAACAAGGTCGAAGGCTTTCTTGGAGTCAATGAACGCCACTGGAAGTGAAGTCTTGCGCTGCTCGAGATTTTTGTAGATAAAGTCAAGGAAGCTAATAAGATAGTGAGTGGAGGAGGAAGTTTTCACATTACCAAACTGTTGGGGATCAATGAATTTGCTGATTTTGGAATATACCCACTCGAAGACAAAATCCTAACAAATAAGACTAGGAATGGGAGCGATAGTAATAGGTCTGAGATCACTAAAGGACTGGGGATTGGAGGATTTGGGGATGAAAGTAATGAAGCGTGTCTTACAATTCGTGGGACATTTACTTTGATTAAGTGAGCCATTGATTATTGAAAAGATCGGGATGGCAAGTTTGTGACCAATTCACGATAAAGTTTGATGGGTAAGTCTACAGGTGTAGAGGACCGCTTTGACTTGATGCTGGGGAGCTTTTTAGCAACCTGAAAAACATTAACTGTCGGGGGAGGGGGGAGTAAGGAGTCAGGAGGAAAGCAGGTAGGAGAGGTCAATCCCGGGCAGTGTTTGACAGATGGATGCAAAGTGGTCATTTATTTGCTCAGCCGCATGGTCAGGTGACAGTTGTGATATGAGGGGGATGCCAGATGCCGGCCGCCGCACAAACTTTTAACCCTGCTAAAACACTGGCAGCTATTCTGCTGTAAGTGCTTGATCTTATTGGGGTAGTACGTTTTCTTGGCTCTTTTTATTTCCCTTATGAGTTTGTTCCGGAATTGTCTAAAAACGCTGTCAGTATAAAAAGATTTAGTACGCTGTTGAATCAGTCTTTTAATTCTGGGCGTGATCCATGCGGCCTCTACTGGGTGTGTACGTGTCTGTTTCAAAGGGAATTAACGATGGAAGGCCTGCGTAATCATATTGATATAAATATCCCACTTCTGAACACCCTCCACTGCAAGCACCTCTGTCCAGGAATAGTGAGTGATCCATTGTCCAAATTCACGCAAGTTTGAGTCGGGTATGGGACTGTGAAAGCGAGTAGTGGTGCTGTGCACTAACGAAGTGGTGCTGGCTGGCGACCACAGGATGGAAGTGCGGGTCGACCGACCAATTGGGGGAAGGGGTTGGGGGGAGGCACAGTTCACACATGTCACTTAGAATGAGGTCAAGCGTGATGACACCGTGTGTGGGGAAGTTGATGAGTTGTGATATATGTAGATGTTCTTGAATATCAGTGGTATTTAACTCATTGAAATCCCCAGATAGAGCCAATCTAGCACCAAGGTATTTGGCCCTGAGACTGTCTGCCGTGTTAATAATGTGTTCGACCAAAGCGTCGGCCGAGGGAGCTCGTGGGGGGTGGTACACTACACGCATAATGATGGAGGCTGTGTGGCGAGGGTGTAAGGGAGGGATTAACCGCACCCATAAGGTTTCTAGGCTTTCGGGAATATCCACGAGTAACTGTGAGGCATTCGACGCTTTCCGAGAGTACAAGGCCACTCCACCTCCACGCCGCCCACTCCTTAGGTTGTGATGGAATTTGTATCTTTCAATTTCGCATATTTTAGGCACTATTTGCCATGCTTCTGTAATTCCAACTACACCCACATTAAGTAACAATACAGTAGCAGTGAGTTCATCTACTATGTTACACAAAGAGGTAACGTTTGATAATAATAATGAAAGTAAATCATACCATTGTCTAGGGACCTCAATCACTTTGTTAATGTATCTATGATGGTTGCGTCCCGCTCTACATCCACGGTTACGATCAAAACTTAGTTCTTTGAGGTGTCTTATCACAGGTGAAGGAGGGTAACCACGCCCTGATCTTAACTGATGCAGTTTACCAGCACTGTAGTGTAGACGGGTGAAAGTAGACATCTTAACTAGGTAGTACTCGTATGCTATGATCACAACTCTGTGAAGAGCGTTACTATCGAAAATAGTCGTTCACTTAAAACAACACTTAAACAACATCACACAATGAGTTTAAAAGTAATAACAGGGAAGTAGGTCAACACACTGATCTAGGCAGCCACAGGGCGCCAGTCGACACGTCTTACCCCAGTGAGGTCTGGTGTGTGTGTGTGTGTGTGTGTGTGTGTGTGTGTGTGTGTGTGTGTGTGTGTGTGTGTGTGTGTGTGTGTGTGTGTGTGTGTGTGTGTGTGTTTTGTGTGTGTGTGTGTGTGTGTGTGCGTGTGTGTGTGTGTGTGTGTGTGTATGTGTGTGTGTGCGTCTGTGTGTATTTGCATGTGTGTGTGTGTGTGTCTGTGTTTGCATGCATGCGTGCGTACGTTATTCAAGCTCTCCATAATGTCTTTGGGACAATAATTTCAATCTCTCTCTCTCTCTCTCTCTCTCTCTCTCTCTCTCTCTCTCTCTTTGGTTCTCGGCCTCGCTCTCAATTATCCACGCTCTTGTACTCTGGCCCTTAGGAAAACAGAAACTTAATGACCTTGAGCTTCTTCTAAACACGGTAGAAGACAATCTTGTTTATATTTCTATTTTTTCTCCTTTTCACTCGTTTGCGAAATGCGGCGCTTGTAATCTCGAGTTTTTAATTATATTCTCACTGAGGACAGAAAAACGTGTGTAACAAGTGGGATTATATTGTAGATTTTTTGAGCAATTGTAATGACATTAATTTACATTTCGATCACTGGTTTCATAACATTTACTCTAGTGTATCAGATTATCACTTTTTATGATTTCTAGAATATTGACATAAAAATATATTTGCTTCTTCTAAACATTATAATGTCTTCCCCATCCTTTAAGACAAATAAAAGTAAAACACACACACTCACACACACACACACACACACACACACACACACACACACACACACACACACACACACACACACACACACACATATATATATATATATATATATATATATATATATATATATATATATGAAAGTAATGACTAATTGTCAATACTCGATAGTGACAACCCCTCACTATCCGAACTACCCGGTAACCTCTCCCAGTTAGCCGATAACCTACCCCAATGAAGATTAGGTATGAACACGTACATATATAATGAAATATCAGCACACCATTCACTGGAACACTCATCCCTAACCACAGAGTAAGAATATCCCAAGCCAATGAAGAATGGTCTTGTATCCGAAACCAAGATGTAGCTATAATGACTACCTACAGTGAAGTCATAAGCCTAATTTCAAAGGAGAACAAATCCATAGTAAGGCATATGGCTAATACTTTTATGAAAATAATAAGTGCACAACTAGCCCATATTTACATTTTATACACACACACACACACATATATATATATATATATATATGTGTGTGTGTGTGTGTGTGTGTGTGTGTGTGTGTGTGTGTGTGTGTGTGTGTGTGTGTGTGTGTATGAAATGTAAATATGGGCAGGATAGTTTCTCTTATGCATACCTAATTGAAAGTGATGGCTAGTTGTGCACTTATTATTTTCACAAAAGTATTAGCCATATATATATATTTGCAGAAATCACTTAGGAAATAAAAGAAATGAATACCGAACGTTTTTGTCTATTCAAGACATCATCAGGGTACAAAGGATATAAAAAATGACCAAAGGTCACAGTATGTACATGGTGGTAGAGGAACTGGGAAAGGTCCAATAAACCCGATTCCAGAAGAATTATTTACAATCTTTTTAATAATAAAATTATCTAACTTATAACCTAAGCTTAAGTTCATATTATTTTCGAAACTATTTTTAATGTGACATGACTCAATTATGTTCCTTTCTACAATATTATGACATGATGTAATAACTTTTGTGTTTTCCCAGTCAGTACTATGGGAGAGCTTTTTTTGGTGGACGAAAAGTCCGCTTGACATTTGACCCGTTCTTATGTTGTATTTATGTTGACTAATCCTTTTGTTTAAATCTTTTCCTGTTTGGCCTATGTACTTAAAATCACACACTTTACAAGGTATACTGTAGATACATCCTTCTTTTTCATTTGGAGAATTCCTAATAAGATAGTTCTTAACAATATTGTTGTTATTAAATATCACCTGAATACCAAAGTTTTCAAATATTTGAGGAAGGGTGATAAAATTTTCATGATATGGAATTGCTAAAATGTTCTTCAATTTAAATTCGTTTACTTGAGAGGTGTTAAAATATGTTCTTCTGGCTTTTTCTTGTGCTCTATCCATAAGAGCAACAAAAATCTTAAGAACATTTTAAGGGTCCACTGCTAACGGGCAGGTCCCTGATGGGGAAAAGGGAAATTCCTCATAGATATATGGGGTACCGTCATAATGATGGGGTGGACCATTGGGCACCCTATAGATATAGGAATTCACCGAATATAATGAATAAGGTGACACCAGAGAAATAGCTCACTAGAAACCAGTTGGCACGGAGGTGAGATTAGTTCCAAAACCCCTTCATAGCAAACATGAATAGTACAACCAAAGCAAAACCTGGCGTCCCTGTTGGATCATCGTCTCCTAAAGATCCAACAGCATTATTTCGTGTGTTTACGGGCAGTGTGCCATGGAATGTGAGTAAGCACTGTTCAAACAGATTCAAGTCTTGGACATTAAACAACATGGAGAGTTTAATGGAAGAACTGGGACATCGTAGGAATGAGCGAAGTCCGAAGAACGGAAGAAAAAAATCATACAAGTACAAGATGGTCACCACCTGTTCTACTATAGAGGTAAGGACAAAAAAAGATCTAATGGAGTAGGATTCTTGATAAACCGAGAGGTTGCTGGTAACGTAGTCAAGTTCAGTAGTTTGTAAGACAGGGTAGCTTGGATAGTGATAAAGCTGTGTAAAAGGTACACTAAAAATAGTTCAAGTTTATGCACCAACTTCACAGAGTTCAGACGATGAAGTTGAGTCCTTCTATGATGATTTAAGTCTGGTAATGAATCAAGAAAAAGTAAGTACATGTTGGTAATATGCGATTTTATTGCGAAAGTGGGGAAGAAGAAGGGAGATGAGTCGTGTATTGGGAAGTTTGGAATAGGTGAAAGAAATGACAGAAGCGAGATGTTTGTCAATTTTTCAGAGAACTACAACATTAGGATAATTAGCACTTTCCTCCAAAAGCGTGTAGGTCGTAAATGGACCTGGAAAAGTCCAAATAGAGCAACAGAGAACGAAGTAGCCTTTATATTAGGAGATGAGAACAAAAGCGTTAGCAATGTTATGGTCATAAATAAAGTCAACATTGGTAGTGACCATAGAATGGTAGGTTGCACAGCTAAATTCAATTTCAGAGTCGAGAGAAATAAATTAGTTTTAAAAAAGAAAATCAGCCTTGCAAAGGTTAAGGATAATAAGAGGAAATTTTCGTTAGAAATCAAAAATACATTCGAAGCTCTAAGAATTAACGAAGACACCGTGGAAGATACGAATTTGAATTTAGTGAATATCATTAGGGAATCGGCAGAGAAAGTAGGAAATACAAAAGTATTAGAGAAAAAAATATTCCAAAGCTACAAATGACCTCATTAAAAGAAGAAGGACCATACAGATTAATAAAAGCAGGAGAGACGACCTCATCAAGGACATATAACCTGAGTCTCCCTTCTCCGTCCCCAAAATGTACCACTTTCAGCTATATTTACTCGCGCACTCCGCACTATGTATCAATCTGCTGGCAATAGCCCTCTGTTTCACGCAACTATTTTTTCGTTGTCATACAGACATCTCTTCCCCTTCTACAAATGCCGATCCCGCGCGAGCGGGTGGTCTGTCCTAGGAAGTCCATAGTCCAGTCCAACCTGCTGAAGAGGACCACAGATAGTGGTCGAAATATATAGATCTTCCGTCTTTTTCATCTTGTTCTCCGACAGTGGGTTAATAAGTCTCATATATATGTATATATATATATATATATATATATATATATATATATATATATATATATATATATATAAATATATATATATATATATATAGAAATACGCTAATGGCAGCGACATCAAACCGATAATTTTTATGACAGTTGGATGCAGAGTTCGAACCCGCTATACTCGGCTCTCCGTAAATTATCTGTATGGCGCCCTAGACCACTACACCACAGAGACTATAAAACAGGAATTCGGATCGTCGTAATAAGTGATCTTCCTTCCCTAGGGAATCAGTTCGATTCCAGGTTTCAAGGATTTTATAGTCTCTGTGGTGTAGTGGTCTAGGGCGCCATACAGGTAATTTACGGAGAGCCGAGTATAGCGGGTTCGAACCCTGCATGCAACTGTCATAAAAATTATCGGTTTGATGTCGCTGCCGTTAGCGTATTTCTCTCATAGTTACAATGGCGATAAGCGTGAAAGGGGTTTGTTCTGGTCTTTACCCCATACCACTGGTGGGCTGGTCCTTGAGTAAAACAGGAATTCGGATCGCCGTAATAAGTGATCTTCCTTCCCTCGGGAATCAGTTCGATTCCAGGTTTCAAGGATTTTATAGTCTCTGTGGTGTAGTTGTCTAGGGCGCCATACAGTTAATTTACGGAGAGCCGAGTATAGCGGGTTCGAACCCTGCATGCAACTGTCATAAAAATTATCGGTTTGATGTCGCTGCCATTAGCGTATTTCTCTCATAGTTACAATGGCGATAAGCGTGAAAGGGGTTCGTCCTGGTCCTTACCCCATACCACTGGTGGGCTGGTCCTTGAGTAAAACAGGAATTCGGATCGCCGTAATAAGTGATCTTCCTTCCCTCGGGAATCAGTTCGATTCCAGGTTTCAAGGATTTTATAGTCTCTGTGGTGTAGTGGTCTAGGGCGCCATACAGGTAATTTACGGAGAGCCGAGTATAGCGGGTTCGAACCCTGCATGCAACTGTCATAAAAATTATCGGTTTGATGTCGCTGCCATTAGCGTATTTCTCTCATATATATATGTATATTTTTATATGTATATATATATATATATATTTTTTGTGTGTGTGTGTGTGTGTAATACACACACACACACATATATATATGTATATATATATATATATATATATATATATATATATATACATATATTCCTATTTTTCTTGCATTTCTAATATAAGCAGACTAATAGTCCCTTGTCCATGAAGTAATAAGTTCATGACTAAGTGGATGAACAATCAATATTAATGACTATAAGCCATATTACACAAGTGAAAGGAGATGGAATATACATGGATATTTTAAATTATTTTTAAAACAAAATAAGTATATGATAAAGTTAGGTAAAGTTACAATGACTTAAATCTTCATACAGTCTCTACTTTTTTTTTTTTCTTAATTTAGGTTAATGTACTGGAAATGCACCTTAATTTTTCCTTTTTTTTCAGATTCTGCAAAAGTGCATTTCAGGGATTTCCTCTTTTTCAGCCATTAACTTTCATACATCAGTTTGTTATACTTGTTTGAATTAAGATAAAATATATCTATCTCCCCTCATTGCACAAGAAGTGAGCATTTATATTTGTGTTTAGTAAGAATGGAAATACAAGTCGAGTTTGTTCACAATTCAGTGGCACTTCTCTTCGGTTAAGTATATATCACTTTCCTTCCATAATGACGAAATGTAAGGAAACACAAAGGACTTGGAAAAAGTGGAGAAGTAAAAAATCAAGATTGATATATATATATATATGTATATATATATATATATTTATATATACATATAATATATATATATATATATATATATATAAATATGTATATATATACATATATATATATATATATATATATATATAATATAGATACATATATATATATTTAGTTTGGAAACCCCAAACATGACTCGTAATACAATATATCTATACCAATATAGCTTTTGTTGCTGTTCTTTTAATATATTTTTGCTGACGAAAAATATCTTTCATTTTAGAAAAACTGCTATATACAGAAATGACATATACCCAGCAGCTTGAGATATACTATTGCATCGTTCTGATATACTGGAGTCCGCAGTAATTCGCAACGGATTAAACTTTTTTTTTTTTTTTTATTTAAACGAAAGTAATTTTCTTTCTTTGTCCAAGTAAATGAGTTGGTAAGCCTATCGATGGAATAAATAAATTAATACATTTCATTAAGTAAATTGGCCTTTTCTTGCAGCTCCTGTGACAAAAGAGATTGATTATTAATAAACAAAACAGTAAGTTAATTATCAAGAACTCTTACGCCTTAATGAAGATATAATGTTTGAATACGCGCAGTCTTCAAAGGTTTTGAATCTAATGGTTGTGGACATTTTTATTCTTTAAGGATTTTTAGCCAAATTGATATGTAGAGTCTAGTTGGAAGATCCTTTGTAATTACATAAAGCAAAGAAACAAATCAAAATTGAATAAAAACATTAACAAATACACGAGTAAATACATGATAATAAAATGAATAAATAAAGTAGCTTAAAAATTGTGGTGAGCAACAGGATTTGGAAGACGATTAAACAAGATGAAACGATGAAGACTGGAAATGGACGAAGATCAAAGAGAAGTGTCTGCGTATGATGATGAAATGATGTTTCAAACAAAACAATGCAATAAAGACATCAAGAGTTTCGCTAACACTCGATACCTTGTGTGGCAAATTATTCTATAACGGCTGCCGTGGTGCGATTTTATTAAATTTTGTGCTGCATCTTTATCCTGGTAGAGTAGCTGTTGCTGGCCTTTTTTTTAATCTACGATTTGCAAATCGATTAATTGAGTTTTATTTCGGCTAAATTTGATACATTTTTTGTTTTATCTGTTATTTTCATCATTTGATTATTATCATCTCTTTTTCATTATCTTCTATTTGTTATCGTTCATCCATTCGTTATCAAAATCATAGGAAGAAAATGGTCCGAGATGGACAAAGAAAACGCGAAAAAAGAAGAAGGCTGGAAAACGTAGGACAAAAAGAAAACGGAGGGAAAGAAGGGAAGAAGGGAAGAAAACGTGTTGACGAGAAAGCGAGAAGGAGAGCAGAGGTGAGGATTAAAAAAAGACTGTGAACAATGTAGAATGGCGTGTGAAATAAAAAAGAAAAAGGAAAAAAAAAACTGAAAGGAAGCATGAGAAAGGGATTGATGCCAAGCACGCAGATGGGCAAAGAGAGGTTTGAAAAAGAAAAAAAAAGTGAGAAAAGGAAAAAAAGAAAAAGATCTAAAGACAAGTATGCTGCCACCAGCAAATCCAAAAGAGAAAACAGGTAGATATCTATACAAGGGTTGAAAGAAGAGGAAGAGGAAGGAATGGATGGTCCTAGAAAGAGGAAGAGGAAGTAAAGGAGGATTCACGTACACAATATAGATGAACAGGCCTATATGTATGGGTGTGTTTGTATATGTATACACACACACACACACACACACACACACACACACACACACACAACACAACACACACACACAGACACACATACACACATATATGTATATATATATATATATATATATATATATATATATATATATATACATATATATATATGCATATACATATCATATGGAGGTTTCGGAGGTGGTTGTGTGTGAATGATTTTTTGACGCAGCCCGAAGGGATTCTCCCCGTCTTCTATTTTTCTGCAGGAGGAGGACGGAGAGGGAGGGGGGGGGGGGGTCGCCGATTAAGTAAAGTGCCCTTGTTGTAAATGTGATGTGTCTCGCTGCATTGCTTCTGACCTAGGGCAGTGGGCTGGATACAGGGATGACCCGTCATCCATGAGGAGCTAAGATGAGAGGGAGGAAAAT
>NC_134786.1:60298648-60306148 GCF_046742065.1 Oratosquilla oratoria
GGGTGTGGGGTGGGGAAGACGGAAAAGGGTGAGGAGCCTACGCCAGGAGGCGCTGAGTAGCTGCGGCCGAAGCCGTCACTCTTGCTCTCTTACAACCTTTAGGGACTTTTGGGCGAGGTAACAGTCGCTGCTGGGAATCGGAGACAAGTGCGGGATTCGAACCCACAGCTAAGCGAATGAAAGACAAGCACGTTACCGACTACGCCACCATGACAGTGGGAGTGCTCTTGTGTGTACCTGCATACGTACACGAACGCACGCACGCACGCACACAGACTGGTGCAATGCGTGAATTTAAATCTAAATATGCTAATTAGAGAAGGAGATATAGTCCTGGAACCATACATGAATTTGAAGCTAGGTATGGTAAAATGGAGAGTAAGAGACGGGACCCCACGAGCATTGTTCCTTTCATGTGAACTACAATTAGGTATACACGCACACACACGTGCTCGCGCGCACGCACACACACACACACACACCACGCACACACACACGTATAGAAAAAGTGTACACACACAAACACGTACACACGCACACACACACACACACACCACGCACACACACACGTACACACGTACAGACACACACACACACTATCGTAGAGACGCACAGATACACATACATACACACGCACAGACCGCATTAACAGAGACATACACACGTACACACAAACACGTACACACACACACACACACACACAGACACACACACACACACACACACACACACACACACACACACACACACACTGTATGGGCTTCCCCATCGCCAAGGTCAGTGACGACAATTATTTTCGATAAAACTCGAATGCTGAAAAAAAAATTGTGTCCATTGGATTTGATACGATGTTAATTAGTGAGACAGAGGAAGTTTAATTTTACTGACCTATCGTATTCGCTTAGCGCCGTGTGTTCATAAGAACATAAAAACATAAGAATGAAGGAGACTGCAATAGACCATGAGGCCTACACTAAGCAGTTCCATGTCCATTACCACTTGTCATCCCCGTCCATAAAGTTTTCTAACTGTTTTTTAAAACAACTGATAGTTTCAGCGCTCACTACATGGTTACTAAGTCTGTTCGATTCGTTGAACCACTCTATTAGTAAACCAATTTTTGCCTATTTCCTTCTTAAATCTAAATTTGTCCAGTTTAAATCCATTACTGAGCCCATGTATCATTTTGGTCATTCTCCTCTGTACTGATTCTAGTGAATTGATGTCCATTCTATAAGACGGAGACCAAAACTGTACCGCATGATCAAGGATGGGTTTAATTAACGCTAGATAGAGTTTGATAATTGTTTGATAATTACCTCTGCACTTCTATTCGTAACCGTCCTAGCAATGAAACCTAATGCTCTGTATGCTCAGTCATTTCTGGGAATCAGAGAGGAGTGCGGGACTCGAACCCACGCTTAAATGAATGTGAGACATGTAGGCTTTCGAAGGTCTATGGATTTGGACATTGCTCTCTGTATCATGTAATCACTGAGGCTTTAATTAAGCCCGATTAAGCCTTGCAACTTGTAGCCTGGATTTGTCGTACCACCGTCAAATCTGTAACGATACAAAATCGGCTTCTTTCCAACAATGAGAGTCTGAAAGGATCACCGACAAAAGCATTTTCTGTTAGATTTGAATGCTACTAAAAATAGATAGATATATAAACTGATAAAAAAAAAACATGTCTACTATTTACCACGCAAGTTCTTCTGAAAGAAATATTGACACAAACATTTTCTATAGGACTCGAACGTTATAGAAAATATAATAAAGATAAATAATGAATTAGATAAGTAAATGAAAATAAATTGATAAGATATTAACCAAAATCTTTTGAAACAAACCCGACATAAACATTTTCTAATAGGCTCGAATACTACGACACCACTTAACGAGAAAATGCCATTATCGAAAATAAAAACGAAATAGGAATAAAATTAAAAGAGAGTGCGAAACGCAGTGCCACCTAACGAAACAATAAAAACCCACCACATAATTACGTAGTTGTCAAACGTTATTTTTCTCGTTTCTTTACATAGGATAACAAAGGAAGAGCATGTCCACAACTAGATCGACTGTGAAAAAAAAAAAAAAAAAAACAATAGAATATATATATGAAAAAAAGATAAGTAAATACATAAAATGAATAATGACAAACAATAAACAATCAGGTAAACAATAATAATTCATAATAAACAACTAACATACGATCAATAAAAACAATGAAAAAATAAATGATAATGAATAAACAAATAATATAAAATAAATGGCAGGCATTACAATATTTTGCTTAGGTGATCATCTAAAAGAACCTTAAAAATTCGTACTGTACTATGTCTATATTGCACTGCCACTGCAGGAAGTTTATTCCCTTCATTAACTACACGGTTGGCGAAGTTGTTTCTTCCAACTTCCAAGTCAGATTCTCATTCAGTGCGAATTTTTCGTCACTTTTGATCTTGTCAATTCCTTTTAGAATCTTAAAGACCTGTATCAAATCATCCACAGCGTCTACGCTTTTTTAGGGAAATAGATTCATATGTTTTAGTCGATTTTCGTTTTCTCCAAATTTGTGTCTTGTTGTCTCCTGCTGCCTTTCGCTCTGGTCTATACGTCTTTTGCCGCCCTGGTTCAGATTTCGCGGATTCGATCACGAAAATAACAGGAAAAACCCGCATTTGTAAAACAAGAGAGGAACTGGACCCAGGTGGCAATTCTCACCCCATTTCTTGGTCCTAGGTCAATTACCGGTCACATTCCAGAAACACGCACGCACGGATATTTATCATGAAACTGATACTGTTCAATAGTTCTTAACCTAACCTAACCATTCCATTGAAAAAAAAAAGACAGACCTTTCAAATGGTGTGATGGAAATGAAAAATGCGTCAGCGCGTCACTGGAGTCGAGCTTACGGTGGTATTCTTAAAAAAAAAATTCTTTCCTTATATGAATCCTTGGAAGGGAAAGATTTATATAAGAAATTATTCTCTTTAAGAATACTACCGTTAATTTTCACCCCAATTCTTTCCAGATATCGAGGGATGGCAAGTGCCCTCGATGTATTAGGGTGGCTTAAATGAAACAATGGGTTATATGATAAAGTAAATATTTCACAACACAAAAGAAAATATTTCACTACACGAAATAGCGTGCGTACGCTTAGGAGGCGAGACCAAGACTACCCCACGCCAACCCTTGAGTTGGCGCGAAAAGCATACATGAATCACATTTGCGATTACAAAAAGAAGAAAAAAAATGCTCACAGATATATACAATAATAAATATATAGCAATAAATAAACAACATTGCAAACATGTACATACAACACACAAGAAGTATGTCACCAATACATCGAGATGAATAAGATTCCCTGGCGGAAGATAGATGATTAGGGAAAGTACATGAGAACATAAGACTGGAGGGGACTGCAAGAGACCACGAGGCCCACACTAGGCAGTTCCATGTCCTTTGCCACCTATCACCCCAATCCATAAAGTTCTCTCATCTTCTCTTAAAGCAACCAATACTTTCAGCGCTCACTACTTAGATACAAAGTCTATTCCAGTCGTTGACCTCTCTATTGGTAAACCAGTTCTTGCCTATTTTCTTCTTAAATCTCAATTTGTCCAATTTAAACCCTTTACTACGACTCCTGCCCTGGTGTCTCAATATGATGACCTTGCCTGCTTCACCATTGTTCAAATCCTTGATCCACCCAGCCGGAAAGCCAGGGTGTAGGCTACCTCTCCGAGTACTAAATAAATAAATAAAATGACGTGTAGACATATGTACAAGTAGATCTACTGTATAGCTACATGTTCATTATATTCTTAAGATATCGTACACCTTTGACAATGTCTCTACTGACTTTTCCATCTTTCCCACAGACTACAAGACGATAATTATTGCTATACGAGTCAACAGTTTGATTGTGTATCTTCTGTAGTCGATATTTCAAGGATTTTAGTAACCACCCTACGGATATTCACTCATAAATTTTCTTTTACGATTGTAGGCTAATCTAAAAAAAAAAAAAAAAAAATAAAAAAAAAAATAAATAAAAAAAAAATCTTATCACTTTTTTGAGTTCTATCTGTCTTCGTTCTGTCACTGATCCTAAATAGTTCCCAAGGAGAGAGACCTTAGGTATTATTTAAAAGATCTCTACTCAACAGATATCATGACCCTCTACATTCTAAAATTTGCACTTCTTCTGTAAAGAGAGGATTCTACAAGTACCTAATCATCGTTGGCTGAAATAACGAAGACGTTTCAGCTTCAGAGAAATGAATTGCACTTCATGCGCTCTGACAACGACATCCAGGGGTACCAACCTAACCCGAAGGGAAAAAAAATAGATTTCAAAGGATTATGTTTTCAAAACAACGACAACATTTACTTTGCAAAATAAAATCTTTCGGGCCCATACTTCAGAAGTTCCTGTAATTAATCTCTTTTAATACCATCTATATTCTCACGAATGACATTCTCTTCCTCTCATGTTGGTAGCACTGTACATGGCCGTATACCTTTCAGATGTACAACCTTAAGTGTATAATTTCAAACATATACAACACTTTCCTTTTACCTTACCATATAAAATAATCTAAAATTCAAATAATCCCTTACCCCACATATTCAATGCCCGTCAGAGGTGATATGTAAATAAATAACTCTATAAATTAACAAATACATAACACACGACACATTTTACTTCATCTACTACAGCTTAGTGTGCTATTTCAAATACAACAAATATTTTGCTTTGACATTTCAAACATCCAGATTATATATATATATATATACATATATATATATATATATATATATATATATATATATATATTTATATATATATGCATATATACGTGTGTGCGTGTATATATATATATATATATATATATATATATATATATATATATATATCTATATGAGGAGGTGAGGAGGAGAACAGGGGTGGAAAGGGACCTGGGAGATAGGGTTGATGAAAGAGTATTAGGTTTTTTGGACACATGGAAAGAATGAGTGAAGAAAGATTAGTAAAAGAAGTGTGGAAGGCGGAGGTGGAAGGAGTGAATATGAGGGGGCGTCCTAGGATGAGATGGGTGGATGGGGTGAAAGGGGCTTTACAAAAGAGAGGATGGTCTGTAGAGGAAAGACGGGAGAGGACAGAAGATAGGGATGAATGGATAAGAGTTGTGTATAGATGAAGCTGTGATGCATGATGGGGAGTGGGTGGGGGATGGGGGATGAGGAAGTATGTATGAATTTTTTTTGACGCAGCCAGAAGGGATTTCTCCCCGTCTTCTCCTTTTCTGCACGAGGGGACGGATAGGGGGTGTCGCCGAATTTATGAAGCGACCTCGCTGTGGATGTGCTGTGTCTTGCGACACTGCTTCTGACCCAGGGCAGTGGACAAGATGCAGGGATGACCCGTCATCCAGGAGGTGCTAAGATAGGAGGGAGGGAGGAGGGTGGAGGGGAGTGGAATATATGGGAAATGAAATGGGTGGGAGTGATTTATATATATATATATATATATATATATATATATATATATTATATATATATATATATATATGTATATACATATATTTGTATGTGTATATATATACATATATACTCGTATATGTATATATATATATATATATATGTATATACATATATTTGTATGTGTATATATATACATATATACTCGTATATGTATATATATATTCTACTCTAGATCATTTGCAGGCGATGAACCAACTAATCGAGGAAACGACACAGTACAATATACATCTCTGCTTAGCTTTCGTAGATTACGAGAAGGCCTTTGACTCGGTAGAACAAATAGCAATACTAAACTCGCAACGCAAACAGGGTACAAACTAACAGATCGTAAGGGTCATAGCAAAACATTATGCGAAAGGTACCGCTGTAATTCGACTACTTAAAGACATAGATAAGATCAAGATCGAGAAAGGAGTATGGCAAGGCGATACAATTTCACCCAAATTATTTACAGCTTGCTTGAAAGAGATTTTGAGAAGGTTGAGCTGGGAAGAGAAAGGTTTGAAGATTAATGGCGAATATTTGAACCACGTAAGATTCGCAGATGACATAACACTTATTTCACAAAGAGCAGAAGACTTCCAAGACATGCTGAGTGATCTGAACAAGGAAAGTTTCAAAATAGGTTTAAAAACGAATAAGAGTAAAACTAAAGTAATGTTCAACACAAAAGTTCAAAGTAAAGTGATTATAATCAATGGTGAGAGTATTGAATTTTAAGAGAATAATTATTTAGACCAGATGGTGAAAATAACCAAAGATCATGACAAAAAAACAAAAACAAAAAAAAAAACATTAGAACTGATTGGAGAGTGTAAGTATAATAAAATGCCGAGAGGCTCTCAGCTTTTATGTTTGAAACGTAAGATTTACAATCAGTGCATTCTACCAGCAATGATCTACGGGTGTGAGAATTGGAAACTGACGCAGGCGATGGAGACAAAGCTAAGGACTGCACAGAGGAGAATGGACAGATCAATGTTGGGAATAACGCTGAGAGACCAAAAGAGAGCAAATTGGGTGAGAGAGCAGACTGAAGTGAAAGATATTGTAGAGGCTCTTCGATATGGGTGACCCTGCAGATATTTCCTCTCTATTGACATAACTTTTGTAGTCATTAAGATTCTCAAGCCTATCCACCATGTCAAGGTGTCAACTCTCGGATAGGATGTATATATATATATATATATATATATATATATATATATATATATACATAAATAAATATATATGTATATATATATATATATATAATTATATATATATATATATATATATATACATATATATATATGCAGAAGAAATCACTTGAACGCGTGATACTAGTATGCAGACAAACCACTGGGAAAATGAAAGAGATGAGACCGAGCGCTTTCGCCTATTCAGACATTTTCATGGTATAGATACATAATAGAGTCAAGTATATATAGTCAGAAAATTAAGGTGGTTCTCTCCCAGTACCATATTGGCTCAAGTGTCCGGACATTTGGTTTACGATTTTTTTTTTATAATAAATTCATCCAATTTGTATAATCCTTGACTTAAATTTAAATTATTAACAAATGTATTCTTGATCAGACTGGATTCTATGATGTTTCTATTCAAATAAGAATTACTTTTGACAATTACTTTAGCTTCATTCCAATTGATACAATGGTTAAAATCCCTAAGATGGACAAATAACGCGTTGGACGTTTGACCACTTCTAACGCTATATTTGTGTTGCTTTATTCTAACATTTAATTCCTTTCCAGTCTGACCAATATAGCATTTGTTGCAGTCCGGAGTTTTTGGATGATGAATTCTCAAGAATAAATGACATAGCTTTAAAATTAAAGTATCCAAAATCATCTAATTGAAATTTCTCAAAAAATGGCTAGAAAAGTCTTATTTTGATGACAAAACTAAAGAAAAATTTAATTCTAAAAATCTTCT
>NC_134786.1:60313648-60321148 GCF_046742065.1 Oratosquilla oratoria
TATATATATATATATATATACATATATATGTATATATATATATATATATATATATGTATGTATATATATATATATATTATGTATATATATATATACATATATATACATATACATATATATATATATATATATATATATATATATATATATATAAATCTTATGTGAATCCTTGGAAGGGAAAGATTTATACAAGGCAATATTTTTTTTTAAGAATACCACCGTAAGAATCCGGTGGTATTCTTAAAGAAAAATCTTTCCTTATATATGTCTTATATAAATCCCTGGAAGGGAAAGATTTATACAAGGAAATATTTTTTTAAGAATACCACCGTAAGAATCTTAAAAAAAAAAATCCTTATATATATCTTATATAAATCATTGGAATGGAAAGATTTATATATGGTATTCTTAAAAAGAAAAAATCTTTCCTTATATAAATATTTCACTTCCAGAGATTTATACAAGATTTGCATAATGATTTTTTTTTTTTTAAGAATACCGTCGTTATTTCCCTTTTTCTCGATACCATCCACATCCACAGCAAGGAGGTTTTCAAGATAAAAGGAAATAAAATTAAAGTGGATACTAACCAGGACAGTGGGCGGGATACAGGAATGACCCGTCATCTATGAGGAAAGGGAAGAAAGGGTGGAGGGTACGAGTGGAATAGGTGGGAGTGGAATAGGTGGGAGTGGAATAGGTGGGAGTGGAAAAGGTGGGAGTGGAATAGGTGGGACTGAAATGGGTGGGAGTGGGTACTTACATTTTGAATTCGCTACCTCACTTGAAAGGGGGAAGGGGGGAAAAGCCCTTGGTATGTATATGTATATGTATATTTATATATATATATATATATATATATATATACATATATATATATACATATATATATATATAATATATATATACATATACAATATATATATACATATATATATATATATATATATATAAACACACGCACACACACACGCATATATACAGTATATATATAATTTCCTTCTTTTTATTCTGGCTAGGACCTCCTCCTCCTCCTCCTTCTCTCTGTTTAGACTACGATTAAACCCAACACAACCGGAGACCTAAACCACAAATCCCCTTTCTCAATTGTGGTGATTAGACCGCGTCCTCAGATCCTGTCCTCCTCCTCCTCCTCCTCCTCCTCCTCCTCCTGGTCCTGCTCCTCACACTGTGCCTCGGGACATCCTCCTCCGTCATCTCGAACAGACTCCTTCGTCAGTTCTGCTGGTCAGTGGTCAGCTCGCACACCCTTTTTCGAGTCTCTCCATCCCCGTTGCGCTTACTCGGTACTGGAAGGGTTATAGTCCACATCGCCAAACCTCCTTCTGTACCTGGTGGCACTTTTACACGTGTATTCTGACTGTCACCAGGCGATTTTATTCATAAGCCCGCGCGGTAGGACAACACTCTTGATAGATTTTTCTTCTGGCTAAACGTCGGATGAAAGGGTGAAGCTTTTCATACACTGCCTCGCTATCTTGACTCATAAGAACATAAGAACATGAGAACATAAGGATGAGGGAGACTGCAAGAGACCATAAGGTCTACACTAGGTAGTTCCATGTCCCTTACCACCTGCCATCCCTGTCCACAACGTAATCTCATCTTCTCTTGAATCATCAGTAGTTTCAAACTCACTACAAGAGTTAATTGATAAGAATGGAAGTAGGGATTGTTAACTCATGCTTTAGTTATGATGTCGAGAGTAGAGTTGATGATTTAAGGTATCAAAGCTTATGCTGTTCTGCTTAAACTTCTGGCTAAAGGCAGGACCTCGCGTCGAAGGAGATGTAGACGATGAAACACTTTCTTGTTTTTATTCTGCTCAACCCTCAGACGAGGGCATTCAGTTGAAGAAAAGATGTACTCAGAGAATACAAAGAACTTCTTCCTTAACTGACTTCTGCTACTACACGTCAACACCTACATTGATGTTTACACCTTCTTGTGCACATACACCTGGACCAACTTCACCATCACCTTCATCGTACCTCCTCTCCTCCTCCTCTTCCTCTTCCTCCTCCTCCTATTCCTCCTCCTCCTCTTCCTCCTCCTCCTCTTCCTCCTCCTCTTCTTCCTCCTCCTCTTCCTCCTCATCTCTCCCCGTTCTGCTTCTCTCTTGATCCTTCTCATATTCCGCCCCCCCCTTTGTGTTTCCTCAATTTATCTCACCCCTTCCCACCCTCTTCACCACCACCTCCCAGACTTACCCCCCTCATTATCAACTTCCTCTTCCCCCCATCCCCCCCAAATCAACCATTCCTTCTCCCTTCCCTTCCTAACTCCTTCCTTTCACTTGTTACTCCTTCTCCTCCTCCACCTCCTCTTTTTCCCATCCTACTGCTCTTTACTGACCTGTCTCCTCTCCTCTCCTCTTCCTTCTCCTTCTACAACTCTTTTTATCCTCCTCTTCCTCCTGCTCGCCCTCCCCCTCCTTCTCTTCCTCCATTTTTTCTCCCATCCTACTGTTCCTTCTGTCCCTTCTCCCCTTCTCTTCCCTCTCCTTCTGTTACTCTTCTTCTCCTCCTCTTCTTCGCCCTCCTACTCCTCTATTTCTACCTCTTATCCTCTTCTTCCATATCTTCACCCTTTTCTTCTCTGTTCCTCTAATTTTTTTATCTTTGCTCCTCTCCTATCCTCTCCTCACCTCTCCTCTCCTAGCCTCTTCTCCTACCCTCTGCTATATTCCTTTCTTTCCTCTCCTCTCCTCCTCCTACCTTCTCTTCTCTTCTGTGTCTTCCCGACCTTTACTCTCCGCTCCTCCTCCTCCTCTTCCTCCTCCTCCCTTCCTCACCCGGCTATCGTTGTCCTCCGCTAATAACTACTACAAGAATCCTGCAGGCTCATGCCTCCTCCTCCTCCTCCTCTTCTTCCTTCTCCTCCTCCTCCTCCTTCTGGGTACCATTTCCTGGGCGCGGGACTTTTTGCTCCACCCTGTTGTTTAGCTACAATCTATCCAGTCCATCAGGAGGGCATATTAATCGAACTGTATTTTGTTTACATCCTCCACGTCAATAAACTTGATGCAAGATTGTTTTTTGTTCGCTTTTTTTTTTTAGAGCCCCGTGTAAGATTAGCTTTCATGAATCATAACATCTATTCTCTCCGTTGACACAGACTTAGTCGAATCCACGTAATCAAGTGAGTGTGTGACGGGAATCATACATGTATGCAATAAACGTATGTTAGCTGCATTTGCAAGTATAAATTTATGCAAAGGATTGAGGAGTCTATATCAAAGGTATTGAATTCCTTTTGTTTTTATCATTCGACATTTTGAAAACGATCTCTTGGGTTTGGAATCTACCCGAAGGCGGCTCAAACTCTATACATTGACCAGCAGTGACGGAAACACCTTTGAATCCTTGACATATTGGCGACATAAACAACTGGAAACCATAGACGGTGTTGAAAGGCTTAAGGTAATAAGGTTCGTTGAAACGAAGGTGAGGAATAGATTTTGAAAACAAAAATCGTCGTACAATCGAACCCAGTTGCTAGTGGGTGTCTTAACGAAAAAAAAATTTGATTCCATCTGAAGAATGGAGAAATATACACACACCACACACACATACACACACACACACATACACACACATAAACACATACACTTCTCATAGTCGACCGTACAAAGCTGTTTTGCCTATATAGTGTTTAATTTTTCTAAGAAGGCCCCCCCAATTGATACATGTTCAGCAAATCACAGGATAGACGAGGGAGAAAGACCCCAGCAAGCGAAGGCATATTCGTCAGACAGTGGAGCACATGCCAGAGCACAAAAAAAAAAAAAAAAAAAAAAAAAAAAAAAAAAAAAAAAAAAAAAAAAAAAAAAAAAAAAAAAAAAAAAAAAAAAAAAAAAAAAACAGATTGGTTGTCCAGCCCTTGGTGCGTTTATACTTACGTTTGTATGAAAGGTTGTGGAGAACTGATTTCAAGTTAGCGATCGACTAATTATAAGTTATTAATGCCCTCAAGTGGAAAGGTCAATTGAGTTGTTTTATTCTGGCTAGCACCAAACGATTTTATTCAGTTTAAGAGAACCTTCGCCGTTGCAAATGAATAAACGAGTTTAAGTTAAGCTGATTAATTATTAATGAACTCATTCATTCCTTTGCCAAATAGTTGAACAAAATCACCAACGTATAGCCAGGATAAAAAGAAAATTACCACACGGCACGGAAGGCATGCGGAGTTAGAATTCGGATGTGAATGAAAAATATGTCTTAAAGGAGACAAATTTGAATTAATTATTTTCCCTCAAACAACGACTTTTGATTGTATTTGTAAAGGCACCATTAATGATGGGACAATGAACTTTTGATAATAATTATAACCAGAACGGTTTGATATTCTACAATTCATTTTCTTTTATGCTCTTCAAGAATTCTATGTTAGGTTACATTTAACTTGAAATATCTTTCCCCTGTGCAAATAGTTTCACCTATAATGGTGACATATAATATTCCTTGTGTGTTGTACATACATATTTGCAATTTTGTTTATTTATTATTATATATTTAATATATTATTGTGAGAACCAAATGTTCATTTAAGCGTGTACGTATGTTTTTCCCGCCAAGTCTGAGCTTGGTCGCGTCGCTTGGCGTCAGTCTTGGTTCTGCTTACAAAGCGACCGCACGCTTGTTTCTGTAGTGCTTTATCCCATTGTGATTAATACAGTATTTTGCATTTTTATTTGGTTTCATTGGCCATCCCGGTATACACCCGTTCAATGTAGTGACTGTAGATCCTTATCATTTTTATCCTGGATGACGGCAGACGATTTTATTCGTCTGAAGGGGAAAAGGGGGAATGGAGGGAGTGGAGGTGGAGGAGGAGTATGGGAAAAGGGAAGGGGGAGGTGGAGGGAATATTTTGGATTTTTTTTTTCAACCAGAGATGAGCTCAATGAAAAAATCTCTCCTGAAGGAAGAAACTTTTCAGAACCCTTTTTTCAGCGTTGATTCAGATTTCAGGACAAAGGTCCTGTTAATACAAGGGTTAGCTTTTTATGCCTCAAATATGTAAAACTGACGGTATAGCCTACTTGTGAGTTCGAATCCCGCACTCCTCTCTGATTCTCAGTTGGAGAAACTATCTGTTACCTACTTCGCAACAGTCCCTAAAGCGTATACAGTACATAGGGCAAAGGTAACCTTTTCGGCCCAGCTACTCAGCGCCTCCTGGCGTAGTAGGCTCTTCCTCACCTATCTTCCACAATGTTCATGCGTACATGCGCGAGATAGTAACAAGGGCTAATGCATAACATATATATATATATAGTGTATACACACACACACACACACACACACACACACATATATATATATATATATATATATATATATACAGTATATATACATATATATATATATATATACAGTATATATACATATATATATATATTATATATGAATATATACATATATATATATGTATATATATATATATATATATATGTGTGTGTGTGTGTGTTCACCATGGTCTTGGATCACGTGTTGGACTCGTGATCGACAGTTATTAACTTCCCGGATGAGAGCTCAGAGCTCGTATGACCGATCTATGTGTGACCTTACACCCACACACATTCCCAACTCCCTGCCCACGAGAGTTGGAGTAACACCCCGCAGCGCAGCGATACTGAAATTATTTCAGCCCTGGGCGGGAGTCGAACCCGGACCGCCGTATGGGAAGGCGAGAACTCTAACCACAACGCCACTAGGTGTGTGTGTGTGTGTGTGTGTGTGTGTGTGTGTGTGTGTGTGTGTGTGTGTGTGTGTGTGTGTGTGTGTGTGTGTGTGTGTGTGTGTGTGTGTGTGTGTGTGTATACTGTATACATATATATCAATATGAATACATATATATATACATATAAATATATATGTATATATATACATATAGATATATATATATATATATATATATATATATATATATATATATATATACATACATATGATATGCAGGATATCTTCTCTTACGTATACTTCATTGAAAGTGATAGCTAATTCTGCACTTCTTATTTTCTTAAGAGTGTTTTCGATATGCCTTACTATGGACTTATTCCTCTTTGACAGGAGGTTTATGACCTCACCGCAGGTAGTCATAATTGCTGGTTCGCGATTTCGGGTACAAGACCCATCCTCAGTAGCTTGGGATATTCTTTCTTTATGGTTAGGTTAAGAATGTTCCGATGAATGATGTGATGATATTTCGTTTGATATGTTTGTTTTCCTACTTGATCTTCACTGGGGAGGGGGTTACCGGATAACTGAAGGAAGTTACCGGAAAAATAGGGGAGATTACCGGGTAACTGGAAGAGGTTACCAGATACTGGCAGGTTGTCGTATGCTTGGGATGGCCTCTGGTTTTGGGTTGTGACGAAATGTCGCATGTTTGGTTTTGTGGCGTCTTGCTCCATACTTGGGTTAGTGGCGTTTTGTTCCATAATTCGGTTTGTGGTGGTTTGTTGCATGTTTGGGTTTGTGGACGTTGTGGACGTTGCCTAAACACAGATCCGCCACTTGGACAGTGGAAAAGGGGTTAACATAGTAATGGGGGGAAACTGTTGTACTCCCTGCCACCCATCAAGGCTCAGAGCTTACTTTCTACCTGACTTTTTGCTCGCTATCCCTTAACTTTAATCTACAATCATACATAACATAATTGGACCCTATCCCTCTGCTGAATAAATAAATGAAAATAATTGATTTAATAATAGGGTTATAACATAACTTATAAGTATACGAGTTAGTTTTGGCTAGTTTATCACTGCACTCAACACCACTCCAAGCTTGAAGCTGATTGTTAGTCTACCATTGACCACTACGTGAACGGATTCCTGCGTTCTCTCTCTCTCTCCTCTGCAACGTATATTAATCGTATTACTTGTCAAATGAGAGTGATAGATGTCATTAGTAAGTCAAGAAAAATGTGTCGTCTGCTACCCCATTTTGAGTATTTCGCTGTTTGTCACATTTTTAAGGTAGTTACTATTTAGCAAAAAAAAAAAAAAAAAAAAAGTATGTAAATGAAGACACGAAAATGTAACAAAAAAGAATACTGGGCGAGTTGCTATTCTTGTCCGAAACATTTTTACAACTGTGCCGAAACTAAGTGGGGCAACTGTACATTGTAAAATAAATAAAACACATCAAAACATGAAACCACAGAAAATGGAAGTACCCTAGCACCATAGAAAACCTTAAGTGAGTGGTATACTGATTTATTTGATATTCTAACATAGAAAATTTATTATAATGTGGTTATTTTCCTTGCTGAGTTATTTTAAAACAAAATATATATAAAAAAAACGAAAATATCCCTTTTTTTTGCCCCCCCCCCCAAAAAAAAAAAGTTTAAAAACACGTTTTTTTTCTAAGTTGCATCTCAAGGACTTATGTATGATTGTAGGTTAAAGTTAAGGGATAGCGAGCAAAAAGTCAGGTTGAAAGTAAGCTCTGAGCCATGATGGGTGGC
>NC_134786.1:60338648-60353648 GCF_046742065.1 Oratosquilla oratoria
GGTCGTATTGTGGGTCAACATGAAGGTGGACTTAGTCAACGCAAAATATCTATCGAGCAATTCACCAAAGAGGGCAAGAAGGGCACAAAACCTCATCCAGGTCGTCCCGGGCCCTCACAAAGAACTTTACGTCTTGTCAAAAGAAATGTCGAAGAAGATCCACGTTGCAAGGCCTCTGACATAGCAGCATAAGCTGATGTCAGTCCCAGAACAGCTGTCAGGTATCTCCACAAGCTGGGTTACTATGGCAGAGCTGCAAGAAGGAAACCACTCCTTCGTCCAGCCAATATCAAGCGCAGAAAGGATTGGGCTGTTGAGATGGTGGAGAGACCTGTGGCCTTTTGGAGTACTGTAATTTTCTCTGATGAGTCACGATTCGGATTGTTTTCTGACAGTGGAAGAGAGTGGGTCTGGAGACTTTGTGGTCAAAAGTTTGACCTCAAAAGACTGCAGCCAACAGTGAAACATGGGGGCATTTTAATAATGGTGTGGGGTGTAATTTGTAGTGATGGTCGATCAGAGCTTGTGGAGTGTCAAGGAAACATAAACTCAGCCAAATATGTTTCTATATTAAAGGAAGGACTCATTCCATTATTCTCCAGTGGTAGAATGAGTAAAAATATCTTCCTGTTTATGGAAGATGGAGCTCCTTGTCACACTGTTCAAGCAACACAAAATTGGTTGAGCCAAAATGGGATCAGGAAACTTCCATGGCCAAGTCAGTCCCCGGATATGAATCCTATTGAACACCTCTGTGGCATATCAGACCGACAACTTCGCAAAAAGAACAGGAAGCCATCTTCAAAGCCCAAACTCTTAGGATTACTACGGGAAACATGGCAAGAAATCCCTCAATATGATATTCGTGAACTAATCACTAGCATGCCTAAAAGGGTTCTTTCATTGAAAAAAGCAAAGGGAATGTCAACCAAGTATTAGATATTCACATTGTAACTGTTTATAAGTACTTTAATTATATCAATTGCTTGTTTGATAAATTAAACGATTTCTCTTAGTGTCTATTCAATTCTGTCATGTATATATATATATATATATATATATATATATATATATATATATATATATAATGTATATACATATATATATATATATACATATATATATATATATGTGTGTATATACATATATGTATATAATATATAGACTATATGTACATAAATATATGCATATATATATATATATATATATATATATATATATATATATATGTACAACACTGAAAGGGTCCCAGTGAACAGATATACATTTTTATGAACCACAATACACTTTAATTCTGAGTCATCATTATCAAGAGACTCACGGAGACCAACATGCAGAAACTGAAACGTGGTACGGCCAAGGACTCGAACCCAGGCTAGCACGTGACAAGTGTTAGTGGCTTAACCGATTGCGCAATCTCTCTTGATGGCGCAATCGGTTAAGACACTGCTCTCTCATCCAACTTGCTCTATTTCGGTCTCTCAGCGTTATTCCCATCATTGGTCTCTCCATTCTCCTCTGTGCAGTCCTTAGTTTCGTTTCCATCACTTTCGTCAGTTTCCAAGTCTAACACCCGTAGATTATTGGTGGCAGAATACATTGAATGTAAACTTTACGTTTCAAACATAAAGATAGACAACCCCTCAGGATATATACTTACCAAACACTTTCCAACCAATTGTAATACATTTTTTTTATTTCATTATCATAATCTTTCGTCATTTTCACCATCTGGCCCAAATAATTATACTCTTCAACTTCTTCAAGACTCTCACCATCGATTATAATCTCTTTATTTTGAACTTTCGTGTTGAACATTACTTTGGTTTACTCTTGTTCATTTTCAAACATACTTTGACACTTTCCTTCTTCAGATCACTCAGTATATCTTGGAAGTCTTTTGCTCTTTCCGAAATAAGAATAATGTCATCTGCAAATCTTAGGTGGTTCAAATATTCGTCATTAATCTTCAAAACTTTCTCTTCCCAGCTCAACCTTCTGAAAATCTCTTCCAAACAAGCTGTAAATAATTTGGGTGAAATGGTATCGCTTTGCCGTACTCCTTTCTCGATCTTCATCTTTTCTCTATCTTTATGTAGTCGAATTACAGCGGTACCTTTCGCATAGATCTTTTCTAAAATTCTTACGATCTGTTCGTTTGTACCCTGCTTACGTTGCGAGTTTAGTATTGCTATTTGTTCTACTGAGTCAGAGGCCTTCTCATCATCTACAAAAGCTAAACAGAGAGGTATATTGCATTCTGTCGTTTTTTGATTAGATGGTTCATCGCCTACAAATGGTCTAGTTTCGAATATCCGCTCCTAAAGTCTGCCTGTTCTCTCTGTTGGTTTCCATCTAAAACTTGACTTAGTCTATTTGTAAGGATCTTGGAGAATGCTTCATATTCATTTGATAGCAAGCTAATCAGTCCATAGTTACTAAGGTCCCTCTGGTCTCCTTTTTTATGTAGCAAAATAACTATAGCATTACACCACGATTCAGGAACGCTTTCTTGAGTAAGCTCTGGGTGTACAACTGAGCTAACCTAATATGAACTTCTTTCCCTGCGTCTTTCAACAGATCTATCGATATACCATCTTCCTCAGGTGCTTTTCCTTGTTTCATATTTTAAGAGCAAATTTTACTTCTTCCTTTATAATCTCTGGTATACTATTAACGTCTACAGATGAATTTATTGACTCAACTACGGTCTTTGAGGAGCAAAGCTCTTGATAAAATTCTTCTAATATTTTTTTCATTCTGTCACCACATTTAAGGATTTCTCCATTCCTATGATTCAAACATATCATCTGCGGTCTTCCTAAACCATGTCTGCGCTCGGTTCCTTTCATACTTTTACCTTTCCAAATAGTTTCCTCTACTTCATCCATGTTTCTCTTTCTTTTCTGTGACCTCTGCCTTTTGTTGATAAGCTTGTTTAGTTCTACTTTTTCTACATGGTCCTTCTTCTTTTACTCAGATCATTTGTAACTTTGGAGTATTTGTTTTCTCTAATACTTTTTTTACTTCCTACTTTCTCTGCCGATTCTCTAATGATATTCACTAAATTCAAATTCATATTTTCCACGGTTTTCTCGTTAGTTTTTAGACCTTCGAATCTATTTTTAATTTAACTGAAATTTATTCTTATTATCCTTAATCTTTACAAGCCTAATTTCCTTTTTTAAAACTAGTTTATTTCTCTCGGCTCTAAAATTGAATTTAGTTGTACAACCTACCATTTAGACTTCTCTTCAGATCCCCTGCTCTAAAAGAGCAAGGGCCCTGCTCTTCTCTTCCATAGTAAGCTTGGTACGCCCCATCTTAAGCACTGGAAGGCGAGTTAAAAGGCGCCAAATTTCCTGGAGAAGTAAAAAAAAAAAAGGGGGGGGCGCTTAAGGAGCAGCATACAGGGCCACCTCCCTCACCGAGCTCAGACGGCTCACTGAAAAAGGGCAGGGGTGGACTCTACTTTCTCCCCACAAATGTGACAATGAAATCAAGTAACTATATTGAGGTTTTGAGGGATCATATGCTCACTTTATGGGATATTCATGAGTGTGACCACTTCATGCATGATGGTGCTCCCTCTCACAGGCCCAAGGCAGTGAAAAAGTTTCTTTCTGACCATAACATGTTTTGGAGTGGCCAGGCAACTCCCCTAACCTAAACCCCATTGAAAATGCCTGGAACTAGATGAAAAAGAAGCTGGACAAGTCACAACCCACAAACATCCCTGTCCTGAAGGAGGAGCTGAAAAAGATGTGGGCAACAATGGACGCCACCTATTTTACCGAACTTGCCAATTCAAGCCCAGAAGGATCCAGATGGTTATCAAGAATAAGGCTAATATGTCAAAATATTAAGTGTAGCACCTAAGTGAAAATAAAAGGCTAGTAAGCACTACTTTTGATTTTTGTCCTAAAATCCTAAATGTCAACCTTTTTTTTTGTCGCTACTATATATATATATATATATATATATATATATATATATATATATATATATATATATATATATATATATATATATATGGAGAGAGAGAAGTTTGCAGGAGTGACGTGGTAGATGTTGGGGGTAGTCGTGCGAGCCATGGAATGGTATGAAAAAGGCCTTTGTTCAGCAGTGGACTCAAAATGGCTGATTGATTGACTGGTATGTATATATTGTATTATGATTATCACTGTTTAGTATGTTCACATTAGTAAACAGTTGTTCACTCCATGAGAAAATTGTAGAAGAAAGGAAGATTTATTGTTATCATTATTTTTTTCCGCTTTCGTTAATTCAGCAACTGATATAAATATCCGATTTTATCTTTTACTAAATAAATCATCAACTAAATTTATAGAGGTAAATACATTTCCTATAGAACCAGAAATTTGAGACTCGCTGTATAAGCTGAGACTCATAATGTAAGCCTGGGAGTCGGTTTAGATGCTTTTTGTGGTATTGACAACTGATCCAAACCCCTGGTTTTTCCTTTTCGAAAGGACAATCAGCAACGGAAAGCTCTGGTAGTTCACGTGACGTCACCCTTAAAGTGAGTACGCGCGCACTAACAGCTTTCCAAACTTCAGAATATCAACTATCAAGGTTAGATCCTCTCTAGTATCGTTACACGTTTTATAGGCCCATGTGAAGCTACACAAGAAGCTCTGATTAGTCCGTCGTCCGTGAAGCTTTGTGATTGGTTACTTGTTTTTAATAGTAAAGAAAAAATACGAAATATGATGTGACTAAGTAATGTAAATACTGTAAATCTATTTTCTAACAGTCATAATTTTCAAAAAGTTAATTGAAGTAAAGGAAAAGGGAAGCAAAACGGATGCAGTATCGTCACTGCAATTTGCTATAGTCACCACACCATCTTTGGGTTAAACTCAGTCTTATCGGTTGAAGGTAAAGAGCCTACGCCATGAGGCGCTGAGGTGCTGCGACCCAAACAACCCTTTGGCCTATGATGCGCTTCAGAAACTGTCAGGACAGGTAAAAGTCAGTGTAATTGGGAATCCAAGAGGAATGCAGGGTTCGAACCCACAACAAAGCGGATGGGAGACCAGCACGCTTCCGATGACGCCACCAGCGAACACTACCGAAGGGGTGACCTTGGAAATGACTAGAATAGCCTGGCCTCAATCAGAATTTTGAGAGTTAAACTGAGACCGTTCAAGGAAGGGGATTATGTCATCGCATAAGGCAAGTAACCTGATCCTCATTGATCTCTGCGCTTAGGATCTGATCCCATATAAAGTCTTAGGTTTTATTACATTTCTTATGCTAATTTGCTTTACTTAATCCATAGCACGATCTAATTCATTGTTTGTTTTTTGACTTTAATGATGGTTATGCTGATGTGGACTGTTCATGTGCTCATGCTAAGCGTAGTTCATGATGACTAGTATTTCTTACTGTGTCGGTTACATGCTTAAAGTAACTAGATACTTATAGTGTGGAGATAGGGTATTAAACTAAATGTATCTGACGATTTTTTTTTCTAATATCTAAATATTATATGGATATTATAGGAATGGGTCTTTTTATTTAATTCTGTTTTAATATCCTTATATTTCTTTATTTATTCATTTACTGATTTATCTATCTATTTGTTTTGAGCTCTCTAGATGCTTCGGGAAAGGGATACTTTTACAACAACACTTGCGAATGTTGATTCGATTCGGTTTAACGAGGGGAACTCCCCATATCAGGAGGCTAGGATTTTGTAGTGTGGAATTTAATGAACCATGTCCTTGGTCCAACTCGCTTTCGGCAGGGTTCAAACCGCTGTCATCGCGAATATTGAAAAATGAATAAAAACTATATCCTTTCTCATTCCACGGCAGGTTATTATTGTAGTTATGGACTGTAGTTTACAGTGCTTCTATCATCGGGGCAATTTAGCGCCACTGTCGTGAGCTACCTTTGTCTTATATACCATATGTTGTCTTAAGGCCCGTGCACGCTGAGCCTCGTGCACCGCCAACACGTTACTCAATGTGTTGTTTTGCGCGCTTTTGCAACACGACGCGCAAGTCATGACGGTTCTAATTTCACGCAACTGCCGAGCGGGGCAGTGCCCATCTTGAGGCGTAAGGGGAAGGTACAAGTATGTTGCACGCTGAGCTCTCCAGGATGGTACCTATATCCGAGTGGACAAGAAGCAACATTCTCGCATTCATATTTATTTTTTGTTTATCTGGTCCTATTCCGCCAGAGCGCTCTGTAGGACCGATATTTTTCTTACCTGACACATAGTAAATGCATGTTAACAAAGCTTATACAAGAAATATACCGAGACAAAATTAGCTATTTATAGATTTACTATAGCAGCATCTTTGCCTTTGGAACGTGAAGTGCAAGTACAAGCGGAGGGACTTAAAAAGTAATAATAGAATAAGATAGATAAATAGATAAAATTGAGAAGTATAAGTTTGGAAGTAATAAAAGGAGATATGTCTCGCATTATGAACTGTGAACTGGGCAGTGAGGACAAACATCTTTCCCTAGACGATGTTCAGATACGACTGACGTGCTGCAGCATTCCGGGTAGTCACAGAGTATATGGATACTCGGCGCTGCATTCAACACTGCCAACTGCCTCATGCAGCGCTGCACGAGGCTCAGTGTGTACCTGGCTTCAGTCGCGCGTGCGCTGGTGACGTGGTCGGAAGCGTGCTGGTCTCACATTTGCTTAGCTGTGGGTTCGAATCCCGCATTCCTCTTCGATTCCCAGTTGCAGTGACTGTTATCTGCCTCCCAACAGTCCCCAAAGCGCATAATAGGACAAAGAAGACGGCTGCTACTCAGCATCTCCTGTCGTAGGCTCATCTTGGTCGCGTGTCATTACTAAATACCTGGGAAGGATAGAAGCGCAGGTAAACTAATCCATAACAATAACAATGGACGGGTTGGCACCATCATACATTTTTATTTTGAATGGAGAGCTGATTGATAACAACACGCCACTCAGAATATTAGAAAGGAAACAAGAACCACCCAGGGCGGAAGGGGGTCATACAAAATGGCTTATGATAACAATCATCCCTTTTTCTTCTGAGGAGCCAATACACAAATTCACCATGGTCTTACGTCACGTGTTGGACTAGTGATCGACAACTATTTCCCTCCCGGAAGAGAGCTCAGAGTTTATATATGACCGATCTATGGGTAATGCTGTGATCTTACACGCACACCTACACCTAACTCCCCGCCCACAAGAATTGGAGTAAGGACTCGCAGCGCAGCGATACTGAAATGATTTCAGCCTTGGGCGGGATTCGAACCCGGACCACCGTAGTGGCGGCCGCGAACACTACCACTGCTCCATTAAAAAAAAAAACGTCTGCCGGCAACACGCTGACGTTACCATGGAGACGAAGAACCTCGAGAGCGTTTTCACAGAACGCGAGGACGGTGTTGTTGCGCGCGCATGCGCCGTATGACAGTGCAGAACCCGCGTCTCTGATCAAATATTGTTTCTCTGAGAAGTGTCCCCGGTGGCTGAGGGTGAGTGGTTGGGGGAGGTGGGGGAGGGGGTGCGGACAACAACCGCCGTCTACCTGATGTTGCTGCCCTCCCCCCCACCCATTCCTCCTCTCCTTCCCCCCGTCCCCCCCCCCCGACTAACCAGACGTTTGCCAATGCCGTTTCTATTCCTATTCCTAATATTCTTCGTATTCCTCCTCCTCTTTCTTTTCCTACATCTTTTCTTCCTATTCCTATTCTTACTCTTCTCTTCCTCTTCCTGTTCCTCTCCCAACTCCTTCTTCTCTTTCTTCTTCTACTCCTCCTATTCCTCTTCTTAGTTTTCCTACTCCTCTTTTTCGTCTTTCTCCTACTTTTCCTCTTCCTGTTCTTCCTGTTCCTCTTCCTACTCTTTCTCTTGCTCTTCCTCCCTCTACTCCTCTTTCTACTCCTCCTTTCCTCTTTTTACTACTCCTACTCCTCTTTTTCATCTTTCTCCTCCTTTTCCTTTTCCTGTTCTTTCTGTTCCTCTTCTTACTCCTTCTCCTTCTATTTCTTCTTCTACTCCTCCTATTCCTCTTCTTAGTCTTCCTACTCCTCTTTTTCATCTTTCTCCTACTTTTCCTCTTCCTGTTCCTCTTCCTACTCCTTCTCTTGCTCTTCCTCCTTCTACTCCTCTTCCTACTCCTTTCCTCTTTCTAGTCCTCATCTTCCTACTCTTTTTCTTCTTCCTACTCTTCGTCCCATCCTTCCTTTCGTTTCGTTTTATTCCTTTTCCTCATTTATCGTCTTCTTCTTCGCTCATCCATTATGACCTCTTCCTTCCTCTCCCCTTCTTCCTCTTTCCTCTTCCTCCTTCCTCTTCTTCCTCCATGCGTTTTCTTCCCCTCCTTTTAATCTTTCCCGTCTGCTTCCCAGGCTCCGTTTTCTTTCTTTCTTTCTTTCTTTTCGTTTACCTTCGTCCTTTGCCTTTACTTCTCTTCCTTTTTCCTCTTCTTCTTCTTCTATCTCTCCCCACTCTATGTCTCCCTTGTGTCTCTTCCCTTCATAATTTTTCTCTTTTCTTTTTTTCGTTTTTTAGTACTTTCTACTTTCGTTTTTATCATCCTCCTCCCACTTCTCCTCTTACTCCTCCTCTTCCTCTTCTAGTCTCACTTCATTTTTTTTTCCTTTGAAACTTGATTTTTGCTTTTGTTAAAAAAAAATCTTTTTTAACCCCTTCCGTAGCGGGTGGCAATTTTGATTCCTTTCATTCCGACTGTCGTCAGGCGATTTTATTCACCCCCTCCCGTACCGGATGGTACATTTCTTCTTACCCCACCTGCCGCCAAGCGATTTTATTCATCTCCGCGCTTCCCCTTCGACATTGACGAAGTAGACTCTTTTTTATAAACATGTCGGGAACCTTCTGTCATTACAAAAAACAAGTAGTGTATTGTATTGTGCCTTCATATTCCCATTGTGTTGCATTTACTGTTGTTTTTGTTGGCGGTGGTGGTAGATCATGGATGGACATCGCCGGAGCAGACTCCAGACAATTCCCAACTTGACCATTTGGTGTCTTTTGCCATCGCGTCGTGAGTCACATGACTCTCAGACAGGAAATTTCAATGTCGAAAGAAGCTTCACTGCCTCAACGTCATTTGACTAAGTGCTTTGCTAAACTTAGGCTGATGTAATACTCAGTGTCGAAGATCGAATTGGACGCTGCTGCTATATATGTGTCATGCAGCCATCGAAGCACTTCCATGGGGAGATTGAGGCTTGTGCGTCCGCTACGCCAAGAATATCACACGGTTCATGTAGTACAAATGTAAAATAGACAAACTTTTGTACAACTGAGCTTTAATCATGCTCGCTGGCCGAGCGGGTTAGAGCGTCGCTACTTGCGGCGGGGGTCGAGTTGACGACAGTTCGAACACTCCCGCCAGCGAGTTGGACCAAGGGCATTGTTCATTGCATTCCACGCTACACAGTCCTCTGTTAGGTGCACCGTTCTAGCCTCCTGATAGGGGAGTTGGTGACGTTAAACCGAGTCAACATGTTCTACACGGATACACTTTCGTCTCCGAACTGGGTGCCACGGAAATGAATAAAATCGTCTCCTGACAGCAACCAGACAAAGGAAAAGCGCCACATTACAAAAACCAGCGACTGTTTTTATTCCATTTCTACTGCAAAAGCCAATGAAACAACCAATCTATGAACATACCAAGGCAGAGAGTCCAGTGCTAAAGGAGGGAATGTATTCACACTGCCCTTTGGAGAGGATTCAGATCTTATTCAGAAGTAGACGAAAGAAGAGTTCCAGAGCCTCCCAATGGAAGGGAGGACAGAGTAAGCGAACTTATTTCACTGAGGAAACACCGCGGATATGAATAAAATCGCCTGGTGGCAGAATGGGATGAAAGTAGAGGTGTCACCCCGGTACGGAAGGGGTTAAATGAGAGAGTATGTGACCCTTCTACTACCGCAGGGGAGACATGAAGATGAGCAAGATAACCTGACAGTAGCCAGAACGCGAGGGAGAAGGCCACTTGATACGGAAGGAGCCGATAATGCTGGAGGTTTTATAGAAGTACACAGCCACTAAGATCTGAAGATCAGTGACCATACAAACAGGCAAAGGGAAGAAGGGGGCAACACCTTAGTGGATAGGGTGGCAGTGGAGGTTGTTATGGAGTAAAGATGCTAATTTCGCGGACTCCTTCTTGCTAAGAAGAAAGGAGCGAGTGGTCACTCCATAGCTGCGATCCGCACCCTAATGACGTCATCATAAAAGTGAAGATATTTCTGGGGTGAAACAGATCGAAGCTGGTGTTGCGAAAAGCTGAGATGATGCGTTTTCTGATTTAGTTTCTTTTGTTAACATTCTGCGGTTCTTATGGGTTTGCAGGTTAGGGTGCCATCTGTGTTGAGGCATTTCTCTGATCAAACAGAACAGAGACAATGCGTTTTCAAGTTTAGTTTGTTTGTTAACATTTTACAGTTCCTGTGGGTTTGAAGAACTGGGTCTGTGGGATTCATCCTTACCTTAGCGTGAGATCAAGCAGAATCGAACTAGGATGATGCAAATATGTAGATAGAAAAGGTCTGGGATTTAACCCCCCACCACACACACACACACACCAGAAGATAATTCTAGTGATACAATGCACCTACCGAGGGAGCGGAGAATAATCCTCCAACGTGAAATAAAAGAACCGCTGACTCCTGGAGTCCTCAGTCGGGGGCACTGAAACCCGAGATGCATGGGCGCAAGGGGAGTTCTTGTAGCAGCAGTACGGGACTCATAAAAGCAACAGGGATGAGTTCGTGATAGGGGGAGTCTCTGAGACAAAAGGATGACGACAGAAGGGTCTGACTGATGGGAGGTGGGGAAGAAGAATTAAAACTTGGGGCTCTCCTTCAGGACAGCCAGGGATATGGGCAGGAAGGTGTAATGACAATTTTAGGTTTAAGAACGAAAAAGGCAAGAAATTGTTTATCAACAGAGTGGTTAACGAATAAAATAAACTTAGTAACAGTGTAGTGAGCGCTGAAAAAATGGGTTGTTTCAAGAGAAAATGAGATGACTTTATGGATGAGTATGACAGGTGGTAAGGGACATGGGACTGCCTAGTATAGGCCTTATGGTCCCTTGCAGTCTCCTCCATTTTTATGTTCTTACGACTGCCCAAGGACATTAAAGAAAGAAAAGTTGAAGATTAATTCATCGGTTGGGTCATTACAAAAGAAGTAAAGGCAGAGCCGGTGAAACCTTGAAATCTCCTGATATAAAGGTTTTGGGAAAAAGGGTCAGAGTGTGTTCCACTGAAGAGATCATATCGCCGAAGAGCACTAGATAACCTTTAAATTTAGTTCGAGGATAAATAGCAGATGAATATATTGTGAGAGAATGAAAGCCAAGCTACAGCGAGGTAATCGGAAGCTTAAAAGATTAGTGTGGAAATAGAAGAGACAGTGAGATCTTGCGAGAGAATGAAGGCTAAGCTTCAAGGAGATGATTCGAAAGCTTAAAGTGTGGAAGCGAGATCATTGCACACCTATACGCAACAGCCAGTTTTAGAACCGAGGCTGCTCTGCAGTGAGAGAGAAACGAAAGCAGTTATCATTGCATTCCTGTGTCTTTGCAATTTATAGAAAACAGAATTTGGAGAATAGATGGTATTCCACAACGAGGAAATTATAATCCAGGCCGCCTTAGAAATTGCTAGGACTATCATGACATTCTGAAACTATCAAAAGCTTAAGCCGAGATTTTAGTACACTCCCTTGCGGAGGTTCCTGAGCCTGATTCAGCAAACAGTCTACGCCAAGTGGTTAAACGAGTGACTAAAAGAGGTGTCGAGGTGTACAATGTAATGAACCAAGTATGAGATATGTTTCGAGAACACACTGAACTAAATAATTACACCTTTCGACAATTGGCTGGACTCCTGGGCGTGTTTGCACCAGATTCTACTTCCATTGGACGGTGACCAGATGAGGAACTGGTGTTCCGGCTCTCTTCCCAGATCGTCTGGGGAAGACCAGCCACCTCCCTCCACTCCCAGTCACCCTTCCGTTCCTGCTGCAAACCGGCTGCATGCTCTTGGTTGATTATGAGTTTTCAGAAGACTAAATCTTGATGGACCAGCTGCATCGTTTGATTACAGACTCTAAGTTGTGCTGAGATATTACAGCGTCCAGATGGAGAGCTTGACCAAAGAAAGAGAGGATCACAAAATGGTGGATGGATGGAAGGGAGAGTTAGAATTATAATGTATAAGATATATATATATAGAAGAGAGTGCATGGGATAATTATATATAAATAGAATGGAAGACCAATTGGGTGGATGATTGAGAGAGAATGGAAATAGAATTAGAGAATTATCGAATGAAGTGCAAGAGATAACACATCAGATCTCTCGACTAGACGAAGTGAGATTATCAGATGGGAGAAAATAGAATTAAATTTAGAATTAGATTTAGGCATAGACGAGAGTGCAGGGCTAACAGACAAAATCTTTGGCTACTTATCTGTTATTCTAATTGCTGTCAGATGACTGGGGGGAAAGAAGAAGCCTTAAGACGCGAAAAAGGTTATAAAACTAATTTCATTCATCTTTGGCCAATTATTTTGATCTGTATAATTATTCTGGCTGCCGCTATGTGATTTCATTCAGTTGAATGGAAGGCCTAGAAGGTTAAAGGGTTAACAATACTGAATACTACAATAGGATCTAGATTCGCAAACTAGTTCGAGTCTATTTGTGAAGACCTAAGGTTTATATATATATATATATATATATATATATACATATATATATATATATACTGTATTTATATATATACATATATATATATATATATATATGTGTGTGTGTGTGTGTATGTATATGAGTATGTATATATATATATATTTATATATATATATATATATATAAAAGAGAGAGAGAGAGAGAGAGAGAGAGAGAGAGAGAGAGAGAGAGAGATATCCGATTCTGTTTCCGATCCTTGAGTCAGATTCTCAAAACACGCTTGACATCCCCCCCCTTATATTTTTTAACAAGACAGTATGACCTTGTTGATGAACGTTCATACAACTGTTTCACAATTAAATTTTTTTCTATTTGAACTATGAATGTAACAGGCACTTCTTACTGCACTTGAACATTGTCTGATATTTTTTGTTTTTAGTAAAGACGAATCCATTCGGGAATACCTGTACATATAAATGAATATATTCTCCCAGCCACCACATTGGAAACTCATTTATATATATATATATATATATATATATATATATATATATATATATATATATATATATATATATATATATATATATATATAAGAGGTGGGAATATTGTTGATGGAAAGCGAAACCACTTTTTACAGACTCCTTTTACTTATTCAAGCTTAGTTAATCATTCTTTGAGAACAAGTAAACAACAAGAGAAACTCTTATTGAAGTGAACAAAAAATAAATAAAAACATGGAGAACACGGAGGTTTTTCATATTGAAAATGTGGAAAACAATAGAGGACAAAAGAAAATAGCTGGAAGGGAAATAAAAACATCAGTTCCCTGATAAAAATAAATAAGTAAATAAACAAAAAACAAACAAATAAATATACAAAAACAATAAATAAATAAATAGATACATAAACAAATTAGATAACTAGAATATAACAGGAACAAACAAATATACAGAAAACAGTAGATAAACAAGCAAATTAATGGATTAATTAATAACTACTCGTATTATTCATAACTGTCGAAGAAAACAGAAATCTACTTAGACTCAAGCAAGGGCCATAGACAAAACGAATTCCATTTCTGCAACAAAATTGATCAGAGATCCGGATTTCAGTGCTAATACGCTTAGTTAGGTTGGTTGACCTGAAGACAGCATACACAAAGGCCGTACTACGAGTATTCTCCAGGGATAGTCCGGTTCTGAAATGGACCATTCATGCTGTAGTTGTGTGTGTGTGTGTGTGTGTGTGTGTGTGTGTGTGTGTGTGTGTGTGTGTGTGTGTGTGTGTGTGTGTGTGTGTGTGTGTGTGATAGAAAACACACGATACTTTCATAACCGTGTTTATGTTGCGGAAAAAATTAATGACACAATGATACCACGTGTCTCAATGGTGGCTGGCGGTATATTGCAACACAACATGTTCACGTGTTCACTTATAAGCTCAAAGTGAACGTATGAAATATCCTAATGTTTATCTTGATTTGTTCACAGAATTATGAACGACGCGAACGTAAATATGTTGAGATTGGCTACCCCTCCAAAAGGAGAAAAAAAAAATGAATTCTTGCGAAATCGGCAGAATAAGGCGGCGTGATGCAACATATGTATAATTTCCGTGTAATTATCATAATCGAAAATATATTGCACATAAAAAAAGAAAAAGAAAACGTGTAATTAATATAATACTTCAGCACATTAATGACTCCATGATTGCTGTTTTGAGTCATGAACTGTGGAATGTGGATGGACGCTGCTGGATGCTCGTGTGTACTTGTGAGAACTAACGCTTATTTGAATTAGTTTAACTTCCAAAGTTCACTGTACATTACCATACTACATAGCAATAGTAAAAATATAAGATAGAATCAAAAGTAACTATTACACTGCTAGCTAATATTACACAATAATGGTAACAATTCAAAGATAAACTAAAGATAAAGTAAATATTACAGGTATGCATAACGATGATGCGCAGATACTGCGGAAAGTTGCCAGATGTTCAAGAACTTTCAAGTCTGTGTACACTAAAATTTAATTTGAAATTTATAAGAAGTAATTATAAGCCTTTCACTATGTTCAGTAAAACAATTACAATAAATTAACACAAATCAACTGGAATTAGTATAGATGGTATAAAATCGCATATGAAAATATTTTTGGTGTGAGTTGTGTCGTGGGTTGAAACAGCATCTCACTGAGTCAGTTAGTAAGTTTTGTATCAGTACAAAACGCAGTACACCAGCCTTCCCGTACAATTTAGAACAAAATGATGTCCAATTCAGAACTTGG
>NC_134786.1:60356148-60358648 GCF_046742065.1 Oratosquilla oratoria
TACCTGGCTACACATTCACATATGGTTCCAAATGGGGCTATATCTCCTCAGTGAGTGTGAGTGTGTGTGTGTGTGTGTGTGTGTGTGTGTGTATGTGTGTGTGTGTGTGTGTGTGTGTGTGTGTGTGTGTGTGTGTGTGTGTGTGTGTGTGTGTGTGTGTGTGTGCGTGTTGTGTTTGTGTGTGTATGTGTGTGTCGCCAACGGGTTAATATTCCGCGTTTTTTCCTCCATCGTTTAAATTTACTTTTATTATTTTCTCGATACTCAAAATAGAGAATATATTTCCAAAGCTGATACAGCCTGAGATCTCGACATGTCCAGGAACCTGTACATAAATGATATACGAAATCCATAAACTGTTTTACTTCAATTGAACTCTCCACACTTCCTGTGTGTGTGTTTGTGCACGTGTGTGTGTGTGTGTGTGTCTGTCTGTGTGTGTGTGTGTGTGTGTGTGTGTGTGTGTGTGTGCGTGTGTGTGTGTGTGTGTGTGTGTGTGTGTGTGTGTGTGTGTGTGTGTGTGTGTGTGTGTGTGTGTCCTGTTTGTACATATATGTTCCTTTCTGTCATTCACACTTACTATGACTCCATCTCCCTATTTCTGTTTTTGTCTGTCATACTGGAACGTCTCATCTAGCACAACACGGACACCACGAAAAAAAAAACACATTCCATTTGTTTGATATGACCGCAAGATACAATCTTTTTTCTTCTTCTTTCTTTCTTTCTGTCTCTAGCTCCAATGTTTTGTCCATGGCCCAAAGTCTCGTGTCTTAGTACAGTATCAGGAAGAATAAGTATCGCGAAAGATTGTTGAAGAAATTTTCTCCGACTTACGCCATTACTCTCCTGAGGTATGTTTTCATAATCTTCACCAATGACGTTTGTTTTGTTTTCCGTTTGTTTATTGAGATCTACCCCACATGTTACTCTTCTTTTCGTTTTTGTTTTTCATTTTCTTTCTATTCTGTCGTTCGTTCCTTTGGTGACAGCGCGGTGTTTACGTTACTATCATCTATTAAACAAAAAGACAACTAAAAAATTATCACATCATAAAGTATACATTCGACAACCAGCCAAGTCTTTAATGTTTCATACAAATGCCGCACATATCCTTATCTACTATTTCTATAATATTATTCATTTTTATTTACGATTTCACTGTATCACATTGCACTCCTTCTCATTTCTGGTTTCTCTCTTTAACCCTTTTCTTTATATTTCCGTTCTAATCTCCTGTTTATTTTGTCCATTTTATTTACCAACTTATTGTATCACATTACATTTCCCTATATTTCAGGTCCCTCTCTATATATATCCATCTCGTTTCTTTATATCTTTATTTACTCTTTTGCTTATCTTATTCCCTTTTATTTGCGAGCTCACTCTATCACATTACACCTCTTTATATTTCGGGTCTCTCTCTTTGGGCATTTGGTTTCTTTATATCTCTGGTCCCTCACGTTCTTCGCTGTGGAAGACGGGAGAAATATCAATTATTGTTATTCTCCAAGTAAGACAACACGTCGATGGGGTACTGTTGCCTCTCTCTGATTGGCTGTTGCAGGAAAATAAGAGGAGCAAAGATTTATCGTCGTTGTGTGTGATTGTGCGATTGTTTGGGTTCCCTTCGATAAATTGTGGGCATGATTGCCAGAGTGGAGCAGGCGGGGAGTTGATGTTTATGAATGGCTGCTTCTTGGAGACCATTGCTTGTTTGTTTCTTTGTTTACCTTCATCTGGCTGAGGTGTATTTTTTTTTCTAGGTTTATTTATTCCAACGGGGTATTTAACTCCCTTTTTTGCACGAGTAGAGAGAAGGGATTCTTCGTTCTCCGACTGAATAAAATGGGATGGCGATAGCCATGATCAATTTAAAATTTGTCACCATCAGTCAAAGGGTTGATTGAATCAGAATGAACCTTTTTGATGCGTTGGGGAATTCCTTTTTTGTCTAAATAAAATCGCCTTATGACAACTTCAAACAATGTGACAACACTAGAAGGCCTAAGTCAGGCGTTAAAGTAAAAAAAAAAAAAAAAATCGAAAAAATGTGGTGTAAAAGAATTTGAGCGAACACAAACTCGCGAACAAAAAATCGCGAATAAAAAAATATCGCAAACACCTGGACCGTAGTGTCACATTTGATCTTTTATACTTCCCACTAAATCTTTCAAACAAAATAACAATAACGATGATGATAACAATAATAATAATAGTGATAATAATAATAATAATAATAATAATAATAATGATGATAATAACAATAATAATTAATAATGATGATAATAATAATAATGACTGACGTGAATAATCATATGAATTAAATAGTTTCAACACAATAATTCTTTTACAATTTATATATCTATCAATATACGTATGTATGTACCGTATGTATATATACATACACACACACACACATTTATCTATACCAATTTTTCCCCACTTATAATGGAGATAGCTAGTGAAGACACACCCTCCAGCCAGCCCACACTCATTC
>NC_134786.1:60366148-60371148 GCF_046742065.1 Oratosquilla oratoria
TGCCAACCTCTGCCATGTCACTCCTGTAAGCTTCTCTATCTCGTCTCTCCATCTGTCTGGTCTCCCTCTGCCGTGCTTCCCATCTCGCGGCGTCCACTCAGTAACACACTTGTTCCCTCTAACTTACCTGCCCAATTCCACTTCCTCTCTTTTACCGCCTCCACAATATGTTTCACTCTAGTCTGCTCTCTTTCTGTCTCTCAGCGTTATTCCTATCATTGGTCTCTCCATTCTCCTCCGTGCAGTCCTTGGCTTTGTTTCCATCGCCTTCGTCAGTTTCCAAGTCTCCACACCGTCTTCCTGAACATACAAGTTTTCGTCCTGAGCACCTGAAAGGAACTTTTGTGGTGCAAATGACAAGTAGTTCCTTTAAAGTTAACATAGGAATATGGGTAAGTGGAATGTCACTATTGTGGTATACATAGTCAAGAATGATATAGATGGTTCTCATAACAGGAATTTCAGTGAAAAGGTTTTGTGCATCTAACGATGCCAAGATTCTATCAGTCTTATTAACCCTCAAAATATCTATGAATTATTCAGTCGAGCGGAGGGAGTATGTTCTAGGGATGTAAGGGGGAAATTATGTCATGAAGCCGTTTGGTAACATGGTAGGAAGGAGGGGGATCTGGGAAATAATTGGCTTAAGTGGGTTTCCTTCTTTATGTGTTTCTACATTACAATAGAAGTAGCCAGGTTGGAAATCACCGATTACTTTAGCAAATTTGGTTCCTCCTACCTCGGAGTTCACTACAGACATGAGATTGTTTAACACTTTTTCAAGTTTTCCACAGGGTTGCGAAAAACTCGTTTAAACTTCGTACGGTCTTTCAGGATATCCCTACACCTTTGGACATAGTTTCTCTTTTTCTAAGATTATAAAGCAGGAAAGACTTGTCTGCTTTACGTATAATGATATCTTCATTCTCTCTTAGTTGTTTGGCCGCTTCTCTGAGACGAGGGGGGAACAAGTGACTATAGTTTTCGGTGGTGGCGAGATTTGGTACTCTCGTTCTGCAATTGCTCTTGTAGGTCAGGGTTTATGTTGATCTTGCCTTCCTTTTCTAATTTGCAGAGGTCTTCGTAGAGGATGGCTTATTTCGACCTTCTTGTTGGTTTGGTTGAACTTAGGCATCGTGTGACAATTGATGCCAAGGCTTACAAATTATACTTGGCATCGTGTGACAATTGATGCCAAGGCTTACAAATTATACTTGGTTCTCCGAAAGGGCTTCACTCGAGAGGTTGATGAAGCTAGGAGAGCATTCGGGGAGAGCCAGGGTAGGCTAACCTCGTACAAGTGAGACAACTTCTTCATAATCTTGCCTACGTAGTGTTGCAAATCACTGTTTCTACGAAGGAATTTTGGGAGTAATCTCACCTCCCTGCCAACTGGTTTCTGGTAAGATATTTCTTTGGTGTCACTTCATTCATTATATTCGGTGAAGCCCTATATACCTACAGGGTATCCAATGGTACACGCCGTCAATATGACAGTGCACCATATATCTACGAGGAATTTCCCTGTTCGCCATCAGGGAAGTACCAGTTAGCAGGGGGTCCTGCGACTGTGTATGCGAGCTGTTCTTTGTTTCATCTTTCTTACAAAGCCTGTTTGATATGGATGACCCTACGGAGATTTTCTTTTAATCGACATAGCTTTTGTAGTCATTAAGATTCTCAAGCCTAACCACCAGGTCCAGGTGCCAACTCTCGGATAAGATATATATATATATATATATATATATATATATATATATATATATATACATATATATATATATATATGTGTGTGTGTGTGTGTGTGTGTATACACACACACACATATGTATATGCATATATATATATATTATTTAATATATATATATATATATATACTGTATATATAATATATATATATATATATATATATATATATATATGTATGTATGTATGTATGTATGTACATATATTTTTGATAGATTTTTGTGACATGCTTAACTTACATTATATCGCATTGAAATGTATAATTTGTAACAGCAAGCCATGGCTCCCCTAGATTCTTGTCATGGCTCTCTTGGGGGGCCCCATGGCCCCCACGTTTAGAACCACCGGGGTAGTTCATCATCCCTAGAAGGGGAAGGAATGTTCCAGATGCTCACACGGGAGGCCCGGCGGAGGATCACCCCGGGCGAAGACTTGACGGTGGCGAAGTATGACCCATTGGGACACGTTAGGAGGGATGATAGTGGGAGGAGTTGGCAAGTTCGCTTGAGGTACCTAAGAACGCCAGGTAACTTAATATGACAAATACTTTTGTGGTCTCAGTGGGCTCAATTGAGCTGTGCTCCGGCCGCCTCTCTTTCTTCTCTTCTGCTTTTTTCCATTAATCGTTATTATTATCATTGGGCAGTAGTAAACTTATGGCAGGTATTTTCTGTGATTTCTTTTTACTGATTTTTTTTTTACCTAAACATATTGCAACACACAAAAAATGTGTGAGCATTATTTGGCCAAAAATTATTCTACATCCCTTCAATAACTAACTTCTATCACATATTTCACAAAAGATTATTTACAAAAATATTACAAAAAAATAAAGAAATAAAGAAATTCACAAAACACGTATATTACATCAGCAACTACCAACCAATATTTCCAAAAGGTATTCTAGTGTTCTGTGGCAAAGGCTGTTGACCGCGCAAAGCAAAAAAAATATCTGGTGATCGCTGGCAACTGCAGAATCGGAGCATTGGCTTCTACTCTTTACCGACGCGAGCCTCAGGAGATACGAAACATGACAGTCGGTTCAGTTACAAATAGTAAATTGTTTTTCATACCTCTATATATTTGCAGTGCACACCATCCTAGGTGTTTGAAGCAAATATACTCTTGCATTGTTAATCTAACAAGTATGTCTCACAATATATTTTGTTTTTTTCTAGCGAAATTAGCCATGCAAGTAAATTACATTTCGCACAGACACAAAAAAGGTAAATAAGAATGAAATGTCGTTTTCAACGACAGTTATTCATCATTGAATGTGTTGGTTATGATTCAAGTGAAAGAGGTTTTGATGTTTATGAATTGATGCTTTTGTAAGTTAGTGTCGCAGCTACGAAAATCTATGTTACATTATGTTGATGGTGTGTATATTGGTATGGATATTCGTACCCTGCGTTTGTTATCGAACGAAATTCTTGACAGTGTTGAAAGTGTTTCTCTCCGTGTTAATGTCCCAACTTCCTCTTGCAAATACATGTTGCAATGGAAGTGTTGTTGATATGTATTGCTGCAAATTGCAACAGGATTTTTTTTATCCCGTCCCACAGTCGCCAGCCACAAAACTCGCCCTTGTCCCTATCATTATTATTCCGTGTTTTGTCATTACCGGCGTTACCACTATAATCAACACTAATAATTCTTGTTCATGATTCGTCGTTGCTTAGGTGATTTAGAGTGATTAGAAATTGGTAATTTTTCGATGATATCATAACACAATTACATATGATCTGAGATTTGACGCAATTATGTCGACGCGAACTCCGAGACGTCGAAGGGGGACGGGAGACGAGACGGCATGACGGACGCTTTGGGTGTTGAAAACGACAACGCTTGTCGGCGTCGACCTTCGAAAACCGGGTCTGCAACCAACAGGATGAACATCATTTCCCTCTATGTAATTCCGCTCGCCGACTCTCCGAACACTTTGTATAGGATATTGCTAGTAATCACAGTTCTACTCTTTTCTTTCTTTCCTATTTTCGGCAGTGTCCATTACCTTTAAGACCTATAAATACGATTTGAATCCATGCTTAATCGTCAGGTCTATCGGTGTGACATTGTTTAACAAGATTTTGTTTTGAATGTCAAATGAATATCTTGCACGATGATTTGTAATGATGTCAACAGAAACAATACATGCCATTCGCACACTTCCTGTAGCATAAGGTACCAAAAGCAATCGCAGTTTTTACACATTAAATCAAATTACCAGGAATATCCCATATACAAGTACAGCGATGATGTAAATAAATCAAAAGTAATATTGTCGTCCAACATGCTCGTGGCCATTATTTTAAGAAATGCATATTTGAACTACAAGAGCACAAGCTTCAGAAAATACAGTGGCTGAACACAGTTAAAAATGGTTGTGGTTAAAAATAGAATAATGTGGGAGTAATTAATTGAGCACTTTTCAGAAAAGCACTGGCAGTCACTTTCGTCAAAGAATTTTGTTAGGAAATATTGCCTGAAGTTCGTTTTAGTAAAATAAAGTTGAATCAAATCTGAATTCTCAATACGTTTTGTGCAACAGCGCTAACTTATAATTTTCCTTTTTTTCTAGCAGAATAAACACGTATTTATATGAAAAGCTTTATTTCCGATTTCTAGAGCAGAGATCATAGTAATTATTAGTAGTACGATGGTTTAAGTCCTGGGAACAACAACAACAACAACAACGAGGACGACAAAGACAACGACAGTTACTGCCATTATCATCAATACTATCGTTATCATTATTATCATCATCATCATTATTACTATTATTTCTTTTGGTATATAAGGGAATAATAACATTGGCTATAATAATGATAATAATAGCAGTAGCAACAGCATCAGGGGACGGAGGCCGGACAGTGGGAGGTCGTCAATCAAGTGAAGCTGCCTTGCTGTGGATGCGCTGTGTCGCTGCATTGCTTCTGACCCGGGTGGTGGGTGGGATACAAAGATGACCCGTCATCCACGAGGAGCTAAGATAAGTGGGAAGAAAGGGTGGTGGGTGGGAGTGGGTGAGTGTCTTTGACTTGGCTAACCCCCTTAAATGGGGGAAAGAAGCCCTTGGTATGTAGACAGACAATCATAATGACCATTATTGCTACTAATCTCGTTATCATTGACACAACAGCTGAAATGAAATGCGAAGGGTTTCGACTTTCAACATTTAGTATTGCAAAGATCGACTGAGAGGTCTTTCGACATTGGAATGCCCTGGCCGTCCATGGGAAGGACAGTCATGA
>NC_134786.1:60373648-60381148 GCF_046742065.1 Oratosquilla oratoria
GACCAAAATGATACATAGACTCAGAAATTTGCCTTACGAAGAGTGCGGGGTGATCTAATAGAGGTGTTCAAGTGGATCAAAGGCTTTAACAAGGGTGATGCAAACAAGGTCATCATATTAAAACAACAGGGCAGGACTCACAGTAATGGATATAAACTGGACAAATTTAGAATTAAAAAGGAAATAGGCAAGAATTGGTTTACTAATAGGGTGGTCGATGAATGGAATAAACTTAGTAACCATGTAGTAAGCGCTGAAACTATCAAAGGATTACAAAGGCGGAGCATGCCGACAGGAGACCTTTTGATCCATATCTAGGTCGGATGCGAAAAAAAATCATATTAATAATAAAACAATAAATAAAAACTATAATAATGTAAATAACAAATAAAATACATAAATAAATGCATAGGTATAGTTAAATAATAAACAAACAGGTAAATAGTAAATAATAATAAAGTGACATATAACTAATAATAAATGAAAATCAGACAGACAAATGATAACAAAACAAAAACAAATAATATAAGATAGATTATAATCATTACAGCATCTTACTTAGGTATTTATCTAAATGATTCTTAAAGCTTCGAACTGAACTACATTGCACTACCTGTGCAGGAAGTTTATTCCATTCATTTACTACACGGTTGGCAAAGTTGTTTCTACACACTTCCAAATTGAATCTATTTCCGGACAGTTTGAGACCATTGTTTCTTGTCTGATTCTCATTCAATGTGAAAATTTTGTCACTTTTGATGTTGTCAATTCCCTTTAAAATCTTAAAGACCTGTATCAAGTCACCTCTGAGTCTACGCTTTTTTTAGGGAAAACAGATTCATGTGTTTTAGTCGATTTTCGTATGATTTATTTTTGATATTTGGAATCAGTTTTATGGCTCGCCGTTGTACTTTTTCCAGTCTGTCAATGTCATTAATGAGATTCGGTGACCATACAGAAATAGCATATTCCAAATGTGGACGAACTAACGATTTATATAGCTTGTTAATGAGTGATGGACTTTTGAAATCAAAAGATCGCGCAATCAGTCCCAGAATCTTATTTGCTTTCTCAGAGGCTGAAATACACTGCTTGGATGATTTGAGGTCGTTACTGATAATTACGGCGAGATCTTTTTCACTATCCACTTTTGTTAACGAATTACCAAATAATTTGTAATCGTACTTACTGTTATTTCTACCTATGTGCATTACCTTGCATTTACTTGTGTTTAATTTCATTAGCCACTTTTCAGACCATTGCTGTAATTTATCTAAATCTACTTGAATATCTAATTGGTTTGAGTGATCATTTGCCACTCCGCACAGTTTTGTATCATCAGCAAATTTGGAAACAGTAGATTTTAGTCCATGGTCTATATCATTTATATATACTATGAATAGAAGTGGCCCAAGAACGGAACCCTGAGGAACTCCACTTGCAACACTTTTCCATCCAGAAGTTTTTCCATTTAAAACAACTCTCTGTTTTCGATCATTTAACCAATTACTAGTCCAACCTAATAGGCTACCACTTATTCCATGCAAAGCTAATTTAGTAAGTAGTCTTTCGTGTGGGACGGTATCAAAAGCTTTTGCAAAGTCTAGATATATTAAATCTATATTGTTTCTTTTGTCATAATTCGAGATAACTGTGTTGTAGAATTCGAGTAAGTTAGTCACGCAAGAACGTTTCCGTCTGAAACCATGCTGGCTATCATTTATCAAACGGTTACTTTCTAAATGATGTTCGATAGCATCTCTGATGATAGTTTCCATTATTTTTCCTACGATTGAAGTCAAACTTATAGGTCTATAGTTATTTGGTTTCTTTTTGTCAGCTTTTTTTAATATGGGAGTAACGTTAGCTAGCTTCCATTCTCTTGGGACATCTCCGGATATGATGGATTTCTTGAAAATAATTTCTAATGGAACAATAATCTCATTTTTCATATCCTTTAAGATTCTTGGATTCCAACCATCAAGCCCTGGTGTTTTTTTCAAGTTTGAATTTCTCTATACACCTTTTAATTTTTTCTTTTGTTATATTTACCGTAGTGAGTAAGTTTACCCTAGACTTTTCACAGGTTTCAGTTTGGAATTCACTTTGAGGTGTTTTGTTTACGAATACCGAGCTAAAATAATTGTTTAAAATATTACACATTCTTTCATTTGAATATTCAAGTTGACCATCAGCAGATAATAGTGGACCAATGTGATTCCTAACAACCTTTTTATCTCTAATGTAACTATAGAATTCTTTGGGATTCTCTTTGGATTTATCAGCGATGTTCATTTCGTATTGTCGTTTTCTTTTTCTTATTTTCTTTTTTAAATCTCTCTGTATTGATACATAATTTTCATAGTCATTAGATGCACCCGAGCACTTATATTTCTTATAAGCCTGTCTCTTTTTAGCAATACTTTTTTCAGTTTCTTTGTCGAGCAATTTGGGCGAGCCTGATTTGGGGGATGTCTGTCCTTAAAAGGAATGTAAGTTTGAATCATCTTAGTGAGCGTATTTTGAAATATTTCCCACATCTGATCTACAGGTCTTTCGTTTAATTTTGCCTCCCAATCTGTAAGCTGAAGCTCCTGACGTAGTCCTATGAACTGAGCTTTACTGAAATCGGGTATTTTAGAAACACAAGTATCTATTCTAAAATTGTTTAGGAGTTTGAATCTAAGTAAGTTGTGATCGCTATTTGCAACAGATTCACCGACTTCTACATCACTTACCATGCTTTCGCGGCTAGTGATAAATAGATCGAGTAAGTTTCCATATCTTGTGGGCTCTTTTACATGCTGAATTAAGTAATTGTCACCAAGAAAATCAATCGAGCGACTACCTATATGGCCATGTTCAAGGGTCATCCAATCAATGTCAGTAAAATTGAAATCACCCATTATCAATAAATCCCGGTTGCAGAAACTAGACAGTTCTTGAAATAACAGTTTGTCGTCTGCTAATGATAATGTCTTTGGCCTATATATTACACCTATATTCATTTTTTGTCCATTTGTTTGGGTTAACTCAACCCAAAAACTATCATATGCATCCTGTTTCACTTTCTCTAAAACACAAGCATGAATATTGTTTTTAACGTACAATAGAACACCCCCACCTTTCAGTTGTTTTAAGAAACGATTAGACAACTTTATGGATGGGGATGACAGGTGGTGATGGACACGGAGCTGCCTAGTGTAGGCCTTATGGTTTCTTGCAGTCTCCTTCATTCTTATGTTCTTATGGTATTTTGGTGTATGAATGTATGCATGTATGTATGTATGTATGTATGTTATACAGTATGTATGTGTATGTGTATGTGTGAGTGTGTGTGTGTGTGTGTGTGTGTGTGTGTGCGCGCACGCGCGAACGAACACCAAAACTCCGACCATTTAAGCGACAAGAGACAGGGCAAGAATCGTGTTGAACCCGAAATAAACCCCAAAGTTGATGTACTTTTCGTTTTCAGCAACTTTCCTCCTCCCATTCCGTGTTTTTCTTTTTAGTAAATATGCTCATCTTTGTATTCTTCCGCGTTCAACAAAATCAAACAATCTCTTTTGTTATCACGATATTACGTCACTCAATATTACAAATTAATGACATACTGAGTATTGCAAACACACATTGTAATGGTTCTTGCAAATTACGTGCTTATCTTTATTCATCTTAATTTGCATTACATTATAGCAACACGAATAGTCGTTCTTACATTACAGAAAATTCAACCACAAAACAGGACGACGATATGACATCATAAAGCAAAGAATCTCGATACTTTTATAACCTTTCATTTGTCGAAATTTACCTTTCCTGCCCCGTTATGATTAATTATTACTAACATATCTATACTATACTTTTTACATTCATTTTAAAGAACATATGAATCACAGTTGTATTACATAAAATAAAAGCGATTGTATCAGATAATAAATATGCTCAGTTGAATTGAATTAATTCGTTGTGAAAATAAAGAAATTATATTGAAAAGAACTGAAATGAAGCCTCATGTAGTCAGCGCGGCCAAGAAATGTCGACGCAGAGGACGAACAACAGAAAACGAAACCTGAAGATGATGCAGACCGAAAGGATGGAAACAAGAACAAAGAATAAGCATGGGAGGAGGAATATCTGTGAGATTACTTGACTATGAACGTCGATTTCGTATTTCGTTCAAGTTTTCAGCATTTTTATGTCCTGACTCGGTGGGGTGTGTCTGCCTGCTTTTGTATTGGCATCAAGTTGTCTTGAAGAGAGGAGAAGGAGAAGGCGAGATTGGAGTCAAGGATCGTTTGGCTTGTCTGCAGCAAGGGCAGTTTCGTATATGCCGACCAGAATGCAAGACACAGATCTATAAAAGGAAAATACCTGGAAAAAAAAAATTAGCAGTTGGTCTGAAACTTAGAAAATGGGATATATTTCACATTGGCTAATTTCTGAGATTTTGGGCACAGTTTCTTCTTCTCCTGAATCAAATCTTACATGTAATACAAGATCATACATACAATAAGTATTTATATAAAATCTATGACAGTGTAGCAGTTGTCTGCTACCTATGTACTTAACACAGGAAAGATAAATCCGGCTTGAATTTCTTGTTTATTGATGAGAAATTGGTACAGTCGATCGAGGGATGATGTCCCACCGGTATTAATGGGTCATATCTTTTCCAGAATGGCATAACCGTCCACTTATAAATCTAACATTCGTCTTTTCAACATTTTACCCAACGGGTGCCAGTTCGACATAATATTCTTATTTATTAACGCCACATGAATGAGTTGTAGTTTATGGGATTGAGTTAGTATGTAGATGTGTCTTGACGTGGTGTATGGTTCTCTGATATTGTTGAGTCTTCTGTTAGATATGTGAATGCTTAATGTGTGTCTGCCGAGACATGTGCTCATTCATACATACATTCATGGTTTTTCAATGCATACCTGGATAGGGTGGTGCGGGAGATAAAAGCGAGGGTAATGGGCAAGGGACTGGAGATGGTTAAAGAAAATTGAGAAAAGTGGGAGATGAGCCAGTTGTTGTTTGCTGATGACACTACGCTTGTGGCAGGGTCCGAGACGGAATTAAGGGAGTTAGCGACGGAGTTTTGGGAGGGTATGCGATAGGGGAAAGTTGAACGTAAATGTGGATAAAAGTAAGGTGATGAGATGCAAAAGGAGAGAGGATGGCAGCGAATTGGAAGTCTTAAGGGAGAGAGGTTGGAGGCAGTGAATGGCCTGAGGTATTTGGGGTCGCATGCGGCAGGAAAAGAAGCGGCGGTGGAAGTAAGTTGTAGATTGAAACAAATAACTACTTTTGGGGAGTTAAAAAGTGTCATACGAAACAGGAATTTGGGAATGGATGCAAAGAGAAGACTACACTCTATGAAGGGGTGATTATGCCGTCGGTACTGTATGGGGCAGAAACATGGAATTTAAGGGAGGCAGAGAGGAAGAGTTTGAATGCGTTTGAGATGAAATGTCTGAGAGGTATGGTAGGGGTGACAATGTTAGATAGAGTGACAAACGAGGTGAGGAGGAGAGCTGGGGGTGGGAGGCGATGGCAGATAGGGCTGATGAAAGAGTATTGGGATGGTTTGAACACATGGAAAAATAAGTGAATAAAGATTAGTAAAAGATGTGGAAGGCAGAGGTGGAAGGAGTGAATTTGAGGGACGACCGAGTATGAGATGGTTGGATGGGGTGAAAAGGGCGTTGAGCAAGAGGGGAATGTCTGCTGAGTATGGGAGGAGGTAGGAGATAGGGATGAGTGGAGAAAGGTTATGTATATATGATACAGTGACCCAAAGAAGGGAGGGGATGGGGGGTTAGAGAGTGGTTATGTATGAATGATATTTTGACTCAGCCTGAAGGGATTTCTCCCTGTCTTCTCTTTTTCTGTATGAGGTGACGGAGAGGGGGGGTCGCCGATTAAGTGAAGCGGCCTTGCTGTGAATTACTGTATCTTGTTATATTACTTTTGACCTAGGGCAGTGGGCAGGATACAGGGATGACCCATCATCCATGAGGAGCTAAGATGAGAGGGGGGGAAGGGTGGTGGGTGGGAGTGGGTACTTGCTATTTGACTTGGCTATCTCTCTTGTAAGGGGAAAAAAAGCCCTTTTATATAGACAGATAGGCCTCACGGTCGATTTATGTGGAAACTGGAACACGTTGGAGGCCTGACAGAGAAACTACTCGAATGGATGAAAGGTTTTTAGAAGGAAAGATACATGAGGACAGTAATTAAGGATGTCAAGACGCAGAGCGGAGTTCCACAAGGTTCAGTGCTTGCACCAATGTTTTTTGTCTACATTAATGACATAACGGAAGGAAAAGCAAGCTATGCTAACATGTTTGCAGATGATACAAAAATCACGGGAAGAGTGAAAAACGAGGGAGACTGTAAACTATTGCATAAAGATCTAGACACTCTTTTTGCATGAAGAGATGAAGTTCAATACCAAAAAAAAACAAAGTGCTGGAAATGGGCAAAAGCAGCAAAAGACCATCCTTAACCTATTCCTTAGGAAGCGGAAAAAGGCAAAAAAAAAAAGAGAAAAATTTGGGAATGTTAATAAAAGACAATCTGTCACCTGACAGAAAAAAAAAAAAAAAGTGTGGGAGAGACGTACAGACTGCTGAAGATTAAAATAGTTTTTTATATGGATGAAAAGACGAGGAAAAAATCAATCGAAACCCTGTTTCGGACTAGACCATGGTGAATCACACACACATACACACACACAATATAAACATCTGCTAATTTGTCTTTTCATAGTTCGACTATTCTATTGCTCAATGGCACTTGTAAAATTAAAAATATATTTTCACAAAACCTGAAGGCGAATCTAAGATATAAAATCCAAGCAACTCAAATTTGAGCTAATCTGTGTTCACAAATTTCAATTACCTTCTCAACATAGACTAAAAAGTTCTCGCCAATTTATACATATAATCTAAAAGACGCTTGGAACTGAATCTTATTTAATCAAGAATGTAGCATTACACAATGAGCGTGTATCTTCTTTCATCTTACGGCTGACGATGTCACGACAGTTTATCATTATCACTACGATCATTTGCATAAAGAAATGTGATGATCTTGTCACCGTTTCCTTGTTCACGTGTATTCTCTCTCTTTCTTCGCCATTTATTCATTTATCTTTGTTCCTTTCCTTCTTTCATTCTTTATTTATTCGTTTCTGTTGCGCTTGTTCCTCTCTTTTTCTCTTTCGTTTGTTCCTCTCTTTGCTCTCCTTCTAACTTTCTCTTTCTCTCCGTTGCTCCTTTTTCTCATTCTCTTTTCTTTCTTTCGCTTTTTCCTCTTTCATCTTTATTTTCTTTCTTTCGTTTGTTACTTTCTTTTCTCTATTTTTTTTGTCCTTTCTTTTATTTTCTCTCTCGTTTGTTCCTTTCTTTCATCCTCTTCTACTTTCGTGTTTTATTTTCTTAATTTTTTTCTTTCTTCCTTTTTTTTATTGACTCCATTTTTCTC
>NC_134786.1:60391148-60393648 GCF_046742065.1 Oratosquilla oratoria
TCGTTAGTGACCCCACTCTTGACCTCCCCTACTTCCCATGTGTCATGACCTAGGTCAGGTCCATTACCCCTCGGAGTGGGGTAATGAGGCTATTTCCTTATTCCCTCAAAATCAGCCTTTCTTAAGTCAAGTACTAGTATGATATCTAATGCTAAATCTTATTTCTTGATGATCACTGCTACTTACTCTATCACCCTCTAATAGGTTTTTTATTTTATCATAAGACTTTGTTCCCGGTAAGTCCTAGGTATTTTCCTTTCTCGTAGACTCTGCAATTATTTTATCATAAGACTTTGTTCACGGTAAGTCCAAGGTATTTTCCTTTCTCGTAGACTCTGCAATTATTTTATCATAAGACTTTGTTCACGGTAAGTCCAAGGTATTTTCCTTTCTCGTAGACTCTGCAATTATTTGCTTTCAGAAATTATCTTGTATCACATATAAAAAACCTTTCCTGATCTACTAATCATCCTAGTTAGTCTTACTGTAGTTAGAATCTCCCACGATCACAATTTGTACTGCGACGACCTGCAAATTTCACAAAACAGTTGTCTCTACTTAGGTTACGTGGTCTACAGAGAAACCCAATAACAGGTTTCTTCTTCCTGCCTAAAATCTCCATCTAAATTGATTCCGTGCCCACCTTATCCTTAATTGGGTAGTTGATTAAACATTCATTTTTTTTTTACGAAAACTGCTCCTACTAACCCCCCCCCCCCATTCCCACAGACACACCCCTCCCTTCCCTATCCATGTAAAATAGTCCGTATGGTTTCTAAAAGGAAATATCAGTCCACCATACTAATCCATGATTCAGTAATAGCTATCATATCAAACCCTTCTACATAAGATTTACCTCTCAAAAAATCTATTTAATTAATGACACTTTTCCTTTTCGTGTTAATTGAACAGAATAAATTCTTATCGTAGCACTACTTAGTGTAATTAACCTAGTCCTGTAGATCAAATGCAGTTAACTTAGGCTTATATTCCTTAATATATTGATCAAATGAAAGTAAACCTTAACATAAATATAATGTATATTCATACTATCAACATCCTGGAATATTTAACTATGTGAGATTTTGATCATTATGGTTGTGATTATGAACAATGGGATATTGAATATGGGATTTTCATTTGTGGGATTTTGATCTATGGGATTTTAAACGTACAGCATATATATATATATATATATATATATATATATATATATATATATATATATATATATATATATATATATTCCTATCTGAGAGTTGACACCTTGACGTGGTGGATAGGCTTCAGAATTTTAAATGACTGCAAAAGCTATGTCGATAGAGAGGAAATCTCTGAAGGGTCACCCATATCGAACAGGTTTTGTAAGAAAGATCAGACTAAGAGCAGCTCACACACACAGTCGCAGGATCCACTGCTAACTGGCATGTCCCTGATGGCAAACAGGGAAATTCCTCATAGATATATGGGATACCGTCATAATGACGGCGTGGACCATTGGGCAACCTATAGACATAGGGATTCACCGAACATAATAAGGTGACACCAGAGAAATATCTCACCAGAAACCAGTTGGCACGCAGGTGAGACTACTGTAAAAAACCCTTGATAATGCAAATGAATAGCACGACCAAAACAAAACCGGGCGTTCCTGTTGGATCCTCGTCTCCTAAAGGTCCAACCGCATTGCCTCGTGTGCTTACGGGCAGTGTGCCACTAATGTACTGTCCAAGCAGATCCAAGTCTTGGACATTAAACATGAAGAAAACGAAAATATATACTTACAACGTAAGAACTCTCACAGAAGACCACAGGATGGAGAGTTTAATGGAAGAACTAGACAACATCAAGTGGAACATCGTAGGACTGAGCGAAGTCCGGAGAGCAGAGGAAAAGCTGATACAATTACAAGATGGTCACCATCTGTACTATTATAGAAGTAAGGACAAAGAAAGATCTAGTGGAGTAGGATTTTTGATAAACCGAGAAGTTGATGGTAACGTAGTCAAGTTCAATAGTTTATCAGACAGGGTAGCTTGGATTGTGATTAGGCTATGTAAAAGGTACGCTCTAAAAATAGTTCAAGTTTATGCACCAACTTCACAGAGTTCAGACGATGAAATTGAGTCCTTCTATGATGATTTAAGTCGGGTGATGTGATCAAGAAAAAAGTAAGTACACGTTGGTAAAGGTCGACTTTAATGCTAAAGTAGGGAAGAACATGGGAGATAAGTCGTGCATTGGGAAGTTTGAAGTAGGTAAAAGGAATGACTGAGGCAAGATGTTAATCAATTTTGCTGAGAACTACAACATAATGATAATGAACACTTTCTTCCAAAAGCGTGTAAGTCGTAAGTGGACCTACAGAAATCCAAACGGAACAACAAAGAGCGAAGTAGACTTCATATTAGGAGATGAGAGTAAGAGCATTAGCAATGTTACGGTCATAAATAAAGTCAATATAGGTAGTGACCATAGAATGGTAGGTTGCACAGCTAAA
>NC_134786.1:60403648-60413893 GCF_046742065.1 Oratosquilla oratoria
GGAAATAAAGGGGGAGAGAGGAAAGAGGGGTAGAACAGTGAAATAGATAAAGAGGAGAGACAAAGGAGATCCGAGAGAGACAGAAAGAAAGGGAGAGAGAGAGAGAGAGAGAGAGAGAGAGAGAGAGAGAGAGAGAGAGAGAGAGAGAGAAAAGCTCCTGCAGCATAGTGTTATTGCATTTGTGAGCATTTTTAGAAAATTACAAGAGGACAAGAAGGATTGGAAAACATTGTGCGAAAGACGAAGGAGATGTGCTGTTCTGTTCGTCATGGATTTTCAATAACGCCATATTATGAGAGAAAGATAGAAAGAGATAGATATGTATAGAGAGAGAAGGAGAGAGAAATAGAGAAACAGAGAGAGAGAGAGATAAAGAGACAGGCAAAGAGGAGACCGAGAAACCTGCATGATATTCACACCTCACGGACCAAAAGGTCTCCTGCTGAAGTGCTTTGTTATTGTATTCTATTGTATTCCATTGTATTCTATTGTAGTTACAGGGCAAAAGCTTATGTATCGATGTTTCCCATTGTCATAAGGTCACAGCCTTGTTCCCTGTACGAGAGTGGACCAAACATTTTGAGAAATTCGATGAGAGAAAAATATGTCCAATAATGAAATAAAATAAAAGTAAACAAATGGAAAAATAAAAATGGCCAACACGAAAAAAGGTCAAGGAAAGAACCAGCGAGGTTCACGAGCAAAAGTTTTGACCCACACACATGTATTTTCAAGATACAAAATTCAAATTCTTTGCCTGACAACTTTTTTTTTATTTACTCAAGAAAATTACCTGACTGTAAGCTCAGTACTACATAGGAAAACGTATCGCATTCTAGACAAAAAATCATAATGACGTTGTGAGAAGTGTAGTGTGTATGAAAGAGGCAGTTCCGACAAGTCTATCGAAATAAGCATCGCATGTGAGGACGGAGCCTCTACTAGAACGACGTTTCTCTTGTTATATACAGCTTTTTCAAGTACATAGTCGTAACACACACGACTGAGATTAAATAAGAAGGAACGGGGGAAACGGGGGAAGGGAGGGAAGGAGGGAGAGGAAGGGAGGTAGGGAGGGGAAGGGGGTCACTGAATACTAGGAAAGGTTATGAAGGTGGACCAAATGTCTGGGAACAGGAAAGGTTAAGGATATGATGGAACAATTGGCTGGGTGAAGGACATTTAGCTTACAACTGAGGAACACAAGGAAGAAGGAAATAAGAAGGGTGAGTGATTGTCTATTAAAGGTGGACAACAATCTTGAGAGGAAATAGGGGAATTTGGAGGGCAACTAGGGATAGCTTAGAATTTTGTTGGCAATAGGTATTAAAGGAATTAGGTGGGGTGAGATACTAAACATTCCCCTATTTTGTTCAATCGTGGTGGTTCCTTGTATTACGGCTGCTTCCAAACATTTTCTACGGATCTTGTCGGGTTCACGTACTAGAAGTTCTGCATTTTCCCAGTCCATCAGGTGGTTGCTATTGTTCCTGTGTACAACACACGCGTTGGTGGTGACATCATGGCGGACATCGTATCGGTGTTCTCGTATCCGGGTTTTTAGATTGCGTGATGTTTCCGCAAAGTAGGATTTTTCACATATCGAGCACAGAATTCCCCTCCCTACCTCCCTTCCTCTCTCCTTCCCTCCCTTTCCCCGTTCCACTTATTTAACCCTATTCATGTGTATTACGACTATGTACTTGAAAAAGTTGTAACAAGCGAAATGGCGGACTAATAAAGGCCCCGTCCACACATAGTGTTTATTTCGATAGAAGTGTAGTGTGGGTCAAAACTTTTGCTCGTGAATGCACATTCCATTCAGGTCTACTCCATGTGCCTACCCATGTACTGCCCAATACAAAATTAATTAAAAATGTCCAGAACTTATATATTTACCCTCAATCGTGTCATTTTTGTTCCTTAAAGGTTAATTTTAAACCTGATTGAGCACTATTGACTCAAGTTTTACACAGGATTAACATATAGCTCGTGACGTGTTTCTTCTATGAGTGTGTGTGTGCATGAGTGTAGTTAATTGTGATAATGACTCATAGGGGTGTGTTGTGTGTGTGTGTGTGTGTGTGTGTGTGTGTGTGTGTGTGTGTGTGTGTGTGTGTGTGTGTGTGTGTGTGTGTGTGTGTGTGTGTGTGTGTGTGTGTGTGTGTACACGCTCACATATCTTGGCCGTTTGCGAGGGGCGGCGAAGCAAGTTACCGTTATAATTACCAAGTTACTGTCGTCAGTGATATATAGACATGAATGGGGGTTGAGGGGATGGGTGATAACCACAAAAAAATGGACACAGAAACTCAGGAACCAAAGAAGATAGGTTAACCAAGATTCATATATAATTACATTCACATAACGTCTATCTCGATAGATCAAAACTCAATTTTCCCCCAGATCTGCCTGTCCCCAATGCTGAGCTGAATAAAATCGTCTGGTGTTAGCCATAATAAAAAAATTAAGCCCCGTCATCGTAGTACAAGAGGTCAAGGAGATGAAGGAAATAGAAAACGGAATGGGGTGATATGAGACACAATATGAAGATAAATGAGAACGAATGTGAACACATGTAGTATTATGAGGAGCAATTGTCCTCTTGAGGACAAGATCACTGCAAGGAAGAAAATGGAGAAGAAAATGGAAAGAATGGGAAATTTTTATGGAGGAAAACGAAAGAAGTGGTGATCTTTCTATTTGACAGGTTCTATGATCAAGACCTGAGAATATATCGTGCACACGAAAGAAAATAATAATAATAATGAAAAAAAATAGATACTGATGATAATAATAACAATAATGAAAAATGAATGTGAACAATTAAATAAGAACAATGGCAGTGTAAAGAATATTTTGAAAGTTAAGTTACACTAGAAAAATATACAAAACTAAAAAAATAATCAAACACATCAGTGAGGGAGAGAGAACGAACCAGCATAGGGATGGAAGTATAAAGAGAGAGGGAGAGAGAAAGAGAGAGAGAGAGAGAGAGAGAGAGAGAGAGAGAGAGAGAGAGAGAGAGAGAGAGGGGGGGGGAGTTGAAAATATTCTAAGCATAAAAAGCAGTATGATTTTTTACCCCATCCACGCACTGGCAAAATAAATAAATAAATAATAAATAAATAAATAAGATATAATCACAATATGGCAACATTAATAAGACTACGCCTAACTAGCTGTTGTGCTTGGACGCTCCGTGCACCGGCCAGCCAAGCGAAGATGTTGCCATAAAGTGAGGTTTATTTTTTTGCTGAATGGCGGAGAAAGATCTAAACGTGATGGTAGGAAGGATTCACTACTGTCTTGTATCACGTGTTGGTCTTGTGATGGACAGCTACTACCCTCCCGGATAAGAGCTCAGAAGTCATGTATGGCCCAAATTGCAGCGATGCTGATGTTTTTAGCCCTGGGTGAGACTCGAACTCGGATCATGTGATTCACCTTGGTCTTTGGTCTTTGGATCACGTGTTGGACTCGTGTGTGTGTGTGTGTGTGTGTGTGTGTGTGTGTGTGTGTGTGTGTGTGTGTGTGTGTGTGTGTGTGTGTGTGTGTGTGTGTGTGTAAAGAATCTCTCTCTAGACGGGTCAGTATCACAATCTATAAGAAAACAAGAGAGTGGGTGGGGCGAACTATTAGTGTATTCTATAAGTGATCTTTTCTTCCTTTTTTATTTTCAGCATGCAAAAACCAAAACATTACACAAAGCATTAAACATACGGAGATGTGCCTTTTTATCACCCGTGTGTGTTTTTTTTTTATTAGACTCAATATATTATCTTTATTCTATTTATTTATCTATTTATTTTAATCTTTGTGATGTTTACCTAACCTGAATAGTATAACACTTCAAGAAAGATGTACCTTTTTATCATGTTTTTTTTTTTTAGACTCAATCTATTATCTTTTATTTTATTTATTTATCTATTTATTTTATTCTTTGTGATGTTTACCTAACATGAATAGTATAACACTTCAAGAAAGAATGGGAAGAAGAATCTATCAATTGAAAGCCATGAGAGAAGTAAACTGAAATTAATTTTCTGAAAGCTGAGGCCAAAAGGTGAAAAAATATAACAAGGAAGAGTTCCACAGCCTCACAAAAAAAAAAAAAAAAAGGAATGGAAAAGATGTTACAACAGAAAACGGAAGAGGTGTTTGAGGTAATCTACCGTTGCCTGGTTTCCTCATTAGCGTGATATTTGTCGTGAGTAATCATTTGAAGCATTACGCAAAGATAAACCTGTGGATTGTTCTGTGAAGTCTACATAACGATACACCACGAGCATAAGACCCGTTTGTCATTCTTCACTAATCCTAAGAGATTTCCACAGCAATCTACTTCGTCAAAAAAAAAAAAAAAAAAAAAAAAAAAAAAAAAACCATGACCCAGTACAAATCCTCGAGCATAATTTATCAAGATTTCATAAAACCCTTTGATAAAGTACCACATACAGAGGAGGTACAATGTAGACAACGAAATCGCCTTAACACGTAAGAGTGGGAGGGGAGGAGGTAAAAGGGTTCAAAGAGGGGAATGGACTCAAGAGACTTGTAATCCGTGAGGGGGTAGAGGAGTGTTTGTATCTACGAAGAGGGGAGACCATCACACTACGAAGGTGCATGGGGAAGGAACCGGAAGACAGAAAAGCGGTACAATTAGAGTGAATATTGGAGATGAGATTGGTGGAGTGTTTGTAGCTATGGAGAAAGGAGACCACCACAATAGGAAAGTGTATCGGGGAGGAACCGGAAGAGGACAGAAATGTGGTACAGTTCGAATGAATACTGGAGATGAAATTGGTGGAGTGTTTGTATCTATGAAGAAAGGAGACCATCATACTAGGAAGGTGTATAGGGAAGGAACCGGAAGTCAGAAAAGCGGTGCAATTAGAGTGAATACTAGAGATGAGATTGGTGGAGTGTTTGTGTCTATGCAGAAAGGAGACCATCACACTAGGAAGGTGTATGGGGAAGGAACCGGAAGACAGAAAAGCAGTACAATTAGAGTGAATACTGGAAATGAGATTGGTGGAGTGTTTGTATCTATGAAGAAAGGAGACCATCACACTAGGAAAGTGTATCGGGGAGGAACCGGAAGACAGAAAAGCGGTACAATTAGAGTGAATACTGGAGATGAGATTGGTGGAGTGTTTGTATCTATGAAGAAAGAAGACCATCACACTAGGAAGGTGTATAGGGAAGGAACCGGAAGACAGAGAAGCGGTACAATTAGAGTGAATACAGGAGATGAGATTGGTGTAGTGTTTGTATCTACGAAGAAAGGAGACCATCACACTAGGAAGGTGTATGGGGAAGGAACCGGAAGACAGAAAAGCGGTACAATTAGAGTGAATACAGGAGATGAGATTGGTGGAGTGTTTGTATCTATGAAGAAAGGAGACCATCACACTAGGAAGGTGTATGGGGAAGGAACCGGAAGACAGAAAAGCGGTACAATTAGAGTGAATACAGGAGATGAGATTGGTGGAGTGTTTGTATCTATGAAGAAAGGAGACCATCACACTAGGAAGGTGCATGGGGAAGGAACCGGAAGACAGAAAAGCGGTACAATTAGAGTGAATACTGGAGATGAGATTGGTGGAGTGTTTGTATCTACGAAGAAAGGAGACCATCACACTAGGAAACAAAAAGCGGTACAATTTGAGTGAATACTGGAGATGAGATTGGTGGAGTGTTTGTATCTACGAAGAAAGGAGACCATCACACTAGAAAGGTGTATAGGGAAGGAACCGGAAGACAGAAAAGCGGTACAATTAGAGTGAATACTGGAAATGAGATTGGTGGAGTGTTTGTATCTATGAAGAAAGGAGACCATCACACTAGGAAAGTGTATCGGGGAGGAACCGGAAGAGGACAGAAAAGTAGTACAGTTCGAGTGAATACTCTACAGACGAGATCGAAGTCCAGTGAAAGTCGAGGAGCACCCAGGAGAGGAGAACGGTGAAGTTCGAGGAATGCTGAAGAGGAGAATGTGTGGTGAAGTTAGAGCGAGAAGCCGGAAGGAGGTGGAAGTTCGTGGGAGTGCTGGAGGGAATTATTAACATTAATCACGGTGGAAGAGGAGGGGCCGGAAGAGCAGAGGACTACACAGCAGTTGCACAAACCTGACACACCCAAGAGCAGAGATAAGAATCAAAGAACGAAGAGAATAAAGAAAGAGTGAGAGAAAGAGAGATCAGAAACAAAAGAATTGGTTAACGGAGGCAGTGCTTGCGAGAAGGTGATAAGTGGAAGGGTGTAAACAGACTGGTGGACCGAAAAGAACTGCATTCAGACAATCAGGCGAGATTTAGACGAAAAGAAATGACGACTAAAGAGATTAGGAAATGGCGATAATGAGAGGAGTAGTCAAGATTACAGTGTTATTGTTGATGTTATGGATTGTCGTTTAACAGTGCCTCTGTTCTTCTGGACCATCTTGCACCGCTGTCGTGCAATGAGATGACATAGGGCCAGAGGACGTGGAACAAGTATTTACAGATTTGTGAAGAGGAAGTGGAGAAGGAGGAGGAAGAAGAGGAGGGGAGGAGGAGCAGGAAGAGGAGGAGGGAAAGGAAGAAGAGGAAAAAAGGAAGAAGAGTAAGGGGAGCAGGAGGAAGATGGGGGGGGGAAGAGGAGGTGGAGAAGAATAAAGAGTAAATTATTATTCAAGGAAGTCAGCGAAATACCTCATAGCACAGAAGACGTTCTTTAGAATTGGGGTTCCGTCTGCCGCCAGGCGATTTCATTCAAGTGAGGGGGGGGAGAGGAGGGAGAGAATTCCCCCGCTGGCGGCGAATGGGACGAAGGACATAATGGAGAAATGAAGTTGTTAGAAAAGGAACGAAAGTGTTAAAATGGATTTCTTGAAGATTTTTTTTTTCGAAAAAGGGGGGAGGGGGTCTGGGAAATCCAATGTGAGATGATTCGGAATAATGGATCGTCGGAATGGTGAGGGGGGAGGGGGAGGAGGGGAGAGGGAGAGGGGGGAAGGTGGGGGTGGGGGTGGAGGGGAGTTTGTGGATCGCTGAACGAAAGGCTCATGGGATAAAGGATTGAGCAAGAATGCTGCAGAAGAGGAAAGACCACGACGTGCAGTGCTGAAGAAGAAGAACAGGAGGAGGTGGAAGACGACAAAGACAAAGAAGGAGAAGATGAGGAGGAGGAAAAAGAAGAGGAAGAAGAAGAAGAACAGGAGGTGGAAGACGACAAAGACAAAGAAGGAGAAGATGAGGAGGAGGAAAAAGAAGAGGAAGAAGAAGGTGAAGAAGAAAAACAGGAGAAGTAGGAGCAGAAGGCAAAAGAGGAAAAAGATTAATAAGAGGAGGAGGAGGAGGAGGAGGAGGAGGAGGAAAAGAAGCAGAAAAATGAGCAGGAGAAGAAGAAGAAGAAGATGTAGAAGAAGAAGCATAAGAAGAAGCAGAAGTAGAAGAAGAAGTAGAAGATGGAAAAGAAGAAGGAGGAGGAAGAGGAGAAAAAGAAAAGAAGAAGATAAATAGAAAAACAAGAAAAAATATGATGAACAAAAAGAATCTGAAGAAGAAGAAGGGAGGAGGAAGTTGAAGAAATGGAAGCTAAAGAAAAGAAGGGGAGGAGGAGGAAGCTGAAGAAGAAAAGACGAAGAAAAGAAGAATGATAATAATAAAAAAAAAAAGGATATATTCTGGCTGCGATGACGACACCACCCTTAGAGGTCAACCCAGGAACAGGACCTTTTCTTAGTCGAATAAAATCATCTGGGGACAAAGAAGTAAAATAATTAAATAAATTAATAAAAATAAATAAATATATGAATGGAAAATAAACACGTAGATAAACAAATCAATGGAAAATAGATGAACGAAAATATAAATAAAATTAACTAATATAATGAAAAAATGAATAAACGAAAAATTAATTAATAAATGAAAAACAAACAAATAAACAAGCAAATGAATAAACAAATGAATGAAAAAATGCCCCCAGTGTGAGCCAAAGAGAGAGAGAGAGAGAGAGAGAGAGAGAGAGAGAGAGAGAGAGAGAGAGAGAGAGAGAGAGAGAGAGAGAGAGAGAGAGAGAGAGAGACACAGAGAGAGAGAGAGAGAGAGAGAGAGAGAGAGAGAGATACCCACCCCATCTCCTGCTCCATCCTAGAAGGACCCCACGTCAATGAATAAAATCGCCCGGCGGCGAGGGGAATAAAAGAAGAGGGAAAGAGCCGAGCCACTCAAGGGGACAGACCTCCGGATCTCCGCGTCCCCAACCTCTTCATTCTCTCGTTTTCGTTTTTCCTCTTCAAGAAATTTTCTGGCACTCCTGAGAGCCTTCCACTTCTTCCAGAGCCATTTAGAGGCGCAGTTTCCTCTAACGCCTCGATTAGAGGAAGACAGAGTCATTGCAAAAGGAGAACATCCTTAGTGGTCGTGGAGGTCTAATGGAATAAGTGCATGGTTTTCTCTCTCCATCGAGTATACGTTGATGTATGAGAGTATTGCACACACATACACGCACACACACACACACACACACACACACACACACACACACACACACACACACACACACACACACACACACACACAAACACACACACACACACACACACACACACATATATATATATATATATATATATATATATATATATATATATATATATATATATCTATGGGGGGGCATTATGGAAGAGAGAAAGAAAGAAAAGTGAGATAGCGAGGTGTGGAGTGTGAGGAAAAGGAGAAAGAGCCATGGGAGGGGAGGGAGGAGGAAGAAGGAAGGGAGAGAAAGGGACGAGGGAAGGAAGGGGAAAGGAAGACAGGTTTGGGATGGAGAGAGGACAAGGAGAGAGAGAGAGAGAGGGGCGTGAGATGGGGGAATAGAAAGGGAGAGAGAGAGAGAGGCATAGGATGGGGAGAGAGAGGGAAGGGAAGGGAAAGAGGCGTGGGAGAGGGAGAGAGAGAAGACTGGGAGAGGGGAGAAGAGAGAGGAGCGGGAGAAGGAAGAAGAGAGAGGAGAGGGAGAGTGACTGAACGTCAGTGTAGGCGTGGGAGCTAATTGGCTGTGTAGGACTGCAAGCTGGGAGGCTGAAGGGAGGTCACCAAAAGCTGATTAAGTTAACCCATACTGGAATCTACAGCCTAGAGACCCTCTAAGGACTTTCCAGAGGACCTCTAGAGACCCGTACCAAGAACTAGGATCAGATAATTTCAGTACTTTCTGAACAAATCTTCAGATAATATCAGTACTTTCTGAACAGTTCTCGTAGGTGTAAATCATAAGATGCTTCGCTGTACGGTGTCAGAAAACTTAATGAAAGATTAATAAATCTAGACACAATAAAAATTAACGGTGTAAAAGGGTTAAAAGAAGAATTATTTGAATTAAAAGAATCACCTGGCGGCAGACTGAATGAAAGGAAAGGTACCATCAGGTATGTAAGAAGGCTAACGAGCACTCATCCGGGAGGACAATAGCTGTCGATCACGAGTCCAACACATGACCCAGAACCATGGTGAATCACGTACAGACATATACACACGTACACGTACAAACGTATACACACGTACACATGTATACACACGCAGATCTACATACTGTACACACGTAAACATATACAACTACACGTAAACATACGCATACCCGTACACACACACACACACACATACACACACGCTGACATGCACGTACACAAGTAAACACCCACACATATACACGTAAACACCCACACATATACACGTACACACGCATCCGTGCACATACACGTACACATATACACATGTAGGTATTTCCAGTGTTACTTTGCATTTTCGGGCAAAGAATGCAGATCATGATGGTCTGCGGATAATTACACCTCAAAATCTCCACCAAAAATCATTTCGGCCTCCATCAGTGTCTATTGTGCTCCTGCGACGTAATATAATGGAGAACCTGACGTAGACAATGGGGGGCGATGCTTGAGACAATGGGGAGGACGATAAAGACGATAGGAGGGCGACGCCAGTCTATTGAAAATGTGCCGATCATCCAGGCCGGGGATGGATACAGACATGGCGGCCGGAGCCCTTTAGAGAAAAAAAAATCGGCTAATGGATGTTTTCTTAAAGGGAGACATTGTTGTACGTTGTTGTGCTTTTTATGATAAATAATTTTTTTTTTTTTTTTTTTTTTTTTTGTCAAGCAATGTGGAGGGAAATCTGTGCATATTATTGTTGTGATATTTTGGTTTGTTCTGTTATTCTGATTTTTTTTACTATTTATCTA
>NC_134786.1:60414393-60479393 GCF_046742065.1 Oratosquilla oratoria
TTTCCCACACCTTCCCAAACTCTGTCACTAACTTCCTCTAGTCCCTCCTCTGGATCCTGCTACAAAGCCGCAGTGTTCGTCAGCAAATAACAACTGGCTTTATCTCCCACTTTTCTCCCAATTTCTTTAACCATCTCCAATCCCTGACCCAGTACCCTTGCACATTTACCTCTCGCACCACCCATCCATGTAAAATTGAAACAGCCAAGGCGACTAACACATCCCTGACGAAAGCTCCACATTCTACCTCAAAACCACTCACTCTCCACCATTTCTAATCTTAACACCAAGCTCTACTACTCCTGTAAAAAACTCTTGGACTGCTCTTAAATCAGCTTTCCTCCTATCCCACTCATCTGGAAAATCTTCCCACAGTGCCCTCCAGTCTACCCTGTCATAATCCTTTTCCTGATCCATAAAAGCCCAAAATACATCCTTACCTTTTTCTCTATAGCTTTCTCACATATAGGACTTGCCACAAAAATCTGATCTACACAACCCCTACATGGTGGTCCTAAAACCGCACACTGTTTCCTCACCAATTACTCCCTCTGTTCCTCTCGTAAATCCGCTCAATCAAGACCCTCCATAAGTCTTTCCCAACTACAACTTAACAAGCTAATCCCTCTGAAACTACGTACACTCACACTTTGTCCCCCTTTCCCTCGTAAAGTGGAACTATACAGGGCACTCCTCCAGTTCCCCGGCTACTCTACCCTTTCTTAGGACAAACATTAAATAACGTCACATGCCAGTCCACCGTCACTGTACCTCTTTATTTCAGACAATCCTGCACGACATCCATCCAACCAGGTGCTTTACCTGCTCTCATCATCTTAACATCTGCCTTCACTTCATCTTCCCATATTTCTCCTCCATTTTCCTCATTCATCACGGTTCATTTTCTAAGCGCCTTCTCCACTGCAAACTACCTTTCCCTTCCTATTCCTTCCCCCTCCACCCCCAAAAATAATTTTAACTCCCTTAAAATAACTTCTGCCCACCTTCCTCTCACTGCCTTCTCTTCCATTATCATCTCTCCTATCTGCACCTTTTACCTTTTCTCTGCTTGATTCGCCTCCTCTTCCTCTCTTAATTTCTTTCCATATTTTTTATTACTAAAAAAAAAAAAAAAAAAAAAAAAAAAAAAAAGTCATACTCTTACCCCATTTCACATCTGCTATCTTCTTTGCCTCCTTTTATCTTATGCTATATTTCTCTTCTCTTTACTTTGTACCTCTCGTATTGTTCTCTTGTCCTAATTTGTAAACCAGTCTAGAAAGCCTTATTCTTTTCTTTCTACACCCTTTTCTTGTTCCTCACCTCACCCATCTCATACCCTTCCTTCTATTCCGCCCCTCTTCCTTGCTCCACACACCATCTTTGGCCACACCTTATGACTCCTCCTTGAGCCATCCCCCATTCCTTCCTCCACTCCTAGCTCTACTCTATCCTTCACTCCACACCCACTCTCAACTTCTTATACTCCTCCTTTCCTTTCTCATTGAAGCCAATTCACTCAGGAGTTACCTCCCTACTTTCTGCCTGTTCCTCTTTCTCCACCATATTCAAAGGATTACAAAGGATTACCAAAAGGCCGGAGCATGCCGACAGGAGACCTTTTTGTCCATATTCTAGGTCGGATGCGAAAAAAATCATATTAATAATAAAACAATAAATAAAAACTATAATTAATGTTAAATAACAAATAAAATAAATAAATTACATTAGGTATAGTTACATAATAAACAAACAGGTTAAATAGTAAAATAATGAATAAATTGACATATAACTAATTAATAAATGAATATCAGACAGACAAATGATAACAAAACAAAAACAAATAATATAAGATAAGATTATAATCATTACAGCATCTTACTTAGGTATTTTTCTAAATGATTTCTTAAAACGCTTTTCGAACTGAACTACCATTGCACTACCTGTGCAGGAAGTTTATTCCAATTCATTAACTACACGGTTGGCCTAAAGTTTGTTTCTACCCCTACTTCCAAATTGAATCTATTTCCGGATAGGGTTGAGACCATTGTTTTCTTGTCCTGATTTCTCATTCAGTGTGAAAATTTTGTCACTTTTGATGTTGTCACATTTCCCTTTAAAATTCTTAAAGACCTGTATCAAGTCATCTCTGAGTCTACGCTTTTTTTAGCGGAAAAACAGATTCATGTGTTTTAGTCGATTTTCGTTTCATGATTTAATTTTTGATAATTTGGAATCAGTTTTGTGGCCCGCCGTTGTACTTTTTCCCAGTCTGTTCATTGTCTTTTAATGAGATTCAGGTGACCATACGGAAACAGCATATTCCAAAATGTGGACGAACTCCAACGACTTATATAGCTTAACTTACCTTCCATAAAAAATTTATCTGATATTCCCCCCACTCCCCTTAGAACATGTTAACATCCTTTAGAATCTTCCTACTATACTCCTGATTACCACTATATAGTCCATTAACGCTCTATCTTACCACGTTCCATCCACCACCCTCTCCATGTGTACTTATGCTTGTCTCTTTCTTTCCTAAGCACTGTATTTACTATCATCAACTCCTCGATACATAGGATCTTCCACCAATTTTTTTCCTGGAAACTCCATACTTCCCAATCGACTCCGTTTTATTTGCTCATTTTCTACCCTGAGCATTAAGGTCTTCCAATACAACTACATTGACATTTCTCCCTAAATTCCTCTATTGCACGCATTTAAATCCATCCAAAAAGCGCTCCCTTTCCTCTACGTTCCTCTCACTACCAGGCCCATACGCACTTACAAAAACCCACATCTCCCTTCCCAGTTTCACCTTCATCCCACATTAACCTTTATTTGAAACCTCCTTCCACTCCACTAACACCCTTACACTATCTCCTTCGCTTACTAGTATAGCCACCCAGTTGTCAAACACAATCCATTCTTTTCTTCTCACAACACATACTGCTTATCTCTTCCCTTTTACTCTCAATCAGTACCACATCCAAGCACATTAAATAGACCCAAACCTTAGCGGTACTGGTTAGACAAACTCCTAGACTCTCTGATGCCTTTACTTTTTGTGCATTATATATATATATATATATATATATATATATATATATAAATTTTATATATATATATATATATATATATATATATAACATATACATATGTAAGAGGGAAAGAACCATGAAGACGTTCCTGTCCACTACTATATATATATATATATATATATATATAGTAGTACTATATCTATATATATATATACTTTATATATATATATATATATATATACAGTATAATATTTATATATATATATTATATACATATATTTATATACATTATATTTACTAATATATATATATTATTATTTATATACATTATATTTATATATATATATATATATATATATATGTTATATACATTCTATTTATACTTTATATGTATATTGAATATGCCAGATGTATATAGTATATAGTATATATATTATATACATATGGTATATATGTATTATATATATATGTATATATGTATTATTATATGTATATGTATATATATATATATATATATACATATATATGTATTATATATTATAATGTATATATACATATGTATATATATATGTATATATGTATATGTATTGTATTATATATTATATATATATATGTATACTATATATATATATATATGTACATATAATACATACATATATACATATTATATATCACTATATACATATATGTATGATATATGTATATGTATATATACTATATATTTATAAACATAGTATAGTGTATATATACATATGTATATATACATATGTATATATATATATGTATATATGTTATATGTATGTATATGATATTATATATATGTATATGTATATATATATATATGTACATATATACATATATATATATACATACATACATATAAGTATATCTATGTATATATATATATATATATATATATGTATATATATAATATATGTATATGTATATATATATTATATATATATATATATATATATGTATATGTATGTATATATATATATGTATATATGTATGTATATATATATATATCTATATGTATGTATATATATATATATATATATATATTATATATATATATATATATTTATGTATATAATTTTGATAACTATATTCAAAGAAACAGTTGAGAAAAACGTTGTTAAGATGATAATATATAAAAATACACTGGTTTTTATACCATATACGATGAATTCAAATACAATTTTATGGCGATGAAGATTGAAATCTCTAAAAGTTGAAATGTTTTCTTTGTCTAATTGTAGTGTTCATGTGACAGAGTGGCCAAAGTTTCTCAGTTTTTATATAAATCCATTTACATCTTTATCAATAGGCCAGAGATACAAAATGTCATTCGTGTAATGGAGCCAGATGGTGTTGGAGGGAATAATTTTGTACATTATATTCAAGTAAAAGGAAATACGAATTTTTTAATATAATGGAGACTGGCTTCTCGGTCTCATTCCAAATTTTTGTGAAGAGAAAGGAACTTTATGTAACCTAATTTCCTTAAAAATAGGTAGTATAGGAACGGGAACCTACATCAATCTTTATGAGAAATAGCTAACTATAGGTTTGGAATATATAAAAATTAAGTATAAACATGGCTACCTTTCTTGTAATGGGGGAGAAGTTATTGGTACATATATTTTAAATTGATAAATATAAATAATATAACTATAAGGAAATGAACAAATTGGACAGACTGTAGAGAGCCTTGTGGTCTGTGTATTATCAGATATTGTAAATGTGTGCACATTGGTAAAAATTATACAAAGTTCGGTTCTTAATTAGTTGAGCATACGCTGCTTCACGAGGAGACTGGAAAGGACCTTGATGTAATTATCCGCAACAGCTGTAAAACTTTATCAAAACATTTGCATCAGAGGAGGTAAATAGGGTACTGGGGTAGCTAACGCGAATTTCATGCGACACAAATCCAGCTGTCATCAAGCAATTGTACTGATCAATGGTACGATTACACTTGGAGTATCCTATTTCCATTATAGTCCACAAATATTATTGGAAAGAGTACAGTGGCAAGCCTCAAAACTCATGATACGAAATGTGTGAAACAAAGCAAATGACAACCGCTTAAAACGTGAACGATATGATATAAAACAGCAAATAGTAAACGGTTAAGCAGAACTATGTATCTGACAACATTTCCTGTCGTAAAGGTGTGCTCGCTGACGCCGTATCGAATATTTGCGAGAAAAACTGAATGAAAATGACAAAAAAAGTTATTATTCAGGCCAAGCTAAATAATTGCACACCAATCGTGTAAAAAAGATAGCTTGTTCGATACAAAATAGAGAAAGATCAACCCATTTTAGACAAATAGTATGGGTTTAGAGAACACTATCCGTTGCGTTCACTTTCTTCGCCAAAATACTCATCCTCATGATACTTCACTTGCACCTCAGTCCTTGTATGGCTGTAACTTATCATATCTGTGGCAAAACATAAAAGGCTATCAGCTTTTACAATTACCAGGAAGGAGTCATTAATATTCATTCGCTGTATATCGCCATTATCAGTTAATGAATAACGCGTTAGGTCGGTGTTGGGATGACAAACACACAATGCCAATGTTTATATCGATGTTTACCTGAGTTCTAGCTTCCTTCGGGTATGTGCACTGACCTGAGGTAAACAACACAATAACGAAAATTCTGGAAGGTCGTTCTCATGTACACATTAACTTGTGCTCGTTAGTGTGTGTGTGTGCCGTATTTAATTTGTGATCTAAGATGGCTGCTATGATCAACTGAATGATTCGTGACTCACCAAGTTGGATTTTCTAACATGCAATGAGCCAGCACGATGACTCATGGTATAGTGTTGTTGTTTTTGTTGATTGTAGTTGTGTTGCTGCATTGGCAATACATCTGCGTTTAAGAAAATCAGGAATTTTGTTTATCTTAAATGTTCAACAAGAAGAAATATGAAATAACGAGGACACCATCCAAAGTATGAATTTAGTAAAAAAAAATGATATTAGGGAATCAGCAGAGGAAGTAGAAAGTACAAGAAAATATTAGAGAAAACAAATACTCCAAAGCTGCAAATGATCTAATTAAAGAAGCATTATGCAGATTAGATTCAGAAGAGATTAAACAGAGGTAGTAAAACTAAAGAAGCATTTCAATAAGACCGAGATCACCACTGTTCCCCTCTCTGGGCCGGACTTTCTTTTGTGTTCTTTATATTTTCCTTTCACCACTGTCTTTGTTACGTATGATAGTCACACTTTTATTCAGAAGGCCCTGTGCTTCTGATCGTCCGGCTTAGTCCAGTTCCACTCAGTATAACCTACGTATAAGAGAGGGTAATCAAACGGATCTTGTTCTTTCTTTTCTTTCTGAATAAATACACTTTGTACCTTAAGTTACACCAAGGGACTCCCCGCGAGAATCCTCAATTTGTTTACTAAGTTCTGCAATGATGTCATGATTTCTTTAGTCCAATGATCTTTACTTTTATATTTAAGATCCTTTCCTAAGGGCGTGATCTTACACTCGTGAACCAATTGAATTTTCTCCACCCATCCTCCAATCGGAAAAGCTGTCACAAACTCGTAAGCAATACTGCTTATTCAAGCAATCTCGAAATCAATACACCACTGACTTAGTTTATATAATGTTACATCAGCATAAAAATTAACATTATACAGCAATGAAATCGGATCCCCGGCGACTGTAAATATTTAAATGGGGAGCGAGGTTATGCAATTCCTTCACCTACGAACTGTTGTTTATCAAACGCCCAACTCGTAAAAATGAAATTCTCGCCACCTGCCCTTGTCTACCTCATTTGTCTACCTATACGAGCCCCTTACAATCAGAAAAAGAAAAACATGGATTGAAGCAGAGATAAACTATTCGGAAAGATAAAAAGTGGCCGAGCCTAGACTTATTTTAGGGGGGCAAGATATGTATAAATCATCAAATGGAGAGACAAAATGGTAAAAGTAGAAGAGATTTATCAAGAATTTTATTCGTCAAATACCTTAGTTGATTCATTAATGACCTGGTTTAAGACATTAAAACTGCATCGAAAAGCCAGAAGGGAGAAGAGACGCAGATGAGGCATTTTCTGTTTCCAACAAAATATCCTGCAGGATGGGAATCTCTGAGCGGATCATGTCCCCCTGCATCTCAATTGGAAAAGACCGCTTCCTGACCTGTGTCTATCATGATCTGTGCCTGTACCTCAACAATGACTCAAAACCGATGAAGACAAAGAATCCCTTTTATAATGCATAGCGACTGCCACAGACCAACCTTCATGCTGCAGACAAACTCATTCTGGGAGACTTGAACGCACAGGTTGGTAAAGACCATACAAAATATGAAGGTATTATTGGCAAGTTTGGCAAGGGAAAGAACACCAATGTCGAGCTTCTGCTGAACTTTTTGTGTTGAACGTGACCTCAGCATCTCTAATGCCTTCGAACAACTATTACACCTGGGTGCACCCCGGTCAAGCATTTCCAACTGGATAATGAAGTGGTTTGCAAAATGATATTGACTGAAGTTCTCTCAGCAAAGGCCTTGCGGGGTTCATAATATTCAACTAACCTTCTTCGCACTCAGTTGAGACTGAAACTGACTAAAATAGATGGAAAGCCCCGAATGCATCTAAGCTGGATGTCAAACGGCTCAGCAAAGCCAGATAACAGTAGAAACTGGATTCAGCAATCACAGCAACCCTCGTAAGAACATGAATCAACATGTAATTTAACAAATATTGAAGAGCATTGGAAATAGATGAAACTGATTTATTGATTTGTTTGTGGTGCAGCAGCATCCTAGTCATATGGCGCCGCTAACAAAATTTTAAAAGGCAGCAAAGATGGTAGGCCGATACATATATATTAATTTTTTGGGATGGTAAAAATAAAATGTATCTAAAACATGCAAAGTAGGGAATAGGGTGAGCTAGTAAGGTCATCGGAATAAAAGTTTTCAGGAGTGGGCCTATAATTTCTTTAAAGGCCAGCGTTCTCTTCGAACATGAGTACCTCATGTCTCGGGGAAAGGGTCTCCTTTCCAAGTATCTGTAAGATGCAGAATATTCTATCTTCACCGCGATAATAGAAGAGGTATCGCTCTTGCAGGTCCATCAATCTGAAACACACTACTAGAAAGTGTTGCTCCGTTAGGGGGACTAAGCACTCATCAGAGAATGATTGTTTCCCGGGACATGGGGTAACTGTGAGACGTGTGTGTCTGGAGACAGGTCAATGCAGTCTCTGAACGGTGTCCTTGCACGTGTTTATATGTCCTCGAATGGTAAGAAAGAGGGGTATTCTCCTTTTTTTTTTTTTTGTGGCGGTTATCAAAGCCTCCCACCTGTTCTGTAAAAGATAAAACTGAGAGTAAAACTAATTCTCAGATGTAGGATAATTGCAGAGAGCTCTGCCGTAAAAACAGAAGCAACACTCGGGAATCTACCGCCTCGACCGAATGAAGGGAATATAACACCATATCCGACCCCAACATCAGCTTTTGAGCCGTCTGTAAATACTGGGGTGGATTCGGAATGTGTGGAACGGTGTTCTATGAATGTATGGTACTCGTAATCTGGTATAACGTTTTTCTTAGGAATATCAGGGTTGGAGACGGAAGCTTTCCGTAATTGCCTGTAACCTACTTAAGTAAACCGATAACGACATACAGAAATGGACGGTACTCATAGGAGATGCAATCCTGAAGCCGAAAAGTTTAGGAAAGTGGCGAGATACATATAGTTGTGAGTGTGAATTTGGGAAATTGACACACAAGAAACTGACTCTGGAAGACGCTGAACTTGATACCAGCATCTCGACAATAAGGACTGGCGACCTAAGTCCAATGGAAGGACACCTGCATCCGCCATTAAGCTCGGTATTGGGGATGAGCGGGATACGCACCAATTGCCAGGCGAATACCGGCATGATGCACGGAAATCTACTCACGATGTCGAGTCAAGATAGCAGATGAATAAAATCCACAATCATACTCCAATTTTGAAAGAATAATTGTTTTGTCAAGGCCTATATACCTAATTGTAGTATTACAGAAAAAATAAACGCTCGTAGGATCTTATCTTTTATTCCAGCTTTCATACCAAACGTGTGTGCCTGTGTTTGAGTGTGTGCGTGTAAGAGGCTGGTACATAAAGGTAGACAAGGTAGAGGGGTAGGTGGCGAGATTTCATTTTTATGAGTTAGACGTTTGGTAAATAATAGCCATGGAGTTGCATTATCTCTCTCCTTATCTAAAGTTTATAAAACGACCGCCAGGGACCATCTTTTAATGCTAATGTGACAATATTTAAACTAAGCCATTCATGTACCGATATCGTGATTGCTTGAGTAAGCAGTATTACTTAAGACGTTGTAACATTCTGATTGGAGGAAAGGTTGGGAGGAGAAAATTTTAATTGGTTCACAGGAGTATAGTCACGCCCTTAGGGGAGGCACTTAGTTGTAACCGTTAAAGATGATTGGACTAAGAAAGTAGTGACGTCGGTGCAGAGGTGGCGTAGGAAGTTAAATTGAAGATCCCGGTGGGGAGTCCCTTGGTGTTAAATTGACAACCCAAGTGTACTATAATTCGGTCCGAAAAGAAGAAAAATTTTACCTCCGTTTAATTCACCCCATAAAGAAAGATTACTTACTCCCTACAAAAAGATATGGTGAAAGACACAGTGATGAAAAGAAAAGTTGCAAGTGAAAAAAGAAATACAAAACCATAGAATGAACAGTAACTAGAAGTAAACTAGTAGTTACAGAGAGACGGAGGTTAAAGTGTACAGAAAAAATAAACGCTCGTGGGATCTTATCCTTTACTCCAGCTATAATACCTAACGTGTGTGTGCCTGTGTGCGTGTGCGTGTGAATTGGACTATCTAATTACAGGAAGAAATTTCTTACTCCTCAGTTATTATAACTAGCTTAGAATTCATGTGTGTGTGTGTGTGTGTTTCTTCATGGTCTTAAATCACGAGTTGGACTTGTGATCGACAGCTATTACCCTCCTGGATAAGAGCTCATTGCTCATAGACTGATCCATGGGTAATGCCATGGCCTTACACACACACACACACACACACACACACACACACACACACACACACACACACACACACACACACACACACACAGCACACACATACAAACTCAAACACAACTTCGCCACCAGACTTGGAGTGCCGGCTCACAGTGTAACAATGCTGAAATTTTCAGCCCTGGGCGTAGCTCGAACTCGGATCGCTGAGTTACCAGTGGACCAGGGTATCACTGTACATCAAGCCGTGTGCGTGCTCGCTTGTGGAATTTAATGGTAGACAGAATGAAGGCGTAAGTTGCCCTTAAAACAACGGACAAGAACGAATATATATATATATATATATATATATATATATATATATATATATATATATATATATATATATATATATATATATATATATATATATATATATAATATAGCCTTACCCTTTTCATCAGTCAAAAAAGAAAAACATTTTGATTTGTAAGTCAACTGAAGAAGTAGCCTTTCATTTGTATGAAAAAAAACAAGAACAACCTCAGTTTAATTATCAACAGAACTGAAAGGGAAATGAGAGAAGTGTCAGAAGAGCAATTATTCGCAAAGGGGAAGAGTACGAACAATAAAAAAAAATTCTCTGAAGATTTTTGCAGAAAAACAAAAGAACCTCTGCTTCATTGATTACTCCATTTGATATGGAGAAACCTATCTAATTGAAATACTAGAAGTTAGATGGGAAGGGTTGAGGAATAATAGAAATATATGTTGTAAAGGAAAGACGACGAGTTAGAAGGAAAATGGGAGAAATATAATAAAAAGGGGTGAATCTGGGATACGTGATGTCACTTGGTTGTTCAACATGTATGGGGAGATTACTGTTAGAGAAGAACATCTGGAATGTGTCAAAGTTGTTGTACAGGATTTTCCCAAAAGGTGAGAGGGCATTCAACAAGGATTTCAAGAGACAAGGGATGAAAGGACAACAAAGTCCTGGACGATATATAAAAATGGAAGCTATAGAAATGTAGCCACAGAGAAGGCTGAAAACATCGTTGGGCGCAGAGAAGAAAAGAATAATAGGTTTTACAAATGACCAGAGGGAACGGAGACCTAAAGAAAGTGACAAGAAACTGACGACATAAATTCGTTGGGCATATTGTGAGGAAGTTTGGGATGTGCTGTTAGGAATAGTAGAAGGAAGACAACGTGAGATATTTATGGATGGTGCCGGAAGAATATTTGAAGGGCAATTCGCTCCTACAAGTCTCGTATACAAACCAAAAAGTAGAAAAAAGACGTTCCACGTCTAACAACGTTCGGGAAAGCATAGTGACCCCAATCTGCATTAGAGTTACAATTTACCTCCAGCCGTGATTCTAAGACAACCTACTAAGCAACTTGAGGTCCAGCATAAAATGAATAAACACGTAGATTAGACAAAGCAATCAATTGATAAGTTAATGAACGACAAATTAAAATCTTCCACCCTCTTTATCTTCCTTATGCTTTCTCTTTTCTTCTTTACTACCATTTTCCTCGTAAGCACACCAATTCCTCACAAGCACACCAATTCCTCACCACCTCACTCATCCCATCCACCATTGACCACTCTTTCTTCAGTTCTGCGAAAATAATAAATAACAAATCACAAGAAGACTGCATTCATGGTCGTCCGTTCCCTTTTTTTTTTTTTTTTTTTGAGTGATTCGGCAATCTTTCGATAAAGTGTCATTAATACTAGATGGTATATCATAGTGCCCTAATTTCTTCACAAGCTTTCTAGTCAGAAGACGCCAAACGAACGGTACGTGCATGTGATGTGAAATATTGATTTAAATTTCTTGTCCTGTTACATTCTAGTATTTACCGAGTCTCCAGCTTGTATTGGAATTCATGCAGCGTTGTAAAAGTAATATATTTTTTCTTTTGTATATTGTCGACAACACTTGATGCAGTTGCACTCTGGAATGCAGATTCTACCCTCTTTAACTGGGAAAGTTTCTGTAAATCAATTTGGTGTTGAGGGATAGGAATGGCTTCTTTGATGATGTTAATGAAACCGTTCTTTTACAAACGGTCGTGACTTTGCTCGACTCGTGGTTCAGAGTCTCTTGTTTAAAGTTAAAGTCTCCCCTTTAATGTAACTCCCACTTGCAAACAACTGTGATCAGGTGGTAGTGGTGGTATGGACCCTACGCCAGGAGCAGCTGAGTAGCTGAGGCCGAGGCTGTCACCTTTGGCCTGTTATGCGCTTGCACTGTTGGGGCAGATAACAGTCACTCGTTGTCGAATCAGAGAGGAGTGCGAGATTCGAACCCACAACTAAACGAATGCGAGACCATTCCTCCGGCTGTGCCACCAGCGTAATCGGAGGTGTGTCATGATGAAAACTAGTGTTATTTTATGTACTGGATTATGTATAATGATTTTATGTATACATATATGAACGCATATATAGGACCAGAACTTTTGATTGAATATTTCGTTTAATTACATTTTTCTAGAAAATTCTATAAGTGAGATCGCTAGGCATTATGAGTAAAATGTAACTCCACCCCTCCGTGACGTCATTAGAACACACTCAGATGTAAACATAGACTAGGACCCTTAGATTTAGGAGAATGAGAAAATTTCCCAACCTCCAGTTAAGGATCACATTAAAGGAATAATTTAGGGGATTTATGAGATCTAGATATTCTATCAAGAAACGAGATAACGGCGTCTTGAGTTGTATCACGAAGGGGTAGTCGGTAGTTTTATACATGGATACGAACACGTTCGCTAGCCATGCTGTGTTTCACGTGCGCTCATTAGATAGATAGATAGACTTTATTTGGCAATAAATCAATGTACATGAAGTGCAAATAATGACAAGAACACATAGTTCGAAATAATAAATGTAAATTGCCGAGGATAACACAAAAAGCATGAACGCTTATTTCCATTGTGGTCCTCATCAGGTAATTTTTCTACATTAAGTCACACGGACAAACATACATAGGGGGTTGAGGGGACCAGAGACACTCATGAGTAATACCAGTCAGTACACATATGACACGTAAACATTGTTATAGATTTGCTAATATTACTGAAATGTTTGTACACATAGGAACATTGAGTCCGAATATTTGAGCACCATCCAAAAGGAACCTTGCATTCAGCAAAGGAACAACAAAATAATGATGAACTGTAACAAAACAGTATGAGTGAGTACTATATCGGAGTAGTACCATTAATGATATATTGCATTGTTCTACATCTGTATCAACATGGATGAGTGAGTACTATATCAGAGTAGGACCATTACTGATATACTACAATATTCAACATCTGTAACAACATGTAGTTATAGTGAATCCTACACTGCAGCTAGGGTTACCTATTAATTAAATCTAACATTTTACCTGAATCTCAGGACGGAGTGGGCAATTACTATGAGTAGTACATTATAACCTGAAGCACCAGAGGTAGGGTACAGGGGACCAGTACTCGAATGAGTAAAACAACAAGGCGAATGAGGAAAGAGGTCAGATCATAACTGTTCTCGGAACCTACCTGAGGCATATGCCATATTATGACTGGCAAAACAAAGGCGGAAACCAATTTGTAAACATCAATCATTGTTATGCTTAACTAAACTTCTGAAAAAAGGGGGGAGGGGAGGTCAGAAACAGTTATGAGTGAACGCAGATATGGATGGTATTACTCATGGATTCAGGTATCCCTCACTAAGCTAGTAGTACACAAAGTCAAGGCTGTTCTCTGTCCATAGCTGAGACATATAGTAACCCTTGACTTTTTTCTTGAAGGTAACCTTGCTATTTGTCTTCTTAATGGACACAGGTAGTGAGTTCCATAGTTGAGCACCTGTGAAGTGAAAACTGTTTTTGGTGAAGGGACCTGCATGGGGTACGATAAGAGACTCTTGACTGTTCCGGGTTCGGTTCTCAGCCGATAATGTAAAATTACAGCTCACATATGAGGGAGCAGAATTATGAATGACATTGTAAACCTGGTTTAGTTTCAGCTGCTGGACACGATATTTTACTGGTAACATTCCTACCTTGCTAAATTCTTCAATACCAATATGACTACGTTGAGGTAGGTTTAGTATGAATCTAATTATCTTATTCTGTGTAAGCTGTAGCCGGGACTGGTTTTTTCTGCTCAGACTACTGTACCAAGAGCTACAAGCGTAATCGAAGTGATGTTGTAACAGGGCTGAGACCAGAAGCTTCTTTGTTTCCAGATCAAAATTTCTGGCTTTTCTGTAAAAAAAAATTGACTTTATGTGAACACTTGGAAACAATCTTATCTGTTATAGCATTCCCTGAGAGGGACTGATCTAAGGGTATTCCAAGATAGGTTACTTCTTGTTTTGACTCTAAGACATCTGACCTGTACATCGCTGCGTTTCCTGAGGTTGGGTTTGGATGCGAAGACAATACTTTCCGTTTTACCGAGGTGTAAGGACAGCCTATTATCTATGAGCCAGTCCTGGACCGATGACAGTTCGACACTCAGTTTCTCCTCTACTTCAACCGGGTCCCTACCTGCATGTGTAGTCTTGGCCCGGAATCCCCCTTCATAACAGGCATGTCAATGTTCGCAGTTAAGATAGTGAAATATTTGAGAATACATGAATATATTTGCATATAATAGATAATATTGTGAGTTAGTGAAGTAGTCCAAGCCCGGAACCCCTTCATAAGATGGGGGAAATGGGTTGAGGGAGTATTGTCAGACACGTGTAAACACGAACACATGGTGCTTAGAACATGTGATCGAAAGAATCTCGTAGGGTGGAAGTGAAAATTGTAAAGTGGGTAGTGTGGCCGAGAGTGTTCTCTCCCAAAGATATAGGAAATTTTGGGTTAGGTTTGTTAGTAACTAGTTGAAATAAACATTGGATAAGTGGCCAGAAGGTTAGATCGTAAAAGTCCATGGCCTCCTAACTTCCTATTAGGCTTTGAATTATATAACATCCTAACTACGCCATTAAGCGTGGATTTATATAACGCCACCACGTACATCATTGTTTCAACATAATCATCCAGAACGGGTTTTAGTTCATATCTAATAATTTTAAATCAATTGTGTCTACTGTTATAGTGAATAAGACATAAATATATGTTTGTTCTAATTTTTGATACAATATAATAATTAACTGATGAATTATATTTAGCTTTTTTTTTTGTCCCAATTCGACATCTCAAGGTCCATTTACGACCTATACTACTTTGGAAGAAAGTGTTCATTATTCTTATGTCGTAGATTTCTGCAAAACTTATTAGTATCTCGCCTCTGTCAATTCTCTCATCTATTTCAAACTTCCCAATGCTCGACTCGCCTTCCATCTCCATAACTGGTTTAAATCATCATGGAAGGATTCAATTTCTCCTTCCGAACACAGTGAAGTTGGTGTGTAAGCCTAAATTACTTTTAGAGTATACCCTGTTACAAAGCCTTATGACAGTTCAAGTTGCTCTATATGATATACTACTGAACTTCACTACGATACTAGGAACCACTCGATTTACCAAAAACCCTACTCCGCTAGATCTTTCCTCTTCCTTACCTCTATAGTAGAACAGGTGGTGACTATGCTCCTGCTGTATTAGATTTTCTTCCTCTCGTCGGACTTCACTCGGCTCCACGACGTTCTACAGTTCTTCCATTAAACTCTCCAGCCTGTGGTCTTCTGAGAGGCTTCTCACGTTGTATGTGTAGATCTCCATTTTCTTCATCCTGTCTAATGTCCAAAACGTAAATCTGTTTGGACAGGACCTACATAGACAAAACCTACCTTGATATGCCAGATGAATAACTCACTTATCATCCAAATATTACTGTTCTGGTATGTATAGGTACATATTATCCAAACAACATACTTTCTTTATGTTTTTATTGTCCATATGACTACATATATTTAGCTTATCTTTACGATCAATAATTATTAGGATGGTTTGAGCACATGGATAGACTGAAGAAAGACTAACAAAAAAGAGTGTGGAAAGCAGAAGAGGATGGAGTGAATTTGAGAGGCAAAATGGGACGGATGAATGGGGTGAAGCGAGCTTTGAGTAAAAAGGGAATGTCTGTTGAGTAGGGGAAGGTAGAGGACAAGAGATAGGTGAGAGTGGAGAATGGGTGTAAAAGGCTAATATAGTGGCGCGGCCCGAGGGGATATCTCCTCGTCTTCTTTATCCAATGACGAAGGGACGAGGAGGGAGGGTCGCCATGTAAGTGAAGTGGTGGGGGTAAACCAGCTTTGGCTGTCGGGCACTCCTGTGGATGTGTTTGCATTACTTCTAACCCTGGTAGTGGGTATGGGGGGCAGGGGCGGCTTTTCATCCACAAGGAGCTAAGAGATCGTTTAACAAGGAAACAAATGGATGTGGATGGGCGGAGGGTGGATGGATGCCTTATCTGGCTTCCTTGTGAGGGTTAAGAAACATTTTGCTATACAGATAGATTATTAATGGTCACTTTTGTTTCGTTATATCATTATTATTATTATTATTATTGTCTATAGTTGTAAATATATCTTTTACATCAGTGAATATATTCAACATTACGCATTATACCGGTAATTTCACCGTATTAAGGACGGGCCTATAAAATGCACGTTGTAGAGAACACTTGAGTTTATGTGATTCCGTTCAATCTATATCATGTGCTCTAGTTACGTAATCGGAAGCTTGCTGGTCTCGTATTTACTTAGCCGTGGGTCCGAATCTCCCACTCCTCTCCGATTCCCAGCAGTGAGTGATACCTGCTCCAATAGTGCAAGCGAATAACAGGGCAAAGGTGACAGTTTCGACCACAGTTAATAGCTTCCTGCCGTAGGCTCCTCACTACCCACTTGATGTCATTTGTAGACTGCTGTTTGTTGTACGTGGACAGGTAATCCCCTCCTTCCCTAGGGCATCGCGTCGTCCAGATCAGAAACCCCCCCCCCTCCAGCGAGGCTTTTGTCATGTGGGGATTTTTCTTTCTTCTACTTGGTTTGCTGGGCTAGTACCCGATCGGATCTGAACCATGCAGGTGGTTCGGAATAGTTCAGATACACAGTGGCATCCACGCGATGCCACTGTTATTAGCGGGGGCACCCTCATCTCAGGGAAAGAGGTTACCTCTCAACCAAAGGCGGCGCCAGAGGGAGAGTGTGGCTCCAAGAAACTGAGGGTTGCCTCAGAAGGCGAGACGGTGAGGTGCAGCGCCAACCTTGGTGCGGTGAGTGGTGGACTGAGTCCTAGGCGAAGGATGACCTTGGCTGTACACCCTAGCAGGATCGACACGATATCCGCCTTCTTCCACTGTGCAGAGAGTCACCCCGGCTTCCAGGAGGCATTGATGAGTGCCAGTGCTGCCAGCTCCCCAGCTGGTCCCAGTTGCTTCAGGAAGGAGTAAGATATCCCGTCCCTACCCGGAGCAGTATCCTTGCTCGTCTTGCGAGCCCGTCGAAATTCCTCAAGTGTAAAGGAACAGTCCGTCGGTGCAGCCATGATCATGGCAGCGTGGACCACATTCTTTCTACCTGTCGGAGGAGGTGCTACTCGTATTCCTGCCTGACAGGTAGGGAAAGTTGGGCAGATGAGGAGCGGTCCGTAAATTGCTGCGCCAGCAACTCCACCTGTTGTGTTGGCTGCGGTTCAGCGGGAGTGGGTCGAAGAATGCACTTGTTGCCAGCAGCAGCTTCCTCCATAGGGCGCTAACAGTGGTTTGGGCAGATAAGGTGGCACACCATTCCAGCCACTTCTCTTCCCGGACCCTGTGGGTGACCGCCCGAGCATACCTGATGGCAGAGCGCATGAGGGCTCGTGCCTCGAGGAATGAATGGCATCGCAGAAAGCTACGGAATACACTGACTCTGTGATTTTGCTCCCGTACCATGTCGTTACATATGATGATGTGTTGAGGGTGAGGTTTTCTTCCTTGTATCTGATATACTTGTTCCCTGGGCCGTTTGTTCTTGCTCTACCCACAAACCTTAGGTGGGCGGGGCTTAAGCTTTTGGTAATAAAGACTAAATACAAACATATCATTATTGGACTATACTTTAGGTTTGTATTTGTCCCACCATATGTATATATCTGAACTTTGATGTATTTGCATGTTTTGCTTATATAATTTTCTAACCATGTTAGCCTAAGCTGAGCAATGATATCAATACCTATCCTCCCCTTCTTTCCAGGGAGTAACGTATAATTTCTCTACTTCTTCCAGAGGTGTTTGAAAGGGGTTGAAAACGGTGGTCGGTTTCAATCCGTCATGATTGGAACACATTGTATAATTCATGCATTTGCTTTGCATAATGTATATAAAATATGGTCTATTTTTGGCGTGTCCACACAAAAAAAAAAAATCAGAGCAGCAGCAATGAAAATTGTTCCAGATCTTGCTGATAAATCATATGGTAAGAGAGGATTGTCAACTTTAGAGGGGAGAAGAGAGATGATCTAATATAAGCCTAGAACCATTAAATCTGTGATATACTTGATAAAGAGGACCTGTTAAAGTGGGAACAAGGAAAACCAGATGTCATGGGATGATATCATAATAGGCTAAAAGTTTCAAGGATATTAAAAAAGAGTTTACCGTACATAATTATTGATTCATAGAATAGTGTGGATGAAGAAATAGTAAAGTTAAACAACATTGGACATTTTAAAGTCAGATTTGACTATTGGGAACGCGAAGAAAGGCCCCATGAACATAGCTCTTGTCCTTTATACCACATCTAAGTAAATACAACTTGGTTAATGCATACACACACAACCGAATACTGAAAACATTAATAGAAAAAGAATATATTATATGCTAGTTGGAGAATGTCCCCCACTGAAACCTGTTTGCGATATAGTCAAGCATACTGGAACGAGTTAAGAGAGTCTCAAGAAATACACCAACATGGGCATGCACAATGCTCCCAATACATCATGATTGGCATTGACTCATAATGTTTGTAAAAAACGAAATGGACACACAAGTTTCAAGGAAATGGGACCTCAAGGTGGTTACGTCCACAACTTTGATGCACACAAGCAGACTTTGAATAGTTATGCTAAAGCTAACGCAAAGCATTCCTACAATCGTGCCTGGATCCATGAAGCGGTCTTGCAAAACATGCACTCCCTTTTCATCGACTCCAATCGCTCTCCAACTCCTGTCCCTTCAAAATTCTGGAGGAGTATCAACCATCATCAATCTCCATGGCCAGTAATCAGAATCTCCCCAAAACCAAGGTGGTCTACATGGTGCGAGGTCTTCAACACCTTGCACGTTCAATGGTCGTTGGAATAGCTGTAGAGACTTCACTAACCCCAGGCCTACTATCGTACATCCCCATATCTTTAGTAGAGTATTTCGATAAGGTACTTCGACACGTTCTCTCCCGCCACTTAACCAGCTACCTAGAAAAAAATACCTTGTACAGCGATGTGATGAAGACTTCATTTCCCTGCACGATGGGATTTAAAAAAGTAAGTCAAAGAGTCATGGCGTGCAACGATGTGGAGAAGGCATTTGACACTGTACGGAGGGTGAATGCGTCATATTTAAATGCATGACAATCGTTTACTGTAACTGTATCATAGGGAAGCAAGTGTAATTCTGTACTGGTTTTGGCTCGATATCATACTGTGCCATTGTTATTTTGTAGCGAATTACACAATAACAACTGTGTGCTAAAGGTACGTGTACTCTGTAGATTAGAATCTAGCAAGACCTGGCCTCGCCCAGCGAGACTTATCTAGATTGTGTGTACACTGCACTAACAGTGACTTTCCCTAGAGATTTGATGGAGTGGTGGTAAATTGAATGTAGCGAGATTGATCTACCGTTAGTTTAAACCGGAGTTCGTTTGACGAGGAAGTCTCAGACAGTCAAATTTGAGACCTGTGGATGAAGTAATGTCACGCTTCAGGCACCTAGTTGCTGCATCATCAACAATATTCATAATGAAGGATTTGAAGAAGAAAAAGAGAAAGAAAAGTGTGGGTCAGAAAATGGATACCCAGATGTAATGAAGAGGGAGCACATACAAAATTATTTAAAGAAAGGTTGATGACACAGTATCCTATTATAACTTTTTCCTCACAGATTGTGCCACGTTCGCGTGATTTCCGAGTCAGAAATATTTAGTGCATTTGCTATTTATCTTGTAGCACTTGCCTTCATGTCTTTATTGCGGTACTCCATCAACGGCACATGCAATTCTGGGAACCTTTCTTATTGTATTACTACATTAATATCACTGCGTGGTCACTCCCATTTCCATTATTTCTTAGCTAAATGATAATAATGATAATAATAATAATAATTATTATTATTGTTATTATTATTATTATTATTGTTATTATTATTGTTATTATTATTATTGTTGTTATTGTTGTTGTTGTTATTGTTGTTATTGTTGTTGTTGTTATTATTGTTGTTATTGTTGTTATTGTTGTTATTATTGTTGTTATTGTTGTTATTATTGTTGTTATTATTATTGTTTGTTATTGTTATTATTGTTGTTATTATTGTTGTTATTATTGTTGTTATTATTGTTGTTATTATTGTTGTTGTTGTTATTATTATTGTTGTTGTTGTTGTTGTTATTATTGTTGTTATTATTGTTGTTGTTATTATTGTTGTTGTTATTGTTGTTGTTATTATTGTTGTTGTTGTTATTGTTGTTATTATTGTCGTTATTATTGTTGTTGTTATTATTGTTGTTGTTGTTATTACTGCTGCTGCTACTACTACTACTACTACTACTACTACTACAACAACAATAATGTGGACTGAAGCAAAGACCATTCCCTCCAGGTATAAGAAGGAAGGGCTTATGCTGGGATTATCTTCACGTCACATAGGATGAGATGTTGTAGATTCCCTGATAAGCTCTCCAGTGACACGTATCGGCCCGATATGGGATTAGAGGCAATATACTTGGCTTCATCGAGCTGAGACAGAGTTTCGCCGATAATTGTTTGGTCTACGATCACCGATGTGTTTCCCACGCGTGCCTGGACATTCAAGAAGTAACTTTTTCTAGTTTGTACCCAGATCTCTTTGATAGCGAAGACTTCACCGAGATCACCATTCCACCAATTCCCAGCTGTGTCCTCACTGACGTAGCACGTGTTGAGACTATTGCAGAAGTAGCCATTTGCAGCAGATATCGGTGTGGACAAGGGCCTCGAAGACATCTGGGAGCTCGCCGTGGCGCTCTGCACGATGATGCTCCGGGGTCCCGGTGACCATGAGGAATAGCAGTGGTCGCTGTCAGGAGGCGGGGGAGGGTCCTCGCGAAGAGTGATCCGTGCGTCATACATTAAACACAATTCGTCTGTAAAGCATTTACGTCATTATTTTTTCTGCTGACATATGTTTTATTATACCTACCACATCTGATTAAACATGTACAAAATATATTCAAATATGAACACATACACACAATGTATATGGGTAACAGTTTAAAGAGAACTCCAGTGAATATCTTATTGGAAAAAGGATCATTTACAAAAGTAAAAGAGGAGAGGGGTTTGGGAATGCTAGTCAACTATACCTGGACCTGGTTACCTGACAAATATACAAGCCAAATACATACAGACATTTGATCAACATATATAAATTGTTGTTCATTGCATGGGCAAAGATATAGGGAAAATCATAGAAATCCTCTTCCATCCTAGATTATAATGTGTAGTGGTGGCATGGTCTCCGCATAAAGTGATGAAAACATGATCGAGAAAATGGAGTAAGAAGTGATGACATTGGTTTCCAGCCTTGGAGATAAAATGCACGGAAACATGTTATACCCTGTGTTATGTATAGTCACCCCTTAATGCAGGTCAGTTTTTATAGATGTAATTAGTACTAATCCTTTACAGAATGTACTTTAGACTCCTATAGAACCATAAACGAATTCATAACCAAGTATGATAGAAGAAAAGATGCGAGACCCTATGGACATAGCTACTTTCCTGTATATTACGTCACACACACACACACACACACACACACACACACACACACACACACACACACACACACACACACACACACACACACACACACACACACACACACACACACACACACACACACACACACACAAGAAATGATAGCTATCGTCAGAACTGTGAAAGGCGTGGGAAACAAACAGGATCTGTTAGTATGGAATGAAAGAATGTCAGTTGGACATAAAAATAGAACTAAGGAATGTTGAGAAAAAACAATGCAGCTTAAATGGAAAGACAGGAACAGGTCCCATGAGCACAGCACCAGTCCTGGCAACAACGGCAAGGTAGAAGGGAGGGAAACATGCAGAGGTTGGACGAAAAAGAGTAGATGTTTTGGGATCGAGAAATATCATGAAGTTCCACATGTTTGTTACTTGCCAGATCTTACTAACAGAATTAATGGCGAGGTGGTGTGCGTGTGTGTGTGTGTGTGTGTGTGTGTGTTTGTGTGGAAATAAAACAACAAAAAAGACTCACTTTGTAAGCAGAAACTCCAACATTTCTTGATATTAGTGCACGTGATCGCGCAAGCAATCGGTCGCTGGTGGTGCGAAGACAAGTTCACACTCTGAAGATTGCACTCACTCTCGAACAAGGGGCGTGGTACAATCTAGCGAAGACAAAGATAATTGGGAAGTCGGGCAATATAATGATCATGATTGTTATTGTTATCATAACTATTATTAATGTCATTATTATTGTCATCATCATCATTATCATCATCATTACTATTACTATTATCATTATTACCATTACTATTATTATTTTTATCAATATTACTATTATCATTATTACTATCACTATTATTATCATTATTACTACTATTATTATTATGACATTGTTATTTATTATTATTATTATTATTATTATTATTATTATTATTATTATTACTCTTATTATTATTATAATAATTATTATAATGTAGTATTGTTATTATCATTATTATTATTATTACAATTATCATTATTTGGTGGAAGGCAAGAAGAGAGTGGCGGATAGATGGAGAAAGAGGAAAAGGACAGAAGGTAGGGAGGGGATTAGAATAAACTGCTTAAATGATAAAGAAAGGGAGTACAAGAAGAAGCTGAGAGAAGAGTGGGAGGGAGTGAAAGATAGAGTAGAACTAGGAGTGGAGGAGGAATGGGGATGTTTGAAGGAGTCACAAGGTGTGCAAAGATACTGTGTGGGACAAGGAGAACGGGAGGAAATAGATGGAAGGGTAGTGAGTGGTGGGATGATGAAGCAAAGAAACGAGCATTCACAGATTGGTTACAAAATAGGACGAGAGGTACAAAGAAAAGAAAAGCATAAGATAAAAGAGGCAAAGAGGAGGGCAGATGTGAAATGAGGTAAGAGTATGATAAATTTTTGAAAGTAATAAAAATATGTTTTGGGAAGAAATCAGGAAAGGAAGGGGAGGCGAGTGAAGTAGAGAAGAAAAGGTAAAAGGAAATGGAGGGATGATAATGGAAGAGTAAGAGGAAGATGGGCAGAGTATTTTAGGCAGTTGCTAAATGTGAAAGAGGATAGAGAGGAAATGATAGTTGCAGTAGGAAGCGCTAAGAAAAGGACAGTGATGAGTGAGGAAAATAGATGAGAAATAAGAAAAGAAACAGTATTTTGTATTCTATTATTTTGCATCCGGTAGTGACTGTCATTCAGTACCTCAGCCATATGTGCCTAATAACCCCCTCTTATGTTCGGAGGTGTGAATGAGTGTTGACAATAGTCCGAAATAGTCTGGAGACTTGGTATTCTGCCCCTTGTGTCGTTATCCACCGCGAGCCAAAGTACGTCATTCCTCCCCAAGTCGATACGTCGGTCTCAGTCAATCACTTGAAACCAGCTTATGTGTCCATCTGTCAACGGACTCAGACGTGCAAGGATGAGATTACTGTACCACGACAACTCTTCAGATTCTTTGGATTCCTTGGCCGAGAGTCCGGTGACTGACGCCCAACGTGTAATACGTTCCACAGGGGTGGGTGCTTTAAAACTCAATCTAATTATTTCTACTATTAGGTAAACTCCATTCTTAAGGGGGAGTATTGTAGTGGTAAGGATGTAGATATAATAAACATATGTATAGGTTTCAATAATGTCTGAGGCCCCAACTTTGAACTTGGTGTCGCCATATTGGATATATTGTGTTGTTAATAATTTATACTACAGTACTTAAACTTGTGTTTAAATGTACGTACATGTTATGTTTGGATTACTCAATTTGCTGCTTGTTCCCAGGCCTCTTGTTTGTGTGTGTATTGCACCTTGTCAACACAGCCACTACACTAATTGGCGTTTGTTTATTGGACACCAAATGCAACATGCCGTAGAGCAAAGCGATATGTACTGTACTGGTATAATACGTAGAATTTGAAAATAATGTGTTGTAAAGTGCCCATCTTTCTTAAGTATTTTTACACTGAAATTGTGTTCCTGCACATACGGGTAACCAAATTTTATTGTACCTGACCAAAAATAAGATATTATTTTTGTCATAAGATGCATTTCTATTGTATATTTTTTGAAAGACTCTAGATAAAAATTCAAGTGTGTGTTCATAAGTAATGGTCATATAACATCATTGAGATGACCTTGGTCACAATCATCGAGACGAGGAGGCTCAAGACCTTGGGCGATTTCGCGTTGCGAGGCCAAAACAAAGGCTAAGGTCTGTCTAGGGATCTCTAACCTTCGGAATTGAAGTTGAAGGTCAACCATCTGACTGCCAGTCACGTTGCATTCTGGCACTATGTGTTGGGACTTACCTTTCTGAAAAGCCGATTGTCTGCTGTAACCAAAATAATATAGAAAAAACAGGATAGGTAGTGCGTCCTTTTCATTATCACTGAAAAAAGAAAAAGTATATATCAGTATGTGTATACAGTATATGCACACACACATATATGCACACATACACGAGCGCGAGCCACAGGCAAGAACGGACGGCTAGAAACGAGCTTTGATATACAGCGCTTTTTCGATAAGTTCGAAGGAAACAATCTAGTTGTATTTGCATACGGTGAAGTGAGTTATATTTATTGAGAGAACAAAATGATAAATTAGTGTCAGCATTGGTGATAAATACACAAAATAGAGAATGAAAATGGAGAAAGAAAAAAAAGTGAACCAATGAAGAGATGTTTAGATGTAAGCAGAATGGAATCACTGCTGGGGGTAATACCTAAGAAATCTCGTTTGATGGATACCCCGAAATCTACACAAAGGTTGGATAGAAATGCATTTTCAGGGCTTATAAAAGAAAGTGGAATATTAGGTAGAGGTTTAGAAATAGAAAGAGAATCTAGGTATAAAAATGTCCTATGAAATCGGGATATTGCTGATTTGATAGAGGAACTAATGGATATGAAAGCCAAATACAGGGCAATGTACAGAGAGATGAACAAACCAAGAAGAGCTAATGGCGAGACTAACAGGGAGCTTAATGATCTTAAAAAAAAAAAGAAGGAATTAAGCATGGTCAGAAGTGAAAACGAAAGAATGAAAAATGAAGATTAAAACAAAAATGAGGCTTTTAAAAAAGAACAAATACAAGCGGTGACCGATAAAGTTGGAGAAACAAAGAGACAGATATCCAAGAAATAAAAAATCAGTGGAAAGTAAAACAAGAAAAAAAAAAACCCACAGCTTTTAAAGAAATAGTACTACAATAAATGGAAGAAAATGCTAAAGAAACGGTAATTAAAATATTTAGGGAAAAGGAAAATTTGGTCAAAGACACAGTGGATAAAAAAATGTGCATTGTAGTTTATGGTATTAAAGAAAAACATAATATACTTAGATACCAAAGGGAAAAAAAAGAGAAAGAAATTGCAAAAGCAATTCTGAAAGAGAGCAAAGAGTAGGGACAGGTAATCGGCAAAGAGATAGGATAGGGACATAGGATGGGGCAGTACTCTTAAAGAAAAACGATATAGGCCACTAAAAATCAAAGTAAGGTCTCAAATGATAGCAGAAGCACTATAAAAAACAGGAAAGCTGGCAAACAGTGAAAATTAAAAGATAAATGGATAAAAAAAAAATGAGTGATGAAGAAAGAGGAAAGACACTTAGAAGTGAAGCAAATAGAGAGAGAGAAGAACGGAGACTGAAAATAATGTTTTTTTTTTAGAGTACTAGACCCAAGGGTGAGAAAATGGTACACACACATACACACACACACACACACACACACACACACACACACACACACACACACACACACACACACACACACACACACACACACATATATATATATATATATATATATATATATATATATATATATATGTATAAAAGGAAACGTAATAAAAAAGGAGAACGGAAAAAATTAAGAATAACACCAACATAGACGACACGATTTCAGGACTGAACAAATTAAACGACTATCTGGCAGTAGAGAAACCTGACATAATGGGAATTGTGGAGACGAAATTAAAAGGTCCATTACCACAAAATACCGTGGGAAAAGATCTATACAACCATTGGATGAAAAATAGAAAGGAGAAACAGGGTGGAGGAGTCATATTTTTGACTAAGGTTTAAATGTGACAAAGATAACAAGAAAAAAAAATTATAATGTGGAATTGGTTATATAAGGTGAAAACTGTGATATGAAAACTAAAATTTTTATAGTAATATATGTGTCCTCAAAAATACAGTCTAGGACAGAGAGTGATCATTCCAAAATATTGTAAGACGCAAAGAATGCATTAATTGAATCACTGAATAGAGGAAACGGCAATTATGGGTGACTTTAACTCTAAATATGTTGGGTAGAAATGACAGTGAAAGGTGGAGAAGACCTTTGAGGTAATATACTATTGGACGTAACCATTGAATACACAATGACTCAATGGATAAAGGAAAATACCAGATATAGAAATAATGAAGAACCGTCGAGACTAGATTAAATATTTACGTCAGAGCCTGAAATTCTGGATAGAATTGAGTACAAGACACCAATTGGGGAAAGTGACCACATACTAATAGAGTTCGAGATAAAAGAACTAATTTATTTGAGAAGAAATGAGAAACATAGAAAAGTAAGACTAATGTATAACAAAACGGATTTTAAGAAAGTCAGAAAGTTCTTTCAAAATGTAAATTGGGAAATTTTTTCAAACGAAAAACAAAGATGGAAGAGAAATGGAACGTATTAAAAGAAATTTATAAGGAGGGAATAGACAAATACGTACCAAAGCAGGAGTTTAGAAAAGTAAAAATAGAATATGAGGGCAATAATATTGGTACAAAGGAATTTTAAAAAGGTAGCTCGGAGAGCAGGAGTTTAGAAAAAGTAAAAATAGAATATGAGGGCAATAAAAAATTTGTACAAAGGAAGTTTAAAAAGTTAGATCGGAAAGGGACCTAGGAGTAATTATCAGCAAAGACATGTCACCAGACAACCATTTCAACAAAATAATCGGAGAAACCTTCAATTTACAATGAAAGTGGCATTTGACTACTTGGATGAGGAAATGGTAAGAAAATATTAGTTACACTGATAAGACCAAGATTGGAGTACGCTGCGACACTATGGACACCCAGTACTAAAAAGAATATAAAGAAACTAAAAAGAATTCAAAGAGCAACGACAAAATTGGCACCAACTCTCTCTAAATTGACATACGAATAAAGATTATCCAATCTGGAACTACCAACCCTGGAGCAAAGAAAAGAAAAGGGAGATCTACTGACCATTTACAGAATTATAAAAGGGATGGAATTCCTCAACAGAGATGATTTGTTTAAGTGGGATGGAAAAAAACAAAACAAGAGGACACGAAAAGAAACTCAAAAAGGATAATTATAGAAAAGATCTGAAAAAGAATAGTTTCCTACATAGAGTGGTGGATATTTGGAACAAATTGGATGAGGCAACAGTGTGTGCAAAAACTATACAAGACTTGATGCCGAAAGATACAAAGACGGGTCACTACGAGCATAGCTCCCTTCCCGTGTAATACTACTAGGTAAATACACACGCACATACATGGCTGTTAAACTATTAATCAAGCAGTTGGTGTTTTGAAAGAGAATGTTTACGGAACTGTATTTAGATCTTGGAAAGAGATCTGACAAGATACCTCAAAATCAAAATCTGTTGAAAGTGGATGGATGATTTCTTTAAAGACCAATACTTGAGAACAGTAGTGAAGGATGAGATGTCAGGATGGTGGGCGGGGACTAGGAGAGACAAACGAGCTGATTCTGGCTTAGGTTATGCTTTTGGCCTTAGTAAATGAAATGATAAAAGGTAAGGCAGGCTTTACTAATATATTTGATGGCGATGCAAAGATGAAGGTGATGGTAATGTATATATAAACAAACATTGAATATAAGTATGATTTTATGGTAATGAAGAGTGCAATTTATAAAAATAAAAAAAATTCTTTGTCTATTTCTAATGAGAATTACCGAACTTGTTCAGTCTTTATATAAACTCGTTTATGTTATTATTAACAAGCCACAGACACAATGTGTCATCTGTGTAATGGAGTCAGGTGAGGTTGGAGGGAATAATTTTTGTACAATATTTTTAAGTTGAAAAATACGAATTGCTCAGTATAAAGGAGACTGATTTCTCGTGCTCATTCCAAAAATTTGTGACGAGAAAGAAACCTTGAAAATTTTTGTATATCTAATACTAGCCAGGGAAGCAAAATTAAATCCACATCAATGTTTATGTAAAATAGATAACTACGAACTTGAAATATTGTATATGAATATAGATATATAGTTATGAAACGTCTTTCTTTGTATTAAGAAGAAACAAGTGTTATATAGATAGATTTTAGATAACTATGAAAATATCTAAATTATTCAGGCTGGAGAGAGCCTTGTGGCCTCTGTACCATTAAAAGACATTATAAATGTATGTATATTGGTAAAACTGACACTAAGTACGGTTCTTAATTATTTGGGAAAGCTCTACTTCATGTGAAGAGTGGAAAGGATCTTGGCCTAATTACCTGCAACAGCTGTAAAACTTGATCAATGTATTTCTGCCTCAGAGGAAGTAAATAAGATACTGGGGTTGCTAACGCGAATTTCATCCGAAAGAATTCCAGCTGTCATCAATTGTATTGATCAGTGGTACACGACCACATTGAGATATACTGTTTCCATTATAGTCCACAAATATTATTGGAACGAGTACAACAGCAAACCACAGGACTCAAAATACGAAATGTATGAGACAAAACGTACGACAGCCACTTAGAACATTTGAACTTGTTCTGTTTTAAATACTATATTGATACAATACGGCCCGATAGTGTTGTTATTATCACTGTTATTTTTTCTTGTGTCAATAGTAAGTGCTGCGGAATTAGGCATCTGGCAACATTGCTTGTCAAGGATGTCGTGTTCGCTGAAGCCATATTGAATATTTATAAGAAAAACCTACTGGAAATGCCAGAAAAAAGTTAGGTTTTATCATCCAGGCCAAACTAAATATAATTGTACTCCAACCGTATTGAAAAATAGAAGACACTTGTTCGATACAAAATAGAGAAAGTTGAACCTTTTTTAGACAGATGATATGGCTTGATAGAGCACTATCCGTTGCGTTGACTTTCTTCACCAGAGCAGTTATGCTCACGAAACTTCACTTGCATCTAAGTGCTTGAATGGCTATCACTTATCATGTCTATGGCAAAGCATAAAAGGCGACACAACATCAGTTGTTGAGCTGTTGTGCTGATGAATTGTTTTGTAGCACCAAACAATAAGCGTGACCAGAGACCACCTAACAGTATGTACCGTGGCACGATATGGGTGTCAGCTTTTACAATTATCAAAAATAAATGAGTCATTAATATTCATTCCCTGTACATAACCAGTATCACACAATATATAACGCGTTGGGTCGGTGTTAGGATCAGGAACGTGCAATGTTTATGTAGGTATTTACCTGGATTCTCTGTAGCTCCCTTTGGGTATGTGCACTGACCTGAGGCAAACAACACAATAACGAAAAATCTGGAAGCTCGTTTCCATGCACACACTGACTTGTGTTTGTGTTTGTGTGTGTGTGTGTGTGTGTGTGTGTGTGTGTATGTGTGTGTGTGTGTTTGGGTCCGTATAACTAAGGTGATCTGAGGTGGGCACTTTGATAAAGTGGATAACTTCTAATTCCTTAAATTGGTCTCTACACGCAATGAGCCGACACGACGACTCGTAGAATACTGTTGCTATTTTTATTAATTTAGTTAATCAGCTCTTGTGTACTCCTCATGGTATGTGGGGGTGATGTTGCTGCATTGGCAATGCAGGTATGAGTTTAAGATTTTTTTTTAAGAATCTTTTGAAATCCTTATCTTGGCTACCTCCCCTATAAAGGGGAAAAAATACATTGGTTTATATTTTTGAATGCCGAAGAAAAAATTATTACCCATTTTCTTAAACCAGGCCAGGTTTTTGAGCTATTCCCGTTTCAGTGCAAGATAAATTGGAAGTAGAATTGTTGACGTAAACTCGTTTTGACACATATCTGAAGTAAGTTTTTTCTTTTGGAATTTTTGCATACAGAAGAAAAAGATAGACTTTTTGTTATTTACATTTCTGTGTAAGAAAATGAGGAGTATAACAGTTAAGAAAGAAATATTTGTTCTAATGTACATGTAGCTACCGAAAATCTGTCTATCAGTATACTAAAGCTCCAGTCACACCAAGCTTACGACCGGTTTCCGACCACCTTCGACCGAAAATCAAGCGATCGGTCGGCGACACAAAACCTATGCAAGGAATTAAAAAAAAAGAATAATAATAAAATAAAATAAATGAATAAATATATAAATAAAGAATAAAATCATGTGGCTGATAAGATGAAAATCTATGTACTTGGGACTATTCAGTGTGTGTTGTAATATATCTATCTATCGACCTATCTATTTATCTATCTTATTACCGACTACCAGCGAATTTCAAAGACTACTTGCAACTGGCCGGCGACCACCTGGTCGCCGGTGGTCGGAAACAGGTCGTAATCTTGGTGTAACTGGGGTGTAAACGGCCTCTTTGCCCTTACAAGGGGGTGACAAGCCATCAGTCTTCATCCGCCTCACACTAACCCCACAGACAGTTGTTTTCCCTTCTATCTCAGCCTATGTGGATGAAGGGGCATCCCAAAATTCTTGATAGGGACCCTTACTTTTCAAAAAGGATATATTGTTTTCTCATAGCTAAAGTTTCTTTTATGGAACGTTTTCTTGAGGTTCCAGGAGTATATTATCTTATATCCCAGCTGCTCGAAGATCCCTGTTACATGAAAAAATGCTGAAATCACCGCATTGTTCTAGAAAGTTTCTCAAATGCACTTTTTTTTTTTTTTTTTTTTTTTTTTTTTCCTATTCCAGTCAGTCAACATCCATGTTCTAAGTTCCCGGTCTGAAAGGGGTTTCCCAAGAGAGTTTTTCATTTTCCTCTTCATTTTTCTCCCTTTCTTCATCCTTCTCATTTTCCTCTTTTCTTACACACCTCTTCCTCCTTTCTTTCACTCCTCTTCCTGCTCCCCCTCCGTTTCTTTCTTTTCCCCTTTTCCTCTGCGTTCTCATCTCCCACCTACTTCTCCACCTCCTCTTCCTCCTGTTTCTCTCCTTCTTCCCCCTCTCATTCCTTCTCCCCCGCTCGATATTAGCTACTAGATAAACTACACTCCATAAAAGCAGCCTCGCCCCCTGCTCCTCTGCCAACTCCTTCACCTCCTCCTCCTCCTCCTCCTCCTCCTCCTCCTACTCCTACTCCTGCTCCTACTCCTCCTCCTGTTTTTCCTCCTCTTCATCTTGATCCCTCTTCTTCACTTGGGTTTGTCTTTGAGAGAGTGGGCGTCCTGGCTCGGTCTCGGCTGAACCCTTCGTCCGTGCAGTTTGGAATAATTAAATAAATAAATAAATCCGGGTAACCGTGACTCGGTCTGTCCATATCTAGTAATGGATTCTGACGAGTTTTTGATATATTACTCGGCTCTCAATTTAACGTTCCTATGCTCAACGTGTATTTGTCGTAGCCATATTGTTAATAAACAACGTGTGTGTGTTCGTGCGTGTCAGAGTCTGTGTGTTTGTGTGATTCACCATGGTCTTGGATCACGTATTGGACTCATGATCTACAGCTATTTCCCCTCCGGAAGAGAGCTCAGAGCTCATAAATGACCGATGTATGGGTAATGCTGTGACCTAAATTGTCCTTAGATTAAAACAACATGAAATAGAATATCTTGGTAACCTCGTACGCTTTTCATTCATTAAAGAAAAACAATTGTAAGTCGTCAATTATAATGATGGTGATGATGATAATATTGATAATAATAATAATAATAATAGTAATAATAATGATAATAGCAAGGGAAATAAATATATTTTCATTAATACATATTTATTCAAAGTATCTACGAGGCTTTAGTGGTGTCTATGGAAACCCATGTAAATTCAAACACGTACCCACAACGTAAAGTAGCTCGTGCAAGCCGCAACAAATCGGTGATATATAATAATTTGCAAATTTTATTAAAAAAAATGCAAACGATTTATTTCTAAGTCAGCGTTTCCCAAACTTTTCCGACCATATCACCCCCTGTTGTCATGTTTAAGCAGTCCAGCTCCCCTATCTTGTTATTAGAAAGATAAAAGAAAGTAAAATGTACTACTTGATGGTTTGTTTTCTTGATTCCTTAGAATTGAAACAAATTGACATCATTGTTTGTAGAAGAAATAAGAACACCCTAGAAAAATAAGATAGAATGTAAAAAGTCAAATATGCACAGCTAGGTAATCAATTATACATATAACAATGTGATTTTTGTGTGCATCACTTCCCAGCACCCCAGGTTGGGAAACGCTGTTCTAAGTCGTCCGACATCAAAAGCTGGGCTCGCTGCAACTGTTAAAAAAAAAAAAAAAAAAAAACGCTCATTGGCAGTAGCTCCTTTTATACACGAGTATCCTTTCGTTTCCCTACGGACTTCTTATCCACTCCCACGAAAAGTGATATCGTGAAAGTGCTAACCTTGATGTCCTTTGTTTTTATCAATTCAATCAATCCGCCTGTCTACTGAACATTACATCTCCCAAACATTTCACGATTACGTCAGCTTCTGCCACCTCACTCCTGCAAACATTTCTGTCTCGTCTCTTCACCTATCTAGTCTTCGTTTCCCACGTTTCTCATCATATGGCATACAGTCAGTAACACGCTTTTGTTCGCCAGCCCACTTCCACTCCCGCTTCAGTATCTTACACTCCAGTGTATTCTCTCAGCCAAATGGACCCTTTCCTACTTTCCAGCGTTATTCCCGGCGCTGATCTTTCCATTTTTCCTCTGTGTATCCCGTAGCTTCGTCTCCATCGCCTTTGTCAACTTCAAGGTCTCCGTAGATCATAGCTGGGATCTTGCAGCGATTTGAAACTTAGCGTCTCAGACATAGAGGTAGAATGCCACTGCTGATGTTCTTATGCTCTACTCCTACTGTAATTCATCTGAATCTTGATTCACATGTTGACCCATGCCCGCTAACAGTATGTCTCCCCAATCTTCTCTTCCACCTCTTCCACCCCTGAGTCCATCGATCCACCGTGCCCTTGGCCTTCCTCTCGGTCTGCGTCCATCCACCAACGTAGCGCTCTTCAGCAATTTATTTTTCATTCGTGCGGCCACCCAATTGTATTTTTCTTATTTTCAATATATTCAGTTTTAGCATCTGAACTAAGTAATAACGCTCTTGAACTTCATCGATATTCTCGCCATTGATTATAACCAGGTAATTGCTTTAATTTGAACTTCTTAGTATCTTAGTACTACTAAAAAATTAATTGGATGGATTCTCTGACTTTTGGGTGGTTTTGCAAAACGCCTCGCGCCCCTGTGTTGACGTGGTGATTTTGTAACGCTTCTCAAGCCAGAGCCAGTAAGCCATGGACGATCATCGTTGAGTTGAGCCATGGACGATCATCGTAGAGTCAAGAACGATCATCGTTGAGCCATGGACGATCATCGTTGAGCCATGGACGATCATCGTTGAGCCATGGACGATCATCGTTGAACCATGGACGATCATCGTTGAACAATGGACGATCATCGTTGAGCCGTGGATGATGATCGTTGAGCCGTGAACGATCATCGTTGAACAATGGACGATCATCGTTGAGCCATGGACTATCATCGTTGAATCAAGAACGATCATCGTTGAGCCATGGACGATCATCGTTGAGCCGTGAACGATCATCGTTGACCCGTGGACGATCATCGTTGAGCCATGGGTGATGATCGTTGAATCGTGAACGATCATCGATGAGCAATGGACGATCATCGTTGAGTCAAGAACGATCATCGTTGAGCCATGGACGTTGTTGAGTCAAGAATGATCATCGTTTAGCCGTGAACTATCATCGTTGAGCCGTGGACGATCATCGTTAGGCAATGGACGATCATCGTTGAGCCGTGGACGATCATCGTTGATCCGTGGACGATCATCGTTAAGCAGTGGACGATCATCGTTGAGTCAAGAATGATCATCGTTGAGCCGTGGACGATCATCGTTGAGCCGTGGACGTTCATCGTTGAGCCATGGACGATCATCGTTGGGCCGTGGACGATCATCGTTGAGCCGTGAACGATCATCGTTGAGCAATGGACGATCATCGTTGAGTCAAGAACATTGTTGAGTCAAGAACGATCATCGTTGAGCCATGGACGATCATCGTTGAGCCTTGGACGATCATCGTTACCAATAATAAATTAGATTAAACCATTTCAAAGGTGACACATTTAAAAAATGTTACATGTCTTGGAGAGGAAGGTCTGTAAGTCCTCCGAGGTCGTAAGTTCTCCGAGGCAGTAAGCCTTTCGAGGCTGTAAATTCTCCGAGGGTACAAGTTCTCCGAGGGTGCAAGCCCTCCGAGGGTGCAAGTCCTCCCAGGGTGCAAATCCTCCGAGGGTGCAAGTTCTCCGAGGGTGCAAGTCCTCCGAGGGTGCAAGTCCTCCGAGGGTGCAAGTCCTCCGAGGTTGCCAGTCCTCCGAGGGTGCAAGTCCTCAGAAGTTTTTGACGATTATACGACTAGGTGGTCGACGAAATGCCAGGGGAACCCGACGCCGTGCAGAAGAAGCGACAACGCCACTTTTGGAAATGGGTGACATGTCAGAAAAAAATTCAAAAAGCCGACCTACAATCCAATAAACGGTACCTTTGCCAGCTAAGGACAGAACACAGCAAAACATTCCCCGCTCTATATACTACAGTCAAACATTTCTCGACAAAAGAGTCGGTAAGACAGTTTCACCGAAAAGTCCTTAAGCCGAAAACTCCATGCAGGACAAAATTAATTTCCCTGCAGGAATTCGGAGAACCCCACCAGCTGGAGCCTGGGTCACAGCAATATGATTGCTGCGCCTTTTAAAGGCTCCTCACGTTGTTGCATCGGCCATTGATATTGGCTCAGGCGAGAAACCCGCCAGCTAACAACGGACCCTCAAGTGAGGGAAATTCTTCTGGCCCCAAGCCCCAAAAGTAGTGATCGAAGAAACTAACAACGTATATCAATTTCCATCTGTACACGCAACCCAGATATGTTCAATATTGGGTGTCATGACATATATATATATACATATATATATATATATATATATATATATATATATATATATAATATACTGTATATGTGTATATATATATATATATATATATATATATATATATATATATATATAATATAGTGTTTGTGTGCGTGCAGGTGTAGGTATATATATATATATATATATATTATATTTATATATATATATATATATATATATATATATATATATATATATATATATTGTGCGTGTGCGTGCATGTGTGTGTGCGTGCATGTGTGTGTGCGTGCGTGTGTGTTTGCGTGCGTGTTCGTGCGTGCGTAGGTGTGTGTGTGCGTTCGTGTGTGTGTGTGTGTGTGTGTGTGTGTGTGTGTGTGTATGTATGTGTGAGTCTATTGGCGAATACCATAAAATTGAATATTAGGATTTAGAGGAATTATTAGAAAAAATTAAAGAAGAAATGAAAAAGGTGAAGAAGGGGCAAGAAGGAATGAAGGATTTCATCGTGAAGGCGGTAAAGAGATGGAGTGACGATGACGACAATGATGATTCGGAAGACGAAGTTAGGACTCCACCACGTAAACGACCTAAAGCGTCCAAAGATGATGTTATTACCGGTACTGAATAAAAAAAAATGTATAGGTTCCTCTCTTTTATTATCTAAACCAAACCGAACAAATCATACATTAAAACAATGAGGGCGGAGCCCTGGGGCGCGAAGCACCCCGATGCGAAGCGAGCGGCGCCGCAGGCCAAGCAACCATGGCGGAGCCATGGCCGGCGTCAGCCGGGTGCTTGTTTGAGTTGAAAAAAAAATTCTTGTTTGTCTTGCAAGTCTTCTGCTGTTTTTGAAACGAGAATCTTGAAGAGAGACTGGTAACATCAGCGAGAAAAATTATTTGGTATAATAATTGGGAATGGTTTCTCTGTGAAATAACATACATTAAATACAAAAGTACTGGATTTATAAAAAAAAAAAAAACAAAAAAAAAAAAAAACATGCTGATGACGTAAACAACAGATCATACAAAATCGATTAGACTTTTAAGAAGAAATATGACAGGATAAATCTGGACTTGATATTCCTCCAAGAAAAACGAGAGAGATGCACCAAACTTAGGAAGTAATACTAATATCCAGCAAACCCAAGTAAGGCATCCTAATTCTCTCTGAACTATCAGCTCCCATTCGAACTACAGCGGTATCTTTCGCATAAATATTTTCTAGAACCCTTGTGTTCGTTTGCTCCCTACTTGCTGAGCAAGTTTAGTATTGCTATTTGCTCTATATTCTGTTGTTTTATCGTTTATTTGATTCATCGTCTTTAAATGTCTAGAGTAGAACATCATTTTCTAAAACCTGCCTGTTTTCTTGGCTGGTTTCCATCTAAAACTTGACTTAGTCTATTTGTAATTATCTTGGAAAATTCTTTATATGCATTTGGTGACGAGCTTATAAGGTCTTTCTAGACTTATTTCTTATAGAATAAAATCACTGTAGCATTGCACCATGATTCTGGAACATTTTCTTGACGTAAATACGGGGTGTATAACTGAGCTAATTTACAATGAACCTCTTCCCCTGCGTCTTTCAGAAGATCTATTGGTATGCTGTCTTCCCCAGGTGCTTTTTTCCGTTTCATACTTTTGAGAACAAATGTTACTTCTATGTAACTTCTGGTACTATACTAACGCCTGCAGATTAATTTACTGACTCAACTACGGTATTTAACGAGTAAAGCTGTTGGTAAAAAAAATTCTACCCTTTTTATCATTTTGTCTCTAAACTTAATGGTCATTTCTATTTTTCAAGGATACGATTTGCTGCTTCCCTAAAATTAATGTGCTCGGCCCCTTTAATACCTTTACCTTTCCAAATAGTTTCCTTTATTTTATCCATGCTTCTCTTTCTTTATTGTGACTACTTATTGATAAGCTTGTGTAGTTCTACTGTATTTCATCTGTCCTGCTTTTAATCTGCATTGTCCTTTTTTTAAATAGGTTTTTGTAACTTTGGAATAATTTCCTTCTCTTATGTTTTTGTCCTTCCTACTTTCTCTGCCAATTCTCCAATGGTACATATTCACCAAATTCAAATTCATACCTTCGACTCTGTCTTCGTATTTCTTAGCGCTTCAAATATATTTTCAATTTCTAACTTAAATTCCTTCTTGTTACCTATAAACTTGGCAAGATTTATTTTCTTCTTCAAAACTAGTTTATTTCTCTTGACTCAGAAAGTTAACTTAGCTGTGCAACCTATTCTATGGTCACTCCGGATATTTATATCTGTTACACAACATTGTTAACACTCTTCCTCTCTTGTAATATTAATTGTATTTCGTTCTTTGTGTTTCCAGTTAGACTTCTCTAGGTCCATTTATGACCTACACGCTTTTGGAAGAAAGTATTCATTATTATGTTGTACTTCTCTGCATAACTTACTAGTATCTCGGCTCTGTCAATTCTCTAATCTATTTCAAACTTTCCGATGCACGACTCATCTCCCATCTCCATAACTGGTTTAAATCATCATGGAATGATTCAGTTTTACCATCCAAACTCGGTGAAGTTGGTGTATAAACCTAAATTACTTTTAGAGCATATCTTTTACACAGCTTTATGACAGTTCAAGTTGCCCTATATGATATACTACTGAACTTCACTACGATACTAGCAACCACTCGATTAATCAATAAGCATACTCCGCTAGATCTTTCCTTTTCCTTACCTCTATAGTAGAACAGATGGTGACTATCTCAATGTCCCAAATGACATTCTACAGTTCTACCATTAGATTCTCCAGCACGTGGTCTTCTGAGAGGCTTCTCACGTTGTGTGTGTAGATCTCCATTTTCTGCATGCTGTCTAATGTCCAAAACTTAAATCTGTTTGGACAGGACATATATACGAGACAAAACCTACCTTCATATGGCAGGTGAATAACTTACTTTTCACCCAAATATTACTGTCCTGGCATGTATAGGTACATGCTTTGTTCATGTTTTTATTGTCCATATGACTACATTTATTTTATTGTCCTGGTATGTATAGGTACATATCCAAACAACATGCTTTGTTCATGTTTTTATTGTCCACATGACTACATTTATTTTATTTATCGATACAATCGGCAATTATTAGGATGTTTTTAGCACATGGAAAGAGTAAGTGAAGAAAGACTAAGAAAAAAGAATGTGGAAGGCAGAGGTGCATGGAGTAAACTTGAGAGGCAAAATAGGATGGATGGATGGATGATGTGAAGTGAACCTTGGATAAAAGGGGAATGTATGTTGAGTAGGGGAAGGTAGAAGGCAAGAGATAGGTGTTAGTGGAGAATGGTTGTCAATGGATGATAAACTGGCGCGGTCCGAAGGGATTTCTCCTCGTCTTGTTTACCTCACGATGAAGGGACGAGGAGAGAGGGTCGCCATGTAAGTGAAGCGGCGGTGGGTAAACCAGCTTTGGCTCTCAGGCCCTACTGTGGATGTGGTGTGTCTTTCTGCATTACCTCTAACCAAGTAGTGGGTCGAGGGGATAAGGTCGGCCCTTCACCCACAAGGAGCTAAAAGATCGTTTAACAAAGAAACAAGTGGATGTGGTTAGGTGGAGGGTGGGTGGATGCCTTATCTGGCTTCCTTGTGAAGAGGAAGAAACCTTTTGCTATATAGATAAATTACTAATGGTCACTCTTGTTTCGTTATATTATTATTATTATTATTATTATTAATAATAATAATATTGTCTATAGTTGTAAATATATCTTTTACATCTATGAATTTATTCATCATTACGCATTATGATTTCACCGTATTAAGAAGGACGGGTCTCTGAAATGCACGTTGTAGAGAACACTTGAGGTTATGTGCTGCGCCACCCCTGCTGCGGTGAGTGGTGGACTGATTCCTAAGCGAAGGATGACCGTGGCTGTACACTCCAGCAGCTAGTGGTGGAGGGGCTGTTGCACTTCGGCCCTACAGAGTTTGCAACGTTCGTGATTGTCTCTTCCCGCGAGTTGCACTTGAAACCTACAGTGATATCCTAGGTGGATCCTGTGGCCGATAGATTCCGCCCTTCTACCCGGAGGCAGATGGAATACCTCGTACCTAGTGACCTTGTGGTCTCAAATTCCGTGGGTCGCATCCGTGCCAGGTCGTAGTCAGTCTTCCTTCCGTTAAGGTGAAAAAAAAAATAAAAATGAAAACTGATGCAAAGGAACGTCACGGGGGAGGGCAGGGGTATAATCTGGATGAAGTCCGTCTGGAGTATCCTACGTCTCTGAACCAATTCCCGTAATTCAAAGACGCGGATCGCATTCACCGGAAGGTTCTTCCAGGAGTGACCATTAGGGTCTCCCTCGGCTTCTAGTGCACTGAGAAGGGAGGGTTTAACTGTACTCCCTTGGTTGGGTTAGAAGTCGGACGAGAAGACATGAAGGAAGCCTCTCCGTCCGTAGCCAAAGGGAGGTAACTCCCACATCCTGTCTAAGATTCACCACAAAGGCCCATGGAGGGGCCGCAGTGACAATGCGGAGAGCCTGATTTTGGAGGACTTCCAGCATGTCCCACGAACTGGGCCGGAGGGAGATGAGGGCCACAGTGGTATAGTCCATTGCCAAGCGTACCGCTTGAATATAGTAGATCCAGAGGACCTCGTTACGGCTCTGAGAATATTTGGTCTCGTCTTCGCGGCCTCAAGGAGGTACCTGATCTCCGGATCGAAGGAAAACCTGTTGTCGATTCAGATGCCCAAGTATTGATAGGTGGGCTGCCAAGGGAGGCTGTCGCCCTGAAGAATAAGGTAGGATCGTTGCTTCCGCGTTCTCTTGGACGTCGAGATCTTCAGTTTCAGCCTTCCACATTCCTGTGAGAGGCGATTAAGAGCCCACTGAGCCTTGTTAAAGAGGTAGCCGTCTCCAGTGACCACCAACGCGAGATCGTCCGCATGGTAGAGGAGGCAAAAATCCTATCCGAGATCAAGGAGAGCGAGGTTCTCCATGAACACGTTGAAAAGGGTAGGACTAAGAACACTCTCCTACGGGGTCCTATTTTCCATCCCGTGGTATAAAAATGGGTTTCCCTGGAAGAGCACTCTCGCTACTCTATCCGTGAGGTACTCTGCAACCCAGGTCTTGGACCCTTCTTCGATACAAGGATGCAAGAATGGTAGGAGAACTTGCTAGCTCGAATGTTTTTTTTCCAGATCCAGAGACACCACAATGGCAGGCTGACTGCCGACTAATCCAAAAAGGGTTGCTACATAGTCAGTTGCTGCCACTTCTTTTATAAAACCATACATATTGTGATGGGAGGATTCCATCTACCACAGGGGGATGATTGAGGACCATCCGCTCAGCGGTCTTACCAATGCAGGGCGTGAGGGAAATGGGCCACTCTCTGATATACTTGTTCCTTTGCCGGTTGTCCTTGCTCTACCCAGAAATTCGGTGGGCTGGGCTTAAGCTCTTGGTAATGAAGATTAAATTATATATCATGACTGGACTATAGATTTGTATTTGTCCCACCATATACTCTGAACTTTGATGTATGCACATGTTTTGCTTGTATGATTTTAATAACTATGATTATCCTAAGTTGTGTAATGATATCAATATCTCTTTCCAGGGACTAACGCATAATTTCTATACTTCTAGAGGTTTATGAAAGGGGTTGAAAACGCTGGTCGGTTTGGATACGTCATGATTGGAATACATTATATAATTCATGTTTTTGCTCTGCATTGTGTATATTGAATGTGGTCTTTTTTTTGTCATGTGTAAGTGAAATCAACAGGCTCCTCGCTATAAATAATCGCGCGCGCCCACATAAGAAAAAAAAAATACAGAGCAGCCATTAAAGTTATTCCAGATCTTGCTGATAAATCATGTTGGGAGACTTAGTATTCTAGTGTTGCCAACGTTAGAGAGGAGAAGAGAGAGATAATTGAAGGGCTTAGAACCATTGATTCTATGATATACAAGTAATGAGAAAATGTCAGGCGTGACATTAGATATGATTTGATCAAAATACTACTTCATGGTGAAGTACACATACATATATTCTATAAAATGACTAACTAGTAACTTTCTATATTTGTAGGTCTGAGTGCATCGGTGAACGTAGTGGAACCAGTCTGATTCGGTTTGCCGATCTGTGAACACTTGTCAAGATGCAGGGAAACGTGGAGCAACTTTACGCCATCAATTTTTGTGTTAAACTTAAGAAAACCAAACAAGAAGCTTATGGAATGTTAAAGGAGGTCTATGGGGATGAACAGATGAGCCAAGCAAGTTTCTATCGGTGGTTTAATAGATTTTCTGAAGGAAATGAACAGGTTGAGGATGAATCCAAATCTGGAGCCACGAAAAGTGCACGCAAGGAGGAAAACATTGAGGAAGTGCAAAGGTTAGTGATGCAAGACCGTCGAATATCTATGAGGATGATATCTGAAGCTGTTGGTATTAGTATTGGCACAGTAGAGACAGTTCTGACCGAAGATCTGAAGCTCCACAAAGTCTGTGCCAAGTTCGTGCCAGAGATCCTCTCCGACGACTAGAGGCAGTTTCGTGTGGAATGTTGCACTGACATTCTCGAAATGGTAGAGGCTGATTCAGGTTTCGTACGACCCTGAGAGTGCTCAGTGGAAGCACGCGATCTCCCCCAGACCCAAAAAGGCAAAGATGAGCAGGTCGCAAGAGAAGGCCATAGTCATTCCTTTCTTTGACTCCCAGGGGCTCATTCACGTTGAATGGGTTCCTCAGGGTCAAACCATCAATAAAGAATATTTCCTTACTGTTCTGAAAAGGTTCAGGGAGAAGATAAGGAAGAAGAGCCCTCAGCAGTGGAGAAGTGGTCAGTGGTGGTTCCACAAGGACAATGCCCCATGCCACAAGTCAACGCTGGTGACCACCTGGATGGCCGACAGGGGAATGAAAGTGGTACAACACCCACCCTACAGCCCTGACCCCTTGCGACTTCATCCTGTTCCCACGCATGAAAGACAGCCTCAGGGGAACCAGATTCCAGTCAACAGAGGAGCTGAAAGAGGCATCGGAAAGTTACCTGAAGGAACTACTGAAAAAGGACTTTGAGGAGGTCTTCCAGGATTGGGAGAGACGCATGCAGAAGTGTGTAGGTGCGAAAGGCAATTATTTTGAAGGAAACTAAGTTTTGTAAGCTTATGAAAATAAATAGTGTCTCTCCTGACATTTTCTCATTACTTATTGATCATAGTGGTACTTGATAAAGATTACCTGATATAATGGTAACAAGGAAAACCAGAGTCCTTGAAATGATATTAAAATAGGCTAAAAATTTCAAGGATATGAGAAAACAGTTTACCGTACATAATTATTGATTCATAGAATAATTTGAATGAAGAGACAGTAAAGTTAAACAACATGGGAGAATTTAAGGTCAGATTTGACTATTAGCAACACAAAGACAGGACCCTATGTACATACCTCTTGTCCTGTGTACAACATCTAAGTAAATGCAACTTGGTTAATGCATACACACACAAACGAATAATGAAAACATTAATAGAAAAATAATATATAATATGCTGGTTGGAGAATGTCCCCCCACTGAACCCCGTTTGCAATATAGTCAAGCATATTGGGACGATTAAAGCGAGTCTCAAGAAATACACCAACATGCTCCCAATACATCATCAGAAAATGATTGGCATTGACTCATAATGTTTGTAAAAAACGAAATGGACACACACGTCCCAAGGAAATGGGACGTCAAGATGGTTACGTTCACAACTTTGTTGCACACGAGCAGACTTTGAATTGTTATGCTAAAATCCTAAAGCATTCCTACAATCGTGCCTAGATCCATGAAGCGGTCTTACAAAACATGCATTCCCTTTTCATCGACTCCAATCGCTCTCTAACTGCTGTTCCTTCAAAATTCTGGAGGGGTATCAACCATCAGTAGCACGAGAATCCGCAGCCTGTACTCAGTCATCAACCACATTGACCAATAATCAGAACTCCCCTACATGGAGCGAGGTCTTCAAACATTCTCGTGTATAATGACTCTTAAACACTTTGTACATTCAATGCTCTTTTGAATAGCTGTAGAAACTTCACTAACCCCTGGGCTACTATCGTACATTCCCATATCTTTAGTAGAGTATTTCGGTAAGGTACTTCGACACGTTCTCTTCTGCCACTTGACCAGCTACCTAGAAAATACCCTGTAGAACGATGTGATGAAGACTTCATTTCCCTGCACAATGGGATTCAAAACAAGTCAAAGAGTCATGGCGTGCAACGATGTGGAGAAGGCATTTGACACTGTACGAAGGGTGAATGCGTTATATTTGATTGCATGACTATCGTTTACTGTAACTGTATCATGGGGAAGTAAGTGTAATCCTGTACTGGTTTTGGCTTAATTTCATACTGTGCGATTGTTATTTTGCTGTGAATTACACAGCAATAACCGTGTGCAAAAGGTACGTGTACACTGTATTAGAAACTAGTAAGACCTGTAAATTGAATGTAGAGAGATTGATCTACCGTTAGTTTACACTGGAGTTCGTTTGACGAGGAAGTCTCAGACAGTCAAATTTGAGACTTGTGTATGATGTAATGCGCTTCAGGCACCTAGTTGCTGCAGCTGCAACAATATTCATAATGGAGGATTTGAAAAAGAAAAAGAGAAAGAAAAGTGTGTGGGTCAGAAAATGGGTAGCCAGATGAAATAAAGAGGGAGCACATACAAAATTATTTAAATAAATGGTTGATGACGACACAGTATCCTATTATAACTTTCTACGTATGTGTACAGAAGATTGTGAATATTTGGTGGGAAAAGTGACCACTAAAATTGAAATACAACATACTTAACTCAGAAAAGTAATAATCCCATGCCACTTTTCCTCTTTTTTATTTCCCTATTTCACTGTTCATTTGGCAACACAGATTGTGCCACTTTCGTGTGATTTCCTAGTCAGAAATGTTTAATGCCTTTGTTATCTTGTAGCACTTGCCTTCATATCTTTATTGCGGTACTCCAGTAGCGACACATTCCACAATTCTGGGAATTTTTCATATTACTTCATTAATAGCACTGCATGGTCACTTCCATTTCCATTTTCATCGGACGTCATTTTGCTCACGTTGTACAGTAGTTCTCAACCTAGAGCTGGGATTATCTTCACGTCACATAGAACGAAATAAAAAGACTCTGATAAACTCCTCAGTGACACGTATCGGCCCAATATGGGCTGAGAAGGAAGATACTTGGCTTCATTGACCTGAGACAGAGTTTCGCCGATGATCGTTTGGTCTGCGATCACCGATGTGTTTCCCACGCGTGCCTGGACGTTCAAGAAGTAAACTTTTCTAGTTTGTACCCAGATCTCTTTGATAGCGAAGACTTCACCGAGATCACCAATCCACCATGACCCACTTGCGTACTCACTGACGTAGCACGTGTTGAGACTATCGCAGAAGTAGCCATTTGCAGCGGATATCGGTGTGGACAAGGTCCTCGTAGACATCTGGGAACTCGCCGTGGCGCTCTGCACGATGATGCTCCGGGGTCCCAATGACCATGAGGAATAGCACATGTCGCTGTCAGGAGGCGGGGGAGGGTCCTCGCGAAGAGTGATCCGTGCGTCATACATTAAACACAATTCGTCTGTAAAATATTTACGTCATTATTTTTTCTGCTGACATATTTTTTATTATACCTACCACATCTAATTAAACACGCAATGTATATGGGTAACAGTTTAATGAGAACTCTAGTGAATATCTTATTGGAAAATGGATCATTTACAAAAGTAAAAGAGAAGGGTTAGGTAATGCTAGTCAACTATACCTGGACCTGGTCACCTGACAAATATACAAACCAAATACATACAGACATTTGATCAACATATATAAATAATTGTTCACTGCATTGGCAAAGATGTAATATGGAAATTCATAGACTGCCTCTTCCGTCCTAGATTGCAATGTGTAGTGGTGGTGGTATGGTCTCCGCATAAAGTAAATGATGAAAATATGATGGAGAGAATGCAGGAAGAAGTGATGACATTGGTTTCCAGCCTCGGAGATGAAATGCACGGAAACATGTCATACTCTGTGTTATGTATAAAAACTCCTTAATACCGGTCAGTTTCTATAGATGTAATGAATACTAATCCTTTACAGAATGTACTTTAGATTCCTATAGAACCATAAACGAATTCATAACCAAGTATGATAGAAGAAAAGATGCGAGACATAGCTACTTTCCTGTATATTACATATGGTAAATGCAGTAGATAAGCCCATAAATACACACACACACAGGATATGATAGTTACCGTCAGAACTGTGGAAGGCGTGGGAGACAAACAGGATCTGTTAGTATGGAACGAAAGAACGTCAATTGGCCATAGAAATACTAAAGAATGTTGACAATCACAACTTTCCAAATGGATGCATTAATCCATGGAATGAATTAGAAGAAACAATCCAGGATAAACGGAAAGACAGGAACGGGACCCGTGAGCGTAGCACCAGTCCTGGCAATAATGCCACGGTAGAAGATATAACAAGCTTTTCTAGCATGTTTGCAGATGACACGAGGATCATGAGTAGAATTAGAGATGAAGATTACTGTAGAGCCATGATTGGAATATTAATTTCATAGCCAGAAAATGTATTGGAAATGAAGCCCATCTCAAAGAGATGGGGTGTAAAGAAATGAGGACGAATGAGGAAAAATATCTGGGAATATGAGTACAGGAAAATCTGTCATATCGCAATAATACAAGTAAGATTGTGGGGGTGGGCGTACGATCTGCTGAAAATAAAAGATAAAGGTGACCATTCACTATATGGATGAAGAAAAGGAAGAGACCCTGGTGAAAGCATTAGATAGTGATGTAACGTAACAATATGGAATGAAGCTAAAACAGAAGACTGAAATAATGGTGATAATGATAAAAGAGGGCAATGTGGAACTGGAACAAACCAACTCGTTCAGGAAGTGTCGTGTGTGTTGGACGTGTTCAAAATCGCTCGCGACTAATCACAAACTCGCGGGAGGGGGGCTGATTGCCAGAGGTGAATGAAATATACACTGTGTGATAGAAAACGGCCCTATCTAGGCCTAGAGTAAATAATACACTACATAGTGGACAGAGAATACAAAAAAAAAAAAAAAAAATACAAAGACCCACAACGCAATGCAGAGGGTCAGTAGTGTGAAAACCCCCCTCCCAGCCCCTGAAGGGGGTCGAAAGATATAGTGCTAGAGGTATATGAAACAGTGCCTCGGTACAGCGATGAAATAAGAAGAGGAATAAAGTGGTGCTATGCAACATAGAGGAAGAGGAGAACCAGCCAAGACACAGCCAAAAAGATTTGACACCCCTCCGTTCCCATCACAAGGGTGACTGCGTCCACCACCACCCCCTTAACCACAAGCCTCCATCCTTTCTCCTTTCCGATCTCCTCTTCTGCCGTCATACAACATTCCGCCCTACAATAGGCTCTCCCTTCAAACTCACACTAAGCTGTGCTCATCTCTCAGTCTTTCTATCTATATATCTAACCCATAGTTTCTGGTCGATGAATAGAATGATATTAGTCCGTAGTAGGATTAAAAAGTGGAAAGTGTCGAGGGTGGGAGGTGACAGTGTAGCTATGAGTTGAAGCACCGATCAACCCCCTCCCCCTCCCGCTACGTCTGAGAAATAGGAGGATGAAAAAAAAAAAAAAACATAATGAAGAAGACTGCAAGAGACCATAAGGTCTATACTAAGCAGTTTCATGTCTATTACCACCTGTCATTCCCATCCATCTTAAGTCAACAAGGGTGAGTGCTAAAATAATTCACGATCTTTTCTTTTAAGTAATTGCTCAAGTAAATACTACCTTTGTTAGGAGATATACAGTTCTCATGTACTTTAAATTCGAATTAAAATTCATTGAAACAGTCGTTCTAAAATAGCAGTGCAAAATGGTTCCAGCATGGAGAGCATATATATTATGTCGGGGAAGGTTTGCCAAGTCTTTCTATTCATTCTCGGAAATATGTAGCCTCCGCACAGCTGAAAAGGCCATGGAGATTTTTCAAACAGAAAACACGAAATTGAAAAACAAGGTAAAATTTGTTTAATAATTTGTAACAACTCACATCGGTGCCGACGCTTTTTCACCAAATGCTACCGTTTCGACATTGCGCCTCTAACCTATGCTGCGGATCGACCCCTGCTCCAACATCTCTTACTTCTTTGAAATCTGCCACTCGCACCATCCTCCAAACGGGACCGGAACAAGACGATACCTCTAGTAAGGTACCCGAGCAAAACCAAGAAAGCCCTTTCGAGCCTCTCATGACGCGGAACTCATTATGTCCTTTGGATGATGAAGCAGAAGACAGTATTATTATGGGAGATTCACTTATACGCCATCAGTCAAAATAAATTAATTGAAGAGCTCCAAACGAAGGAGAATATATATATATATATATATATATATATATATATATATATATATATATATATATATATATATATATATATATATATATATATATCATATGTATATATATATTTATATATATATTATATATATATATATTATATACATATATATATATAATATATATTGTATATGTATATGTATATATGTATATGTATATATATATATATGTATATATATATATGGATATATATATATGTATATATATATATATATATATATATAGATATATATAGATATATATAGATATATATATATATATATATATATATATATTTTTTTTTCGGAGCCAAAATTAATGACATCATAAATGCCATCGATGTATTCTTTGATGATGAAAAGGTTGATTCAATGTACATAGTGCATGTAGGCACGAAAGACGTCAAGAACGCACACTCAGGAGAATTGATAAATACAAACGTATGATCAACGGGCCCAAGACAAAACGTTGCAAGATCATGATATCTGACATTCTCCCTCCCATCTGTGCTGAAGGTCAGTTTTACAAGTGGGTTTTCAGCACAAATGACCGCTTAAAGTTCTTGTGCTCAAATGAAAACATGGTGTTCCTAGACTAGTGGAATCACTTCAAAAACAAACAAAAAAACAACGGGATATATCTGCGTCAAAATGGCTCTGCTCGCCTGGGTCGACTCCTCAATGATGCACTAAATTAGAGGCATATCGGGAAAAAAGAGAGAGAGGAGAAGGGGTCTCTGTCCCTATCGTAGAAAACAAAAGTCCAATATCCACTCAGAGGCAACAGTTATAAGTCTGTTTAATCAATGCACGTAGCTTCCAAAATGAATTCCAAGATCTTGCTACAATTACTTTTCTATGGGACTATGGTATTGTTGGGGTCACTATAACTTGGATAAACACTGAAAATAAAATTTTAATTAGCAAAATATAATATAAAACGGTATTCGATATTCAGTGGCGAACGGTCACAGAGAACAGGTGGCGGTGTGCTTCTTTATGTAAAATCGCGTCTACACACACAGGAAACTACTAAACAGCAAAGAACGAACATCGATTCTAATTGTGCAAATTCGCACAGCATCCGAAAATTTTGTTCATGATCTTGTTTACCAGTCCAAAATAAAAATATTGATAATGAACGATATGCTGCAGTGAGAACGATGCTATTATTATTGGAGATTTCAACATATCAGTAACTGTATGGAGTGGAACGTTAAATTCACACACCGGTCATGGCCGATACGCGGGCAGAATGTTCTGATATTGATCTTGCCACAAACGATGACCAAGTAACGGATGTAAATGTTGGACTGAAATTCAGCACCAGTGACCACAGTATCCTCACATTCAACATCGGAATGTAACATCAAACTGCAAAACAAAAACTTCGAAAAGGTGCCAGACATCCAAAAAGCAGACTTAGAAAATTTGAGAGGCATATTTGGAAACGTCGACTGGTCAAAAATTGACAGAATACAGGATGTTGAACAAACTTAGGATATATTGATTAATATACTAAAATAGACGAATAGATAAGAATGTGTTCCAATGCACGATAGATGACCATCAAGCAAAGCCAAACTTAAAGGGTGGAATGTTGATATTAGAAATATTTTGCTAGCAAGGAAACATGCGTATAGGAGATATAAATAAACATGTAGACAAGCCGATAGATTACAAAAGATGTCGAGAAATTAAAAGTAGGAAATTACAAGAAAAGTAAATGCAAAGAAAATCCTATATAAATTTTCGGGTATATCAGAAAAATAAAGTACTCAGGAACACCATTGCTCCCCTCCATCAGAAAGGGTGGAGGAATAGTAACAGATGAGAGGTCAATGGAAGACATCCTAAATGGTTATTTTGTGTTTATTATTGAGAATAACAGAAAAAACGAACAGCCAGTCCCACCAGGACAGACAGTATCCAGACGTCCACTTGGTATGGATATTGCAGAACACGATGTGATGCACGTCATAGATAAACTTGAAATACGCAAATCGCCTGGACCAGGCAAATTCTACCCAAGAATACTCAAGGAAGTTAAAAAGTAAACTGCAAGCCCCTTAGTGTGATTTTTAAAACTTTTTACAATTTGGAAGAGTTGTGCAAGAATGGAAACTAGCAAATGTTGTACTCTTGTTTAAAAAGGGTGACACATACAATCCTAGTAATTATCGGCCTATTAGCCTTACATCAATTATCTGTAAACTAATGGAGTCTATCCTGAGAGATAATTTTTTTTATTTCTCGGAGAAGAACAATATTAAATATTCACAACATGGTTTCCGTAATAAGTGCTCTTGTCTGACAAACCCTCTTGACGTTTTGCATTATGTTTATAAAATGTACGGAGAGATGGCAGTTGACGTTATGTATGTATGTATGACTTCCAAAAATCTTTCGATAAAGTCCCCCATATGAGGATACTAACGAAAATAGAAGCCCATCGTATAGTAGATCATATTCATCGATGCTTTTCTAAATGGCTGTCTGATCATAACCAACGTGTTGTTCTGGATGGAAAACGCTCAGACTAGCGATGTGTATCAAGTACAGTGCCCCAGGGACCAGTGCTAGGTCCTATACTCTTTCTGGTATACATTAACGACCGGGATGAAAATATAGAGATAAATGTAAAATATTTCATAAGGTAATAGTGACGTCCGAGCCAACTACATTATGGATAGTGTACAACTGGCAAGAGTGGAACAAGAGAAAGACCGTTGTGTTGTGATCTCGAATGACCTTAAACGAAGCAAATAGTTCTTGGAGGTCATTAGAACGACAAATAAATTAATTGGGTTTATAAATAGAGCCTTTGAGTTTAGAAGTAAAGAAATTATTCTTAATCTTTAAAATGCCCTAGTCAGACCTAACGTAGAATAATGTGCACAGTGCTGGTCTCCATATTGCAAGAAGGGTATACAGAAATTAGGGTGTAGCGTAGGATAACAAAGCTTATTCTTAGGTTGCGGAACAAGCCGTACGAAGAGCGCTTAAGCGAACTAAATTTGTTTAGTCTTTAGAAACGGAGAATGAGAGATCTAATTGAGGTCTTCAAAATGGTCAAAGGAATTGAAAACACGGATGTGGAAAAATGTCTTGAGATTGACATCTCCAACGAAACTAATATAGGAGTAATGGATGCAAGATTGTGGGAAAACGATTTCAAACAGACGTCGCAAAGTATTCTTTCTTCAATTTCGTTGTTGATATATGGAAAGGTCTACCATCCAACGTCATCGACTGTTCCACTGTAAATTTATGAAAAAGAAGTCTCGATATTTAATGGGGTACAAATTCCCGACTAGAATTGTTTACTTCTAAATAGATTAAGAAAAAACATAAGAAATAATAATAATATCAATAATAATAATAATAGATACCGAAGCAGCCATGTAAGGACAAATAGGTCTGTTGTTGCTCGTTTGTCCGCTAACTCCATATAACTATTTCGGGGTGGCATTTAACAAGCAAGGAAGATTGACTAAATACACAACTAATGTAGGCATGATATACAAAATCCTAAAGGAGATGTTAGCATTAGCTTAATGCAGAGTGGCGATATATAATGGTGAGATGTGTGTGTGCGTGTGTGGTTACTATGTACATAATTGTTGGAAACAAAACAACGAAAGAAAAAAGACTCACTTTGTATGCAGAAACTCCAACATATGTCGGTGTTAGTGCACGTGCTCGCGCAAACAACCAATGGCTTTGGGTGGGAAGACAGGTTGACGCTCCGAGGATAACACTCACTCTCAAACAAGGGGGGTGGCACAATCTAGCAAAGATAAAGATAAGTGGGAAGTCGGGCAACATGATTATCGTTATTATTATTATTTTTAGAATTATTATTATCATTGTCATTATTACTATCACCATCATTATTATCATTATTTATATTATTATTGTTATTTATTACTATTATTATTATTTCTATTACCATTATTATTATTATCATTATCATTATTATTATCATTATTATTATAATTATTATTATTATTATTATCATTATTATTATCATTATTATTATTATCATTATTATTATCATTATTATTACTATCATTATCATTATCATAATTATTATTATTATTATTATTATTATTATTATTATTATTATTATTATTATCATCATTATTATCATCATTATCACTATCACTATCCCTATCATTATCCCTATCATTATCCCTATCATTATCCCTATCATTATCCCTATCATTATCACTATCACGATCACTATCACGATCACGATCATTATCACGATCATTATCACGATCATTATCACGATCATTATCACGATCATTATCACGATCATTATCACTATCATTATTACTGTCATTATCACTATCATTATCACGATCATTATCACGATCATTATCACGATCATTATCACGATCACTATCACGATCACTATCACGATCACTATCACTATCACGATCACTATCACGATCACTATCAGGATCACTATCAGGATCACTATCAGGATCACTATCAGGATCACTATCATTATCATTATCACTATCATTATCACTATCACTATCATTATCACGATCACTATCACGATCACTATCACTATCACGATCACTATCAGGATCACTATCATTATCACTATCATTATCACTATCATTATCACTATCATTATCACGATCACTATCACGATCACTATCACGATCACGATCACTATCAGGATCACGATCAGGATCACTATCAGGATCACGATCAGGATCACTATCATTATCACTATCATTATCACTATCATTATCACTATCATTATCACTATCACGATCAGGATCACTATCACTATCACTATCACTATCACGATCACGATCACTATCAGGATCACGATCAGGATCACTATCAGGATCACTATCATTATCACTATCATTATCACTATCACGATCAAGATCACTATCAGGATCACTATCAGGATCACTATCAGGATCACTATCATTATCACTATCACGATCACTATCAGGATCACTATCAGGATCACTATCATTATCACTATCATTATCACTATCATTATCATTATCACGATCACTATCACTATCACGATCAGTATCACTATCAGGATCACTATCAGGATCACTATCAGGATCACTATCATTATCACTATCACTATCATTATCACGATCACGATCACTATCAGGATCACTATCAGGATCACTATCAGGATCACTATCAGGATCACTATCAGGATCACTATCATCATCACTATCATCATCACTACCTTCATCACTATCTTCATCACTATCATCATCGCTATCATTATCACTATCATCATCACTATCATTATTATTATCATTATTATTATCATTATTATTATCATTATCATTATTATCATTATCACCATGGAAGGTAAGATGAGAGTGGAAGATAGATGGAGAAAGATGCTAAATGTGAAGGAGGATAGGGAGGGAAAGATAGGTGCGGTGGGAAGCGCTAAGAAAAGGATAGTGATGAATGAGGAAAATGGAGGAGAAATAGCAAAAGATGTAGTATTTTATATTCCATCCGGTAGTGACTGCCATTCAGTACCTCAGCCATATGTGCCTTATAACCTCTCGTATGTTCAAAGGTGTGAATGAGTTGATTTGATTTGATAAATTTATTACGCCTAATGGCGGCAAGCAATTTACAAACTGAAGCAGTTACAGTGATGAATGTCGCGCAGGACATTGTGGAATATAAATAAATCAAAAGTCACATAACATATACACTACAATATACTATTTATATAATCCTTATGTAATTGTGATAATACTTAATTACATAATTATACGGTGCACCACCAAGATACAATACTAGTATGATATATGCATTGGAATTTGCATAGTTAGTAAAATGCTTTGCTCAGTGGCGGTAAATAAAATATAAACTTATTGAGTTACAGAAAGAAACGTGTTGCGTGGGACATAGTAGAATTCAAATTGATTAACAACCACCAAAATATGGATATCTCATTAGTAGTACATCTAAATTTTCATTCTGTAAGAGATATTTACAAACATATATTAGATCTTGTCCCTGTGGTAGTAAGTCTTTTACTGTGGGACATGCGAGACAATAATGTTCGAGTGTGTTGGCCTTGGCGAGGTGACACAGCTTGCAGGTAGAGTAGTGAGACACATCCTCAGTCTGGCAGACCTGCCACACTGGTCGGTAACCCAGCCGGAGTCTAGCACTCACTATATTGTGTCTACGGACCAGTAGTCCGTGTCGACGATATTTGTGTGAGGTGTCAATGAAGTTATCATAGTGCTGTATGGAGACACTGTGAGCTCGCTCGGCGTTTCTACGATTCGCTGTTAGGGTATGCATGGCTGAACACAGGATAGTTTTGTAATGACGTAAGGAGGGCGGGGTACGTATCACTGGTAATTCGAGATCACACGCAGCCTTTGCGAGACTGTCCACAGTATCGTTACCCGCGATGCCTACATGAGATGGCACCCATAAAAAGGACACAACCAATGTATTATCATGTGCATAGGCCAATCGACACAATATATCTCGCACTATATGGTTATCAGCAGGTCTTGGAGAGGAAAGGGCGTGAAGGGCAGACTTAGAGTCGCAGATGATTACCCCATTTAAACGTCTCTCAGTAAGGAGGGTAACAGCATCTAACAGTCCATTTAGTTCACAGTAGGTGGAACTTGATGTGTCGGGCAAGCGACGGCCAATCCACCCATCTCCCCCTGGTGGTTCCAGAGTGGGGGAGAATACAGCACACGCAGCACTCCCGTCCGCCTGCATTGAGCCGTCAACGTAGAGATGGTGTGCCGTGGGAACTGAGGCAGACACACAGGCGATGGTCTCTAGGGCCAACTGTTTCTGGAGAAGGGGATGGGCCGTTTTAGACGTGGGAGTAAAGGAGACGAAAGGGAGAGGTTCTCGCCAGGGTGGCAATTCAGGTACAACCTCAGCAGCCGGAACATCAATGGCCAATCTCTGGAAGTCAGCACACACGGTACGGATAAGGTTACGTCCACCCGGCCGAAGGTGAGGCCGAGGCATATCAGGGTTGAGTGCCGCCAAGATGACGTTGGAGTAGTGAGGAGCCAGATGGGGAGAGCATAGACACTTGATGCTAAAGTAAGTGACATTAGCGTATATCCTGTCAACAAGTGGGGTCAAGTTAAGCTCAGTTAGCATGTTGACTATTCTGGTGGAGGCAGGACAGCCCAGGATAAATCGCATGACTCTGTTTTGAAACTTTTCAAGGGGCTGCAGTGCTGTCTTAGGGAGCTGACAGAGTGCAGGAGAAAGGTAGTCAATTACTGATCGTAGGAACATTATGTAGATGGTCCTAGCGACAGGGATAGAAACTCCTTTCACGTTGTTGGCAAGCCACTTGACAGGGATGAATCGTCGCTCTAATCTATCCAGCAGGTCTGTAACGATTGGATGGATACGTTGCCGTGCGGGTATGGTTGGGGTGACACGCACGGGGGCACCTAGGTAAGTGTATTGTGTGCAGTGTGGTACAACATTCCCTCCCACGGTGAAGACTGGCAATGTTCGAGGGTTGCGTGTAGAGAATATCCTACTCTTGTCGGGTGAAATTATGAGGCCACAAGCAGCTGATGAATCATAGAATGAGTGAAGGAGGACCTGAAGATTCTGGGGTGAGTCGGTGTGGATGCAAATGTCATCAGCATAACACGTGATTGTAGTGCCAGGGATGTCAGGTAGTATAGCAAGAAGGCGGTGAACTAGGACATTGAAGAGAAAAGGACTGAGAACGCCACCTTGTGGAGTACCTAAGTAAAAATTTCTGGAGGTACTGCATGCGCCCCTAAAAAGGACTTGAGCAGTTCTGTTGCTAAGGTAGCTTCTTATCCATCTCAACAAGTTACCCTTGATACCAAAAGCCACGAGTTGATCAAGTATGATGTCCCTGTTTGCAATATCAAAGGCACTCTTGAGATCGATGAATGCGACCACACTGGTGGGTGAGAGGCGGGTATAGAGATCGAGAAGGCAGTGGTGTGTACCTCGCTGTGGCAGGAAACCATACAGTCGCGGTGAGAGCTTGGATTGGAGACGAAATATCAGACGGTTGAGGAATATTCTTTCAAGCACCTTGCAGAAGCACGAGGTTAGGGAGATGGGACGAAATTTATCAGTGCCGGGTTTAGGTATGGGTACTATAATACTGGAGGTCCACGCGCTGGGTACGTAACCCCTCTGAAAGCACATATTAAAAAGCTGTAAGAGTGGGTTATCTGGGACCTTGTGGAGAAGACGTAGGACAGAGTATGTGATCCCATCTTCACCGGGAGCCGTCGCCGTACCTCGAGTGAGGGCACGCTGAAGCTCTTGTGGTGTGATGGGTACGTCATCCTCTTTATCTAACTGCAACAGGGCATCTACCAAACGGAGAGTACGAAGGTTCGCCTGGGAAGAGAGGGCTTCTTGAACAGGTGTTGGGAGGTTATCAAGGCTTGATTGTGTAGACCAGGTGTCAATTAGTGTCTGTGCATATTCCATCGGACTATGATGGAGTGCAGTGCGGGGTCGTTTCTTTACAATTTTTTTTAATTTTGTGCCACATAGTTCCTACGCTGGTAAGATGATTGATGCTGTCAGTAAGGGCATGCCACGAGTCAGTTTGGGCACACTGTTGTAGACCTATCAATTCGTCACGTGACGTCTGATATTGTTGAAGATGGGCAGGAGATGGTTGTCTTTGGAAGGTAAGGCCATGTTCCATCGCCTTCCTTTCTGCCTGAAGTACACGGTCATTAAGCGACGTTGTGCGAGGCCGAGGACTACGGGTGAGATGAGGTCTGGTGACATATCGGGTGTAAAAGTTGTGTGTTGATTTCACCAGTGAGGAATATAACTCATCAGGGGAATGAATGTTGAAAGTAGGAAGCAGAGTGGTCATGTAGGAGATATACGTCGGACAGTATTTGGGAGGTATCCGGATGCAGGTGCGGGCATAAGAGGAGGAGGGTGTAGCAGGTACTGTGTAGTGGAGGCCAAGGGCAATGTGGTCAGAGAAGAGCACGGGGATGGGGAAGCACTCGACACGTGATGCTACAAGTCCTGATGTGAATATGTAGTCCAGAGTACCTCCACGGGAGTGCGTGGCACCACCAGTATCCCAGCGTGTGAGTCTGTATCGTCGTACGTAATCCAAAAGTCGAGGTCCATTCCGGTTAGGGATTGGAGAAGTATCACCCAGGTCAGGATGGCGCGCATTAAAGTCCCCCATGTAGATAACACCACGCAGCGTAGGTAAGGGCAAGGCAGCCAAGTTTATTCTTCCTGGGGCTGAGTAGACATTACACAAACGTAACTTGTCATGTCCTATTGCTACCTCCAACAGTTGATAGGTCATGTTTGCATCGATCGAGGTACGAAGAAGCTGGTGTGGTATCGAGGAATGTACATATGTTATGAGCCCGTTTCTGACTGGGTGGACATAAGAGACGTATCCAGAGAGTGTAGGAGCCTGTCTCTCGCCAAGCAAAGGTCCCACAAAGGCTTCCTGAATAAAGATGACAGTAGGGTTGTTCTTATAAATATATCCCTTTAGAGCTGCAAGTCTCATGTAGTCCCTTATACCGCAGGCATTCCAGGAAATGACACGAAGCTCCATAGAACTATTGAAGGTTCCCTTTGACTTTGCGAGAGCTGTGGGTGGAGGTGGCGGTAGGGCGTAGACTAGCGTGTTGTACTCCATTTGATGGGGGGGAACGAGATAGTGGTTTCTGATTCGACGTATCTAGGTGGGAGGTGGCGGTAGGGCGTAGACTAGCGTGTTGTACTCCATTTGATGAGGGGGAACGAGGTAATGGTTTCTGATTCGTCGTATTAAGGTGGGAAGTGAGAGCATTAAATTTAGTATCAATTGAGGAAACAGTGGCAATCATTGCCTTCTGGCCCTCAACAAGAGCAGTGAGTATTGTATCTGTGGAGTCTTGTTTGGTGGCGAGATCGATTATACGTGTTTCAAATGTATCATACCGTTCTTCTAGGGATTTGCAGCGAGACATGAGGGTAGCGACAGCCTTACGTAGTTCAAGGATCTGGTCGGACTCCGACGTAGCAGACGAAGCACGGACAATAGGTATATTTAGTGTGGAGATGGGCGGTGGGGGGGGAGGCGGGGCTGATTGCGTCACAGGGCGTCTGGCACAACCGTGCCAGACATTTACTCCTTGCTTGTTACATCGAGGGCACTTCCAGTGGGTGTTGGTAGGTGCAGGCTGGCTGGGTGGCTGTGAGGTACCGACGGCCAAGGTAGAGTCAGGAGGTGGTGGTGGGGAGCGATGAAGGCAGGTGCGGGAGTCGTGGGTATCAGCACACCATGCGCACTTCTCTGTTGCATGACAATAGCGAGATATATGACCGACCTGCCAACATCGGTAACACGTAGGTGTGTCGTTCTTAATTTTGAGTATTTCACAGTCAGGAAGGCAGGGAAGAAAACTGAAGGAGACAGTGGTAGGAGGCGGGTCGGTCAGGTTCCAAGTCACAGCTATACGATTAATAGGAACGCCATTTTGACGAAAACGGCGGGCAGAGTGAACACCAGAGAGTTCCAGTGAGAGAGAGGGATCCACATTAGTAGGGTACCGAGTTATCAAGTAATTTGGATATTTTCGTGGTCTCTCCAGGGAGTCTTGTACATCAAGGATGAGAGAAAGAAATTCACCTGCAGTTACTTGCTCGACGATGTCTTGGCGGCACCGTGCGATGTATACGTACCGAGACGTTACAGCAGCCATCTTAACCTCGGCGAGATTTCTTTGGAGTTGAAATGTTTTACTGACTTCAGCAAGCCAACGAAGCTTCGTTTCTACGGATGGATTTTCTCTGAAAACAAGCTTCACGTAATCCGCACGGGGGGCAAAAGCTGGAGGTGTAGGTTGAGGAGCAGCAGCATGCTGCCGAGAAGGCAGTGTTAAGGAGGGTGACGGTTTTTTGTCGTTCCTGGGTGAATTAGGGATCGGTGCGGGTTTGGGTGTCTTGGCAGCAGGAGCGTGTAACTCACTACCGTTGTCAGAGTTGTCATCCATATGCCGCTTGCCAGACGTGGCAGCGACGTAGGCTTGACGGGATCCGTCGGGTGTGGACGGAACTATTGAGACAGGACTACATTGATTTGACGATGGCATCAAGGGTGGCCAGTGTTCAATGTTTGTATCCTCCTCCTCCTCACTGAGGGCTAGATCCATCTGTAGATCAGCAAGGGTGGTGGGTCCAGTGTAATCCATGACGTAGGAGTACAGGCGATGACGTCAACACTTATCAGGGGGGTAATGATGACGGGTCATGACGTCACAAGAACGCAGTGCGCATGCGCAGCAGCGGTCAGTACCGTCACGGATACCCGTCACGGCGTTCAATTTTCAAAGCTACAGAGATTATGTTCAATCACCAAAATTTGAAACGGCACTAGTTATTCACTGGGTCTTACTGTAATTTGCCGTTACATCAATGGGTGAGTGACGTACCCATGACGTCTCACACCTCGTATTGCGCATGCGCGGGTCTGAGGTTTTCGGAACGGGGGTGGGTATGATTATTGTTTTCCTCAATTTATACCTAATATCACTATGTTATCTGTTTATTCTATCACTCTCCGTTCCCTGCAAGTCACAGTAAGTTTCAGCACTATTAGGTGTGAGCGTGGCTCAGCAGAGCCTTCACAATTAACGAAAACTGTAGTGCACTTGGAAGTAGGTCTGTACACAATGGCTGCCGAGCTTGTTTTGCAAAACGTGTCTGGTGTGAATGAGTGTTGACAGTGTCCGAAAGAGTTTGGAGGCTCCGTATTCTGGCCCTTGTGGCGTTATCCACCGCGAGCCAGAGTACTTCGTTCTTAGACTTCCCCAAGACGATACGTCTGTCTCAATCAACCGCTTGAAACAAGCCTATGTGTTCATCTGTCAACGGGCTCAGACGTGTAAGGATGAGATTACTGTACCATCTCCGTCAGATTCTTTGCCTTCCTTGGCCTAACGTCCGGTCTCTGACGCCCAATGTGTAATACGTTCCGAAGTGGTTGGCGCTTTAAAAGTCAATCTAATTATTCTTACTCTTAGGTAAACTCCGTTCTTAAGGGGGAGCATTGTCGTTGTAAGGATGTAAATATAATAAACATATATATATATAGATTCCATTCATGCTTAAGGGCTTCAACTTTCACCTTGGTGTCGCCATATTGGATATGTTGTGTTGTTAATCACTTATACCAGTTGAACTTGTGTTTGAATGTACGTACACATTATGTTTGGATGTGTACTTAATTTGCTGCTTGTTCGCAGGCCTCTTGTTTGTGTGCATATTGCACCTTGTCAACACAACCACTACGCTAATTGGAGTTTGTTTACTGAACACCAAATGCAACATGCCGTAGAGCAAAGCGCTATGTACTATACTGGTACAACACGTAGAACCTGAATATACAGCGTTGTAAAGTGCCCAGCTTTCTTAAGTATTTTTACACTGAAATTGTGTTCCTGTACGTACGGGTAACTCAATTTCATTGTACCTGACCATAAATAAGATATTATTTTTGTCATAAGATATATTTCTATTGTACTATTTCTGAAAGATTCTAGCTAAAAATTCAAGTGTGTTTTCGTAGCTAATTGGTATATAATGACATCGAGATGACCTTGGCTCAAGACCTTTGGCGATTCCGCGTTTCGAGGCCGAAACAAAGGCTAAGGTCTGTCTCGAGATCTCCAAACTTCGGAATTGAAGTTGAAGGTCAACCACCTGAAGTTGCATTCTGGCACCATTTGTTGGGACTTACCTTTCTGAAAAGCAGATTGCCTGCTGCAACCAAAATCATATAGAAAAAACAGAATAGGCAGTGCGTCCATTTCATTATCACTGAAAAAAGAAAATATGTATATTAGTATGTGTATACAGTACACGCACACACACACACGCGCACGCACACACACACACACACACACACACACACACACACACACACACACACACACACACACACACACACACACACACACACACACACACACACACACACACACACACACACACACACACAAATTAACATACGAACAAAGATTGTCCAAATTGGAATTGCCAACTCTGGAACAAAGAGAAAGAGATCTGCTGACTATCTATAGTAGTGGTTCCCAAACTGGGAGTAAATTACCCCCGGGGGTAATTTATCTAATTTTCGAGGGGTAAGGGAGGGGTGAAAAAAAAAAAAGGCCAAGAAGTCCTCAACTAGCTTCAAAGCATGCAACTCCATCCATCCCACTGATGTTCTCTACACCTTTGGCATTAGAGACGCACAAAGTTCAAATACAATAAATAAACGAAAATATCTCTAGTGTTTTAATATAGCCATATATATTAATGTTGACATTTTGTGGAAGGGGTAACATGCTTAATGTGGCATGTTAACATGGGTAACAATCTGAAAAAGTTTGGGAACTACTGATCTATAGAATCATGAAAGGGATGGAAATCGTAGATATAAATGATTTCCTAAAATGGGAGAATGGAAAAACAAGAGGACACGAAAGAAACCAAAAAAAGGATAACTATAGAAGAGATCTGAAAAAAAGCTTCACACGCAGAGTACTGGATACCTGGATTAATTTTATGGCGATAAAGAGTGCAATTTATAAAAAATGAAATATTTTCTTTGTCTATTTCTATTGAGAATTATCGAACCTTTTCAGTCTTTATATAAAATCGTTTATGTTGTTATCAAGACGCCACAGACACAATGTGTCATCTACGTAATGGAGTCAGGTGAGGTTGGAGGGAATAATTTTTGTACAAAATTTGTAAGTAAAAAAAAAAAAAAAAAAAAAAAAAAAATATGAATTGTTCAATATAAGGGAGACTGATTTCTCGTGCTCATTCCAAAAATTTGTGACAAGAAAGAAACCTTTAGAAATGTGGTTTATCTAATACTAGCGAGGAAAGGAAAATTAGATAGATAGCTACGAACTTGAAACGTTGTATATGAATATAGACATACAGTTATGAAACGTCCTCCTTTGTAATGAGAAGAAATCATTATCATATAGATATTAAATAGATAACTATGAATTATATAACTGTGTTTTTAGGAATTATCTAAATTATTCAGGCTGTAGAGAGCCTTGTGGTGTCTGTACCATTAGAAGACATTGTAAATGTATGTACATTGGTAAAACTGACACTAAGTACGGTTCTTCATTATTTGGGAAAGCGCTACCTCATGTGCAGAGTGGAAAGGATCTTGGCCTAATTACCTGCAACAGCTGTAAAACTTCATCAATGTATTTCTGCCTCAGAGGAAGTAAATCGGATACTGGGGTTGCTAACGCGAATTTCATGCGACACAAGTCCAGTTGTCATCAAACAACTGTATTGATTAATGGTACGACCACACTTGGAATATGTGTGGTCCACAAATATTATTGGAAAGAGTACAACGGCAAACCACAGGACTCAAAACAGGAAATGTATGAAACAAAGCACTGAAGAATTTCATCTCAAACAGATTCAAACTCCTTCTCTCTTCATCTCTTATAATCCATGTTTCTGCCCCGTACAGCGCTGTCGGAACGATCACTCCCTCTTACAATCTCCTCTTAGCATCCCTTTCCAAATGTCTATTTCTCATTACACTTTTTAATCTCCCAAGGCATTTACTCTCTTCTCTCAATCTACACTCTACCTCCACACCGACTCCTCCCTTTCCTGCCAAATTCGCACCCAAGTATCCAAAACTAACCACTTCCTCTAGTCTCCCTTTATACTCGCTTCCAGTCTGCTGCCACTTTCTCCCCTTGTACATATCATCACCTTACTTTTACCCACATTTATCTTCAACTTCCTTCTTTCCCACACCTTCCCAAACTCTGTCACTAACTTCCTCAGTCCCTCCTCTGATCCTGCTACAAGCGCAGTGTCGTCAGCAAATAACAACTGGCTTATCTCCCACTTTTCTCCAATTTCTTTAACCATCTCCAATCCCTGACCCAGTACCCTTGCATTTACCTCTCGCACCACCCCATCTATGTAAAATTGAACAGCCAAGGCGACATAACACATCCCTGACGAAGCTCCAGATCTACCTCAAACCACTCACTCTCACCATTTCTAATCTTAACACAAGCTCTACTACTCCTGTAAAAACTCTTGACTGCTCTTAACAGCTTTCCTCCTATCCCACTCATCTGGAAAATCTCCCACAGTACCCTCCAGTCTACCCTGTCATAATCCTTTTCCAGATCCATAAAAGCCCAAAATACATCCTTACCTTTTCCTATAGCTTTCTCACATATCTGACTTGCCACAAAAATCTGATCTACACAACCCCTACATGTCCTAAACCCACACTCTTCCTCACCAATTACTCCCTCTGTTCCTCTCGTAATCCGCTCAATCAAGACCCTCCCATAAGTCTTCCCAACTACACTTAACAAGCTAATCCCTCTGAAACTACTACACTCACACTTGTCCCCCTTTCCCTCGTAAAGTGGAACTATACAGGCACTCCTCCAGTTCCCCGGTACTCTACCCTTTCTTAGACAAACATTAAATAACGTCACCAGCCAGTCCACCGTCACTGTACCTCTTTTTTCAGACATCCTGCACAACATCCATCCAACCCAGGTGCTTTACCTGCTCTCATCATCTTAACATCTGCCTTCACTTCATCTTCCCATATTTCTCCTCCATTTTCCTCATTCATCACGGTCATTTTCTTAGCGCTTCCCACTGCAACTACCTTTCCCTTCCTATCCTCCTTCACAATTAACTCCCTAAAATACTCTGCCCACCTTCCTCTCACTGCCTTCTCTTCCATTATCATCTCTCCATCTGCACCTTTTACCTTTTCTCTGCTTGATTCGCCTCCTCTTCCTCTCTTAATTTCTTTCCAGATTTTTTATTACTAAAAAAAAAAAAAAAAAAAAAAAATGCATACTCTTACCTCATCTCAAATCTGCTCTCCTCTTTGCCTCTTTTATCTTATGCTATATTTCTCTTCTCTTTACTTTGTACCTCTCGTATGTTCTCTCGTCCTAATTTGTAACCAGTCTAGAAAGCCTTATTCTTTTCTTCTACACCCTTTTTTGTTCCTCACCTCACCACTCACTACCCTTCCTTCTATTTCCTCCCCTCTTCCTTGCTCCACACACCATCTTTGCACACCTTATGACTCCCTCCTTGAGCCATCCCCATTCCTCCTCCACTCCTAGCTCTACTCTATCCTTCACTCCCACCCACTCTCAACTTCTTATACTCCTCCTTTTCTTTCTCATTGAAGCAATTCACTCAGAGTACCTCCCTACTTTCTGCCCTTTTCCTCTTTCTCCACCTATTCAAAGGATTACAAAGGATTACAAAGGCGGAGCATGCCGACAGGAGACCTTTTGATCCATATCTAGGTCGGATGCGAAAAAAAAATCATATTAATAATAAAACAATAAATAAAAACTATAATAATGTAAATAACAAATAAAATACATAAATAAATGCATAGGTACAGTTAAATAATAAACAAACAGGTAAATAGTAAATAATAATAAATTGACATACAACTAATAATAAATGAAAATCAGACAGACAAATGATAACAAAACAAAAACAAATAATATAAGATAAATTATAATCATTACAGCATCTTACTTAGGTATTTTTCTAAATGATTCTTAAAGCTTCGAACTGAACTACATTGCACTACCTGTGCAGGAAGTTTATTCCATTCATTAACTACACGGTTGGCAAAGTTGTTTCTACCTACTTCCAAATTGAATCTATTTCCGGATAGTTTGAGACCATTGTTTCTTGTCTGATTCTCATTCAGTGTGAAAATTTTGTCACTTTTGATGTTGTCA
>NC_134786.1:60481893-60494393 GCF_046742065.1 Oratosquilla oratoria
TTGGACAGACTGTAGAGAGCCTTGTGGTCTGTGTATTATCAGATATTGTAAATGTGTGCACATTGGTAAAAATTATACAAAGTTCGGTTCTTAATTATTTGAGCATACGCTGCTTCACGAGGAGACTGGAAAGGATCTGGACGTAATTATCCGCAACAGCTGTAAAACTTTACCAAAACATTTGCATCAGAGGAGGTAAATAGGGTACTGGGGTTGCTAACGCGAATTTCATGCGACACAAATTCAGCTGTCATCAAGCAATTGTACTGATCAATGGTACGATTACACTTGGAGTATCCTATTTCCATTATAGTCCACAAATATTATTGGAAAGAGTACAGTGGCAAGCCTCAAAACTCATAATACGAAATGTGTGGAACAAAGCAAATGACAACCGCTTAAAACGTGAACGATATGATATAAAACAGCAAATAGTAAACGGTTAAGCAGAACTAAGTATCTGACAACATTTCCTGTCGTAAAGGTGTGCTCGCTGACGCCGTATCGAATATTTGCGAGAAAAACTGAATGAAAATGACAAAAAAAGTTATTATTCAGGCCAAGCTAAATAATTGCACACCAATCGTGTAAAAAAGATAGCTTGTTCGATACAAAATAGAGAAAGATCAACCCATTTTAGACAAATGGTATGGGTTTAGAGAACACTATCCGTTGCGTTGACTTCGCCAGAATACTCATCCTCATGAAACTTCACTTGCACCTCAGCCCTTGTATGGCTGTAACTTATCATATCTATGGCAAAACATAAAAGGCTATCAGCTTTTACAATTACCAGGAAGGAGTCATTAATATTAATTCGCTGTATATCGCCATTATCAGTTAATGAATAACGCGTTAGGTCGGTGTTGGGATGACAAACACACAATGTCAATGTTTATATCGATGTTTACCTGAGTTCTAGCTTCCTTCGGGTATGTGCACTGACCTGAGGTAAACAACACAATAACGAAAATTCTGGAAGGTCGTTCTCATGTACACATTAACTTGTGCTCGTTAGTGTGTGTGTGTGCCGTATTTAATTGGTGATCTAAGATGGCTGCTATGATCAACTGAATGATTCGTGACTCCCGAAGTTGGATTTTCTAACATGCAATGATCCAGCACGATGACTCATGGTATAGTGTTGTTGTTTTTGTTGATTGTAGTTGTGTTACCGCATTGGCAATACATCTGCGTTTAAGAAAATCAGGGATTTTGTTTATCTTAAATGTTCAACAAGAAGAAATTTCATTTCGAGATTAGAATATATTTGAAGCTCTATATGAAATAACGAGGACACCATCCAAAGTATGAATTTAGTAAAACAAAAATAAATGATATTAGGGAATCTGCAGAGGAAGTAGAAAGTACAAGAAAATATTAGAGAAAACAAATACTCCAAAGCTGCAAATGATCTAATTAAAAAAGCATTATGCAGATTAGATTCAGAAGAGATGAAACAGAGGTAGTAAAACTAAAGAAGCATTTCAATAAGACCGAGATCACCACTGTTCCCCTCTATGGGCCGACTTTCTTTTGTGTTCTTTATATTTTCCTTTCACCACTGTCTTTGTTACGTATGATAGTCACACTTTTATTCAGAAGGCCCTGTGCTTCTGATCGTCCGGCTTAGTCCAGTTCCACTCAGTATAACCTACGTATAAGAGAGGGTAATCAAACGGATCTTGTTCTTTCTTTTCTTTCTGAATAAATACACTTTGTACCTTAAGTTACACCAAGGGACTCCCCGCGAGAATCCTCAATTTGTTTACTAAGTTCTGCAATGATGTCATGATTTCTTTAGTCCAATGATCTTTACTTTTATATTTAAGATCCTTTCCTAAGGGCGTGATCTTACACTCGTGAACCAATTGAATTTTCTCCACCCATCCTCCAATCGGAAAAGCTGTCACAAACTCGTAAGCAATACTGCTTATTCAAGCAATCTCGAAATCAATACACCACTGACTTAGTTTATATAATGTTACATCAGCATAAAAATTAACATTATACAGCAGTGAAATCGGATCCCCGGCGACTGTAAATATTTAAATGGGGAGCGAGGTTATGCAATTCCTTCACCTACGAACTGTTGTTTATCAAACGCCCAACTCGTAAAAATGAAATTCTCGCCACCTGCCCTTGTCTACCTCATTTGTCTACCTATACGAGCCCCTTACAATCAGAAAAAGAAAAACATGGATGAAGCAGAGATAACTATTCGGAAAGATAAAAGTGGCCGAGCCTAGACTTATTTTAGGGGGGCAAGATATGTATAAATCATCAAATGGAGAGACAAAATGGTAAAAGTAGAAGAGATTTATCAAGAATTTTATTCGTCAAATACCTTAGTTGATTCATTAATGACCTGGTTAAGACATTAAACTGCATCGAAAAGCCAGAAGGGAGAAGAGACGCAGATGAGGCATTTTCTGTTTCCAACAAAATATCCTGCAAGATGGGAATCTCTGAGCGGATCATGTCCCCCTGCATCTCAATTGGAAAAGACCGCTTCCTGACCTGTGTCTATCATGATCTGTGCCTGTACCTCAACAATGACTCAAACCGATGAAGACAAAGAATCCTTTTATAATGCATAGCGACTGCCACAGACAACCTTCATGCTGCAGACAAACTCATTCTGGGAGACTTGAACGCACAGGTTGGTAAAGACCATACAAAATATGAAGGTATTATTGGCAAGTTTGGCAAGGGAAAGAACACCAATGTCGAGCTTCTGCTGAACTTTTGTGTTGAACGTGACCTCAGCATCTCTAATGCCTTCGAACAACTATTACACCTGGGTGCACCCCGGTCCAAGCATTTCCAACTGGATAATGAAGTGGTTTGCAAAATGATATTGACTGAAGTTCTCTCAGCAAAGGCCTTGCGGGGTTCATAATATTCAACTAACCTTCTTCGCACTCAGTTGAGACTGAAACTGACTAAATAGATGGAAAGCCCCGAATGCATCTAAGCTGGATGTCAAACGGCTCAGCAAAGCCAGATAACAGTAGAAACTGGATTCAGCAATCACAGCAACCCTCGAAGAACATGAATCAACATGTAATTTAACAAATATTGAAGAGCATTGGAAATAGATGAAACTGATTTATTGATTTGTTTGTGGTGCAGCAGCATCCTAGTCATATGGCGCCGCTAACAAAATTTTAAAAGGCAGCAAAGATGGTAGGCCGATACATATATATTAATTTTTTGGGATGGTAAAAATAAAATGTATCTAAAACATGCAAAGTAGGGAATAGGGTGAGCTAGTAAGGTCATCGGAATAAAAGTTTTCAGGAGTGGGCCTATAATTTCTTTAAAGGCCAGCGTTCTCTTCGAACATGAGTACCTCATGTCTCGGGGAAAGGGTCTCCTTTCCAAGTATCTGTAAGATGCAGAATATTCTATCTTCACCGCGATAATAGAAGAGGTATCGCTCTTGCAGGTCCATCAATCTGAAACACACTACTAGAAAGTGTTGCTCCGTTAGGGGGACTAAGCACTCATCAGAGAATGATTGTTTCCCGGGACATGGGGTAACTGTGAGACGTGTGTGTCTGGAGACAGGTCAATGCAGTCTCTGAACGGTGTCCTTGCACGTGTTTATATGTCCTCGAATGGTAAGAAAGAGGGGTATTCTCCTTTTTTTTTTTTTTTGTGGCGGTTATCAAAGCCTCCCACCTGTTCTGTAAAAGATAAAACTGAGAGTAAAACTAATTCTCAGATGTAGGATAATTGCAGAGAGCTCTGCCGTAAAAACAGAAGCAACACTCGGGAATCTACCGCCTCGACCGAATGAAGGGAATATAACACCATATCCGACCCCAAATCAGCTTTTGAGCCGTCTGTAAATACTGGGGTGGATTCGGAATGTGTGGAACGGTGTTCTATGAATGTATGGTACTCGTAATCTGGTATAACGTTTTTCTTAGGAATATCAGGGTTGGAGACGGAAGCTTTCCGTAATTGCCTGTAACCTACTTAAGTAAACCGATAACGACATACAGAAATGGACGGTACTCATAGGAGATGCAATCCTGAAGCCGAAAAGTTTAGGAAAGTGGCGAGATACATATAGTTGTGAGTGTGAATTTGGGAAATTGACACACAAGAAACTGACTCTGGAAGACGCTGAACTTGATACCAGCATCTCAACAATAAGGACTGGCGACCTAAGTCCAATGGAAGGACACCTGCATCCGCCATTAAGCTCGGTATTGGGGATGAGCGGAACGCACCAATTGCCAGGCGAATACCGGCATGATGCACGGAAATCTACTCACGATGTCGAGTCAAGATAGCAGATGAATAAAATCCACAATCATACTCCAACTTTGAAAGAATAATTGTTTTGTCAAGGCCTATATACCTAATTGTAGTATACAGAAAAAATAAACGCTCGTAGGATCTTATCTTTTATTCCAGCTTTCATACCAAACGTGTGTGCCTGTGTTTGAGTGTGTGCGTGTAAGAGGCTGGTAGATAAAGGTAGACAAGGTAGAGGGGTAGGTGGCGAGAATTTTGTATGAGTTTGGTAAACAATAGCCGCGAAGGAGTTGCATAATCTCGCTCCTCGTCTAAAGTTTATAAACGACCGCCAGGGACCATCTTTTAATGCTAATGTGACAATATTTAAACTAAGCCATTCATGTACCGATATCGTGATTGCTTGAGTAAGCAGTATTACTTAAGACGTTGTAACATTCTGATTGGAGAAAGGTTGGAGGAGAAAATTTTATTGGTTCACAGGAGTATAGTCACGCCCTTAGGGGAGGCACTTAGTTGTAACCGTAAAGATGATTGGACTAAGAAAGTAGTGACGTCGGTGCAGAGGTGGCGTAGGAAGTAAATTGAAGATCCCGGTGGGGAGTCCCTTGGTGTAAATTGACAAGCCAAGTGTAATATTATTCGGTAAGAAAAGAAGAAAAAGTTTACCTCTGTTTAATTCACCCTATAAAGAAACATTACTTACTTCCTACAGAAAGATATAGCGAAAGACATACTGAAGACAGTGATGAAAAGAAAGTTGAAAATGAAAGAAGAAATACAAAACCATAGAATGAACAGTAACTAGAAGTAAACTAGTAGTTACAGAGAGACGGAGGTTAAAGTGTACAGAAAAAATAAACGCTCGTGGGATCTTATCCTTTACTCCAGCTATAATACCTAACGTGTGTGTGCCTGTGTGCGTGTGCGTGTGAATTGGACTATCTAATTACAGGAAGAAATTTCTTACTCCTCAGTTATTATAACTAGCTTAGAATTCATGTGTGTGTGTGTGTGTGTTTCTTCATGGTCTTAAATCACGAGTTGGACTTGTGATCGACAGCTATTACCCTCCTGGATAAGAGCTCATTGCTCATAGACTGATCCATGGGTAATGCCATGGCCTTACACACACACACACACACACACACACACACACACACACACACACACACACACACACACACACACACACACACACATACAAACTCAAACACAACTTCGCCACCAGACTTGGAGTGCCGGCTCACAGTGTAACAATGCTGAAATTTTCAGCCCTGGGCGTAGCTCGAACTCGGATCGCTGAGTTACCAGTGGACCAGGGTATCACTGTACATCAAGCCGTGTGCGTGCTCGCTTGTGGAATTTAATGGTAGACAGAATGAAGGCGTAAGTTGCCCTTAAAACAACGGACAAGAACGAATATATATATATATATATATATATATATATATATATATATATATATATATAATATATATATATATATATATATATATATATATATACAATATAGCCTTACCCTTTTCATCAGTCAAAAAAGAAAAACATAATTGGATTTGCAAGTCAACTGAAGAAGTTGCCTTTTATTTGTATGAAAAACAAAACCAAACAAGAACAACCTCAGTTTAATTATCAACAGAACTGAAAGGGAAATGAGAGAAGTGTCAGAAGAGCAATTATTCGCAAAGGGGAAGAGTACGAACAATAAATAAAATTTCTCTGAAGATTTTTGCAGAAAAACAAAAGAACCTCTGCTTCATTGATTACTCCATTTGATATGGAGAAACCTATCTAATTGAAATACTAGAAGTTAGATGGGAAGGGTTGAGGAATAATAGAAATATATGTTGTAAAGGAAAGACGACGAGTTAGAAGGAAAATGGGAGAAATATAATAAAAAGGGGTGAATCTGGGATACGTGATGTCACTTGGTTGTTCAACATGTATGGGGAGATTACTGTTAGAGAAGAACATCTGGAATGTGTCAAAGTTGTTGTACAGGATTTTCCCAAAAGGTGAGAGGGCATTCAACAAGGATTTCAAGAGACAAGGGATGAAAGGACAACAAAGTCCTGGACGATATATAAAAATGGAAGCTATAGAAATGTAGCCACAGAGAAGGCTGAAAACATCGTTGGGCGCAGAGAAGAAAAGAATAATAGGTTTTACAAATGACCAGAGGGAACGGAGACCTAAAGAAAGTGACAAGAAACTGACGACATAAATTCGTTGGGCATATTGTGAGGAAGTTTGGGATGTGCTGTTAGGAATAGTAGAAGGAAGACAACGTGAGATATTTATGGATGGTGCCGGAAGAATATTTGAAGGGCAATTCGCTCCTACAAGTCTCGTATACAAACCAAAAAGTAGAAAAAAGACGTTCCACGTCTAACAACGTTCGGGAAAGCATAGTGACCCCAATCTGCATTAGAGTTACAATTTACCTCCAGCCGTGATTCTAAGACAACCTACTAAGCAACTTGAGGTCCAGCATAAAATGAATAAACACGTAGATTAGACAAAGCAATCAATTGATAAGTTAATGAACGACAAATTAAAATCTTCCACCCTCTTTATCTTCCTTATGCTTTCTCTTTTCTTCTTTACTACCATTTTCCTCGTAAGCACACCAATTCCTCACAAGCACACCAATTCCTCACCACCTCACTCATCCCATCCACCATTGACCACTCTTTCTTCAGTTCTGCGAAAATAATAAATAACAAATCACAAGAAGACTGCATTCATGGTCGTCCGTTCCCTTTTTTTTTTTTTTTTTTTTTTTTTTTTGAGTGATTCGGCAATCTTTCGATAAAGTGTCATTAATACTAGATGGTATATCATAGTGCCCTAATTTCTTCACAAGCTTTCTAGTCAGAAGACGCCAAACGAACGGTACGTGCATGTGATGTGAAATATTGATTTAAATTTCTTGTCCTGTTACATTCTAGTATTTACCGAGTCTCCAGCTTGTATTGGAATTCATGCAGCGTTGTAAAAGTAATATATTTTTTCTTTTGTATATTGTCGACAACACTTGATGCAGTTGCACTCTGGAATGCAGATTCTACCCTCTTTAACTGGGAAAGTTTCTGTAAATCAATTTGGTGTTGAGGGATAGGAATGGCTTCTTTGATGATGTTAATGAAACCGTTCTTTTACAAACGGTCGTGACTTTGCTCGACTCGTGGTTCAGAGTCTCTTGTTTAAAGTTAAAGTCTCCCCTTTAATGTAACTCCCACTTGCAAACAACTGTGATCAGGTGGTAGTGGTGGTATGGACCCTACGCCAGGAGCAGCTGAGTAGCTGAGGCCGAGGCTGTCACCTTTGGCCTGTTATGCGCTTGCACTGTTGGGGCAGATAACAGTCACTCGTTGTCGAATCAGAGAGGAGTGCGAGATTCGAACCCACAACTAAACGAATGCGAGACCATTCCTCCGGCTGTGCCACCAGCGTAATCGGAGGTGTGTCATGATGAAAACTAGTGTTATTTTATGTACTGGATTATGTATAATGATTTTATGTATACATATATGAACGCATATATAGGACCAGAACTTTTGATTGAATATTTCGTTTAATTGCACTTTTCTAGAAAATTCTATAAGTGAGATCGCTAGGCATTATGAGTAAAATGTAACTCCACCCCTCCGTGACGTCATTAGAACACACTCAGATGTAAACATAGACTAGGACCCTTAGATTTAGGAGAATGAGAAAATTTCCCAACCTCCAGTTAAGGATCACATTAAAGGAATAATTTAGGGGATTTATGAGATCTAGATATTCTATCAAGAAACGAGATAACGGCGTCTTGAGTTGTATCACGAAGGGGTAGTCGGTAGTTTTATACATGGATACGAACACGTTCGCTAGCCATGCTGTGTTTCACGTGCGCTCATTAGATAGATAGATAGACTTTATTTGGCAATAAATCAATGTACATGAAGTGCAAATAATGACAAGAACACATAGTTCGAAATAATAAATGTAAATTGCCGAGGATAACACAAAAAGCATGAACGCTTATTTCCATTGTGGTCCTCATCAGGTAATTTTTCTACATTAAGTCACACGGACAAACATACATAGGGGGTTGAGGGGACCAGAGACACTCATGAGTAATACCAGTCAGTACACATATGACACGTAAACATTGTTATAGATTTGCTAATATTACTGAAATGTTTGTACACATAGGAACATTGAGTCCGAATATTTGAGCACCATCCAAAAGGAACCTTGCATTCAGCAAAGGAACAACAAAATAATGATGAACTGTAACAAAACAGTATGAGTGAGTACTATATCGGAGTAGTACCATTAATAATATATTGCATTGTTCTACATCTGTATCAACATGGATGAGTGAGTACTATATCAGAGTAGGACCATTACTGATATACTACAATATTCAACATCTGTAACAACATGTAGTTATAGTGAATCCTACACTGCAGCTAGGGTTACCTATTAATTAAATCTAACATTTTACCTGAATCTCAGGACGGAGTGGGCAATTACTATGAGTAGTACATTATAACCTGAAGCACCAGAGGTAGGGTACAGGGGACCAGTACTCGAATGAGTAAAACAACAAGGAGAATGAGGAAAGAGGTCAGATCATAACTGTTCTCGGAACCTACCTGAGGCATATGCCATATTATGACTGGCAAAACAAAGGCGGAAACCAATTTGTAAACATCAATCATTGTTATGCTTAACTAAACTTCTGAAAAAAGGGGGGGAGGGGAGGTCAGAAACAGTTATGAGTGAACGCAGATATGGATGGTATTACTCATGGATTCAGGTATCCCTCACTAAGCTAGTAGTACACAAAGTCAAGGCTGTTCTCTGTCCATAGCTGAGACATATAGTAACCCTTGACTTTTTTCTTGAAGGTAACCTTGCTATTTGTCTTCTTAATGGACACAGGTAGTGAGTTCCATAGTTGAGCACCTGTGAAGTGAAAACTGTTTTTGGTGAAGGGACCTACATGGGGTACGATAAGAGACTCTTGACTGTTCCGGGTTCGGTTATTACAGCTCACATATGAGGGAGCAGAATTATGAATGACATTGTAAACCTGGTTTAGTTTCAGCTGCTGGACACGATATTTTACTGGTAACATTCCTACCTTGCTAAATTCTTCAATACCAATATGACTACGTTGAGGTAGGTTTAGTATGAATCTAATTATCTTATTCTGTGTAACCTGTAGCCGGGACTGGTTTTTTCTGCTCAGACTACTGTACCAAGAGCTACAAGCGTAATCGAAGTGATGTTGTAACAGGGCTGAGACCAGAAGCTTCTTTGTTTCCAGATCGAAATTTCTGGCTTTTCTGTACAAAAATTTGACTTTATGTGAACACTTGGAAACAATCTTATCTGTTATAGCATTCCCTGAGAGGGACTGATCTAAGGGTATTCCAAGATAGGTTACTTCTTGTTTTGACTCTAAGACATCTGACCTGTACATCGCTGCGTTTCCTGAGGTTGGGTTTGGATGCGAAGACAATACTTTCCGTTTTACCGAGGTGTAAGGACAGCCTATTATCTATGAGCCAGTCCTGGACCGATGACAGTTCGACACTCAGTTTCTCCTCTACTTCAACCGGGTCCCTACCTGCATGTGTAGTCTTGGCCCGGAATCCCCCTTCATAACAGGCATGTCAATGTTCGCAGTTAAGATAGTGAAATATTTGAGAATACATGAATATATTTGCATATAATAGATAATATTGTGAGTTAGTGAAGTAGTCCAAGCCCGGAACCCCTTCATAAGATGGGGGAAATGGGTTGAGGGAGTATTGTCAGACACGTGTAAACACGAACACATGGTGCTTAGAACATGTGATCGAAAGAATCTCGTAGGGTGGAAGTGAAAATTGTAAAGTGGGTAGTGTGGCCGAGAGTGTTCTCTCCCAAAGATATAGGAAATTTTGGGTTAGGTTTGTTAGTAACTAGTTGAAATAAACATTGGATAAGTGGCCAGAAGGTTAGATCGTAAAAGTCCATGGCCTCCTAACTTCCTATTAGGCTTTGAATTATATAACATCCTAACTACGCCATTAAGCGTGGATTTATATAACGCCACCACGTACATCATTGTTTCAACATAATCATCCAGAACGGGTTTTAGTTCATATCTAATAATTTTAAATCAATTGTGTCTACTGTTATAGTGAATAAGACATAAATATATGTTTGTTCTAATTTTTGATACAATATAATAATTAACTGATGAATTATATTTAGCTTTTTTTTCTGTCCCAATTCGACATCTCAAGGTCCATTTACGACCTATACTACTTTGGAAGAAAGTGTTCATTATTCTTATGTCGTAGATTTCTGCAAAACTTATTAGTATCTCGCCTCTGTCAATTCTCTCAAATATTTCAAACTTCCCAATGCTCGACTCGCCTTCCATCTCCATAACTGGTTTAAATCATCATGGAAGGATTCAATTTCTCCTTCCGAACACAGTGAAGTTGGTGTGTAAGCCTAAATTACTTTTAGAGTATACCCTGTTACAAAGCCTTATGACAGTTCAAGTTGCTCTATATGATATACTACTGAACTTCACTACGATACTAGGAACCACTCGATTTACCAAAAACCCTACTCCGCTAGATCTTTCCTCTTCCTTACCTCTATAGTAGAACAGGTGGTGACTATGCTCCTGCCGTATTAGATTTTCTTCCTCTCGTCGGACTTCACTCGGCTCCACGACGTTCTACAGTTCTTCCATTAAACTCTCCAGCCTGTGGTCTTCTGAGAGGCTTCTCACGTTGTATGTGTAGATCTCCATTTTCTTCATCCTGTCTAATGTCCAAAACGTAAATCTGTTTGGACAGGACCTACATAGACAAAACCTACCTTGATATGCCAGATGAATAACTCACTTATCATCCAAATATTACTGTTCTGGTATGTATAGGTACATATTATCCAAACAACATACTTTCTTTATGTTTTTATTGTCCATATGACTACATATATTTAGCTTATCTTTACGATCAATAATTATTAGGATGGTTTGAGCACATGGATAGACTGAAGAAAGACTAACAAAAAAGAGTGTGGAAAGCAGAAGAGGATGGAGTGAATTTGAGAGGCAAAATGGGACGGATGAATGGGGTGAAGCGAGCTTTGAGTAAAAAGGGAATGTCTGTTGAGTAGGGGAAGGTAGAGGACAAGAGATAGGTGAGAGTGGAGAATGGGTGTAAAAGGCTAATATAGTGGCGCGGCCCGAGGGGATATCTCCTCGTCTTCTTTATCCAATGACGAAGGGACGAGGAGGGAGGGTCGCCATGTAAGTGAAGTGGTGGGGGTAAACCAGCTTTGGCTGTCGGGCACTCCTGTGGATGTGTTTGCATTACTTCTAACCCAGGTAGTGGGTATGGGGGGCAGGGGCGGCTTTTCATCCACAGGGAGCTAAGAGATCGTTTAACAAGGAAACAAATGGATGTGGATGGGCGGAGGGTGGATGGATGCCTTATCTGGCTTCCTTGTGAGGGTTAAGAAACATTTTGCTATACAGATAGATTATTAATGGTCACTTTTGTTTCGTTATATCATTATTATTATTATTATTATTGTCTATAGTTGTAAATATATCTTTTACATCAGTGAATATATTCAACATTACGCATTATACCGGTAATTTCACCGTATTAAGGACGGGCCTATAAAATGCACGTTGTAGAGAACACTTGAGTTTATGTGATTCCGTTCAATCTATATCATGTGCTCTAGTTACGTAATCGGAAGCTTGCTGGTCTCGTATTTACTTAGCTATGGGTCCGAATCTCCCACTCCTCTCCGATTCCCAGCAGTGAGTGATACCTGCTCCAATAGTGCAAGCGAATAACAGGGCAAAGGTGACAGTTTCGACCACAGTTAATAGCTTCCTGCCGTAGGCTCCTCACTACCCACTTGATGTCATTTGTAGACTGCTGTTTGTTGTACGTGGACGGGTAATCCCCTCCTTCCCTAGGGCATCGCGTCGTCCAGATCAGAAAACCACCACCACCCCCCCCTCCAGCGAGGCTTTTGTCATGTGGGGATTTTTCTTTCTTCTACTTGGTTTGCTGGGCTAGTACCCGATCGGATCTGAACCATGCAGGTGGTTCGGAATAGTTCAGATACACAGTGGCATCCACACGATGCCACTGTTATTAGCGGGGGCACCCTCATCTCAGGGAAAGAGGTTACCTCTCAAC
>NC_134786.1:60499393-60549112 GCF_046742065.1 Oratosquilla oratoria
TCTGTTAGTATGGAATGAAAGAATGTCAGTTGGACATAAAAATAGAACTAAGGAATGTTGAGAAAAAACAATGCAGCTTAAATGGAAAGACAGGAACAGGTCCCATGAGCACAGCACCAGTCCTGGCAACAACGGCAAGGTAGAAGGGAGGGAAACATGCAGAGGTTGGACGAAAAAGAGTAGATGTTTTGGGATCGAGAAATATCATGAAGTTCCACATGTTTGTTACTTGCCAGATCTTACTAACAGAATTAATGGCGAGGTGGTGTGCGTGTGTGTGTGTGTGTGTGTGTGTGTTTGTGTGGAAATAAAACAACAAAAAAGACTCACTTTGTAAGCAGAAACTCCAACATTTCTTAATATTAGTGCACGTGATCGCGCAAGCAATCGGTCGCTGGTGGTGCGAAGACAAGTTCACACTCTGAAGATTGCACTCACTCTCGAACAAGGGGCGTGGTACAATCTAGCGAAGACAAAGATAATTGGGAAGTCGGGCAATATAATGATCATGATTGTTATTGTTATCATAACTATTATTAATGTCATTATTATTGTCATCATCATCATTATCATCATCATTACTATTACTATTATCATTATTACCATTACTATTATTATTTTTATCAATATTACTATTATCATTATTACTATCACTATTATTATCATTATTACTACTATTATTATTATGACATTGTTATTTATTATTATTATTATTATTATTATTATTATTATTATTATTACTCTTATTATTATTATAATAATTATTATAATGTAGTATTGTTATTATCATTATTATTATTATTACAATTATCATTATTTGGTGGAAGGCAAGAAGAGAGTGGCGGATAGATGGAGAAAGAGGAAAAGGACAGAAGGTAGGGAGGGGATTAGAATAAACTGCTTAAATGATAAAGAAAGGGAGTACAAGAAGAAGCTGAGAGAAGAGTGGGAGGGAGTGAAAGATAGAGTAGAACTAGGAGTGGAGGAGGAATGGGGATGTTTGAAGGAGTCACAAGGTGTGCAAAGATACTGTGTGGGACAAGGAGAACGGGAGGAAATAGATGGAAGGGTAGTGAGTGGTGGGATGATGAAGCAAAGAAACGAGCATTCACAGATTGGTTACAAAATAGGACGAGAGGTACAAAGAAAAGAAAAGCATAAGATAAAAGAGGCAAAGAGGAGGGCAGATGTGAAATGAGGTAAGAGTATGATAAATTTTTGAAAGTAATAAAAATATGTTTTGGGAAGAAATCAAGAAAGGAAGGGGAGGCGAGTGAAGTAGAGAAGAAAAGGTAAAAGGAAATGGAGGGATGATAATGGAAGAGTAAGAGGAAGATGGGCAGAGTATTTTAGGCAGTTGCTAAATGTGAAAGAGGATAGAGAGGAAATGATAGTTGCAGTAGGAAGCGCTAAGAAAAGGACAGTGATGAGTGAGGAAAATAGAAGAGAAATAAGAAAAGAAACAGTCTTTTGTATTCCATTATTTTGCATCCGGTAGTGACTGTCATTCAGTACCTCAGCCATATGTGCCTAATAACCCCCTCTTATGTTCGGAGGTGTGAATGAGTGTTGACAATAGTCCGAAATAGTCTGGAGACTTGGTATTCTGCCCCTTGTGTCGTTATCCACCGCGAGCCAAAGTACGTCATTCCTCCCCAAGTCGATACGTCGGTCTCAGTCAATCACTTGAAACCAGCTTATGTGTCCATCTGTCAACGGACTCAGACGTGCAAGGATGAGATTACTGTACCACGACAACTCTTCAGATTCTTTGGATTCCTTGGCCGAGAGTCCGGTGACTGACGCCCAACGTGTAATACGTTCCACAGGGGTGGGTGCTTTAAAACTCAATCTAATTATTTCTACTATTAGGTAAACTCCATTCTTAAGGGGGAGTATTGTAGTGGTAAGGATGTAGATATAATAAACATATGTATAGGTTTCAATAATGTCTGAGGCCCCAACTTTGAACTTGGTGTCGCCATATTGGATATATTGTGTTGTTAATAATTTATACTACAGTACTTAAACTTGTGTTTAAATGTACGTACATGTTATGTTTGGATTACTCAATTTGCTGCTTGTTCCCAGGCCTCTTGTTTGTGTGTGTATTGCACCTTGTCAACACAGCCACTACACTAATTGGCGTTTGTTTATTGGACACCAAATGCAACATGCCGTAGAGCAAAGCGATATGTACTGTACTGGTATAATACGTAGAATTTGAAAATAATGTGTTGTAAAGTGCCCATCTTTCTTAAGTATTTTTACACTGAAATTGTGTTCCTGCACATACGGGTAACCAAATTTTATTGTACCTGACCAAAAATAAGATATTATTTTTGTCATAAGATGCATTTCTATTGTATATTTTTTGAAAGACTCTAGATAAAAATTCAAGTGTGTGTTCATAAGTAATGGTCATATAACATCATTGAGATGACCTTGGTCACAATCATCGAGACGAGGAGGCTCAAGACCTTGGGCGATTTCGCGTTGCGAGGCCAAAACAAAGGCTAAGGTCTGTCTAGGGATCTCTAACCTTCGGAATTGAAGTTGAAGGTCAACCATCTGACTGCCAGTCACGTTGCATTCTGGCACTATGTGTTGGGACTTACCTTTCTGAAAAGCCGATTGTCTGCTGTAACCAAAATAATATAGAAAAAACAGGATAGGTAGTGCGTCCTTTTCATTATCACTGAAAAAAGAAAAAGTATATATCAGTATGTGTATACAGTATATGCACACACACATATATGCACACATACACGAGCGCGAGCCACAGGCAAGAACGGACGGCTAGAAACGAGCTTTGATATATAGCGCTTTTTCGATAAGTTCGAAGGAAACCATCTAGTTGTATCTACGTACGGTGAAGTGAGTTATGTTTATCGAGTGACCAAATTGATAAAATAGAGTGTCAGCATTAGTGGTAAATACACAAAATGGAGAATGATAATGGAAAAAGACGAAAAAGCGAGCCAACGAAGAGATGTTTAGACGGAAGCAGAGTGGAATCACCGCTGGGGGTAATACCTAAGAAATCTTGTTTGATTGATACTCCGAAATCTACACAAAGGTTGGATAATAATGCATTTACAGAGTTCATAAAGGAAAGTGGAATACCAACCAGAGATTTAGAGCTGGAAAGAGAATCTAGGTATAAAAATGTCCTATGAAATCGGGATATTGCTGATTTGATAGAGGAACTAATGGATATGAAAGCCAAATACAGGGCAATGTACAGAGAGATGAACAAACCAAGAAGAGCTAATGGCGAGACTAACAGGGAGCTTAATGATCTTAAAAAAAAAAGAAGGAATTAAGCATGGTCAGAAGTGAAAACGAAAGAATGAAAAATGAAGATTAAAACAAAAATGAGGCTTTTAAAAAAGAACAAATACAAGCGGTGACCGATAAAGTTGGAGAAACAAAGAGACAGATATCCAAGAAATAAAAAATCAGTGGAAAGTAAAACAAGAAAAAAACCCCACAGCTTTTAAAGAAATAGTACTACAATAAATGGAAGAAAATGCTAAAGAAACGGTAATTAAAATATTTAGGGAAAAGGAAAATTTGGTCAAAGACACAGTGGATAAAAAAATGTGCATTGTAGTTTATGGTATTAAAGAAAAACATAACATACTTAGATACCAAAGGGAAAAAAAAGAGAAAGAAATTGCAAAAGCAATTCTGAAAGAGAGCAAAGAGTAGGGACAGGTAATCGGCAAAGAGATAGGATAGGGACATAGGATGGGGCAGTACTCTTAAAGAAAAACGATATAGGCCACTAAAAATCAAAGTAAGGTCTCAAATGATAGCAGAAGCACTATAAAAAACAGGAAAGCTGGCAAACAGTGAAAATTAAAAGATAGATGGATAAAAAAAATGAGTGATGAAGAAAGAGGAAAGACACTTAGAAGTGAAGCAAATAGAGAGAGAGAAGAACGGAGACTGAAAATAATGTTTTTTTTTTAGAGTACTAGACCCAAGGGTGAGAAAATGGTACACACACATACACACACACACACACACACACACACACACACACACACACACACACACACACACACACACACACACACACACACACACACACACACAGATATATATATATATATATATATATATATATATATATATATATGTATAAAAGGAAACGTAATAAAAAAGGAGAACGGAAAAAATTAAGAATAACATATACCAACATAGACAGCATGATTTCAGGACTAAACGAATTAAATGACTCTGTGACAGAAGAGAAACCAGACATAATGGGAATTCTGGAGATGAAATTAAAAGGTCCATTACCACTAAATACTGTGACACAAGGTCCATACAACCATTGAATGAAAAATAGAAAAGAGAAACGGGGTGGAGGAGTCATATTTTTGACTAAGGTTTAAATGTGACAAAGATAACAAGAAAAAAAAATTATAATGTGGAATTGGTTATATAAGGTGAAAACTGTGATATGAAAACTAAAATTTTTATAGTAATATATGTGTCCTAAAAAATCAGTCTAGGACAGAGAGTGATCATTCCAAAATATTGTAAGACGCAAAGAATGCATTAATTGAATCACTGAATAGAGGAAACGGCAATTATGGGTGACTTTAACTCTAAATATGTTGGGTAGAAATGACAGTGAAAGGTGGAGAAGACCTTTGAGGTAATATACTATTGGACGTAACCATTGAATACACAATGACTCAATGGATAAAGGAAAATACCAGATATAGAAATAATGAAGAACCGTCGAGACTAGATTAAATATTTACGTCAGAGCCTGAAATTCTGGATAGAATTGAGTACAAGACACCAATTGGGGAAAGTGACCACATACTAATAGAGTTCGAGATAAAAGAACTAATTTATTTGAGAAGAAATGAGAAACATAGAAAAGTAAGACTAATGTATAACAAAACGGATTTTAAGAAAGTCAGAAAGTTCTTTCAAAATGTAAATTGGGAAATTTTTTCAAACGAAAAACAAAGATGGAAGAGAAATGGAACGTATTAAAAGAAATTTATAAGGAGGGAATAGACAAATACGTACCAAAGCAGGAGTTTAGAAAAGTAAAAATAGAATATGAGGGCAATAATATTGGTACAAAGGAATTTTAAAAAGGTAGCTCGGAGAGCAGGAGTTTAGAAAAAGTAAAAATAGAATATGAGGGCAATAAAAAATTTGTACAAAGGAAGTTTAAAAAGTTAGATCGGAAAGGGACCTAGGAGTAATTATCAGCAAAGACATGTCACCAGACAACCATTTCAACAAAATAATCGGAGAAACCTTCAATTTACAATGAAAGTGGCATTTGACTACTTGGATGAGGAAATGGTAAGAAAATATTAGTTACACTGATAAGACCAAGATTGGAGTACGCTGCGACACTATGGACACCCAGTACTAAAAAGAATATAAAGAAACTAAAAAGAATTCAAAGAGCAACGACAAAATTGGCACCAACTCTCTCTAAATTGACATACGAATAAAGATTATCCAATCTGGAACTACCAACCCTGGAGCAAAGAAAAGAAAAGGGAGATCTACTGACCATTTACAGAATTATAAAAGGGATGGAATTCCTCAACAGAGATGATTTGTTTAAGTGGGATGGAAAAAAACAAAACAAGAGGACACGAAAAGAAACTCAAAAAGGATAATTATAGAAAAGATCTGAAAAAGAATAGTTTCCTACATAGAGTGGTGGATATTTGGAACAAATTGGATGAGGCAACAGTGTGTGCAAAAACTATACAAGACTTGATGCCGAAAGATACAAAGACGGGTCACTACGAGCATAGCTCCCTTCCCGTGTAATACTACTAGGTAAATACACACGCACATACATGGCTGTTAAACTATTAATCAAGCAGTTGGTGTTTTGAAAGAGAATGTTTACGGAACTGTATTTAGATCTTGGAAAGAGATCTGACAAGATACCTCAAAATCAAAATCTGTTGAAAGTGGATGGATGATTTCTTTAAAGACCAATACTTGAGAACAGTAGTGAAGGATGAGATGTCAGGATGGTGGGCGGGGACTAGGAGAGACAAACGAGCTGATTCTGGCTTAGGTTATGCTTTTGGCCTTAGGAAATGAAATGATAAAAGGTAAGGCAGGCTTTACTAATATATTTGATGGCGATGCAAAGATGAAGGTGATGGTAATGTATATATAAACAAACATTGAATATAAGTATGATTTTATGGTAATGAAGAGTGCAATTTATAAAAATAAAAAAAATTCTTTGTCTATTTCTAATGAGAATTACCGAACTTGTTCAGTCTTTATATAAACTCGTTTATGTTATTATTAACAAGCCACAGACACAATGTGTCATCTGTGTAATGGAGTCAGGTGAGGTTGGAGGGAATAATTTTTGTACAATATTTTTAAGTTGAAAAATACGAATTGCTCAGTATAAAGGAGACTGATTTCTCGTGCTCATTCCAAAAATTTGTGACGAGAAAGAAACCTTGAAAATTTTTGTGTATCTAATACTAGCCAGGGAAGCAAAATTAAATCCACATCAATGTTTATGTAAAATAGATAACTACGAACTTGAAATATTGTATATGAATATAGATATATAGTTATGAAACGTCTTTCTTTGTATTAAGAAGAAACAAGTGTTATATAGATAGATTTTAGATAACTATGAAAATATCTAAATTATTCAGGCTGGAGAGAGCCTTGTGGCCTCTGTACCATTAAAAGACATTATAAATGTATGTATATTGGTAAAACTGACACTAAGTACGGTTCTTAATTATTTGGGAAAGCTCTACTTCATGTGAAGAGTGGAAAGGATCTTGGCCTAATTACCTGCAACAGCTGTAAAACTTGATCAATGTATTTCTGCCTCAGAGGAAGTAAATAAGATACTGGGGTTGCTAACGCGAATTTCATCCGAAAGAATTCCAGCTGTCATCAATTGTATTGATCAGTGGTACACGACCACATTGAGATATGCTGTTTCCATTATAGTCCACAAATATTATTGGAACGAGTACAACAGCAAACCACAGGACTCAAAATACGAAATGTATGAGACAAAACGTACGACAGCCACTTAGAACATTTGAACTTGTTCTGTTTTAAATACTATATTGATACAATACGGCCCGATAGTGTTGTTATTATCACTGTTATTTTTTCTTGTGTCAATAGTAAGTGCTGCGGAATTAGGCATCTGGCAACATTGCTTGTCAAGGATGTCGTGTTCGCTGAAGCCATATTGAATATTTATAAGAAAAACCTACTGGAAATGCCAGAAAAAAGTTAGGTTTTATCATCCAGGCCAAACTAAATATAATTGTACTCCAACCGTATTGAAAAATAGAAGACACTTGTTCGATACAAAATAGAGAAAGTTGAACCTTTTTTAGACAGATGATATGGCTTGATAGAGCACTATCCGTTGCGTTGACTTTCTTCACCAGAGCAGTTATGCTCACGAAACTTCACTTGCATCTAAGTGCTTGAATGGCTATCACTTATCATGTCTATGGCAAAGCATAAAAGGCGACACAACATCAGTTGTTGAGCTGTTGTGCTGATGAATTGTTTTGTAGCACCAAACAATAAGCGTGACCAGAGACCACCTAACAGTATGTACCGTGGCACGATATGGGTGTCAGCTTTTACAATTATCAAAAATAAATGAGTCATTAATATTCATTCCCTGTACATAACCAGTATCACACAATATATAACGCGTTGGGTCGGTGTTAGGATCAGGAACGTGCAATGTTTATGTAGGTATTTACCTGGATTCTCTGTAGCTCACTTTGGGTATGTGCACTGACCTGAGGCAAACAACACAATAACGAAAAATCTGGAAGCTCGTCTCCATGCACACACTGACTTGTGTTTGTATTTGTGTGTGTGTGTGTGTGTGTGTGTGTATGTATGTGTGTGTGTGTGTTTGGGTCCGTATAACTAAGGTGATCTGAGGTGGGCACTTTGATAAAGTGGATAACTTCTAATTCCTTAAATTGGTCTCTACACGCAATGAGCCGACACGACGACTCGTAGAATACTGTTGCTATTTTTATTAATTTAGTTAATCAGCTCTTGTGTACTCCTCATGGTATGTGGGGGTGATGTTGCTGCATTGGCAATGCAGGTATGAGTTTAAGATTTTTTTTTAAGAATCTTTTGAAATCCTTATCTTGGCTACCTCCCCTATAAAGGGGAAAAAATACATTGGTTTATATTTTTGAATGCCGAAGAAAAAATTATTACCCATTTTCTTAAACCAGGCCAGGTTTTTGAGCTATTCCCGTTTCAGTGCAAGATAAATTGGAAGTAGAATTGTTGACGTAAACTCGTTTTGACACATATCTGAAGTAAGTTTTTTCTTTTGGAATTTTTGCATACAGAAGAAAAAGATAGACTTTTTGTTATTTACATTTCTGTGTAAGAAAATGAGGAGTATAACAGTTAAGAAAGAAATATTTGTTCTAATGTACATGTAGCTACCGAAAATCTGTCTATCAGTATACTAAAGCTCCGGTCACACCAAGCTTACGACCGGTTTCCGACCGCTTTCGACCGAAAATCAAGCGATCGGTCGGCGACACAAAACCTATGCAAGAAATTGAAAAAAAAGAATAATAAGAAAATAAAATAAATGAATAAATATATAAATAAAGAATAAAATCATGCGGTTGATATGATGAAAATATATGTACTGAGGACTATTCAGTGTGTGTTGTAATATATCTATCTATCGACCTATCTATTTATCTATCTTATTACCGACTACCAGTGACTTCCAAAGATTACCTGCAACTGGCCGACGACCACCTGGTCGCCGGTGATCGGAAACAGGTCGTAAGCTTGGTGTGACTGGGGTGTAAACGGCCTCTTTGCCCTTACAAGGGGGTGACAAGCCATCAGTCTTCATCCGCCTCACACTAACCCCACAGACAGTTGTTTTCCCTTCTATCTCAGCCTATGTGGATGAAGGGGCATCCCAAAATTCTTGATAGGGACCCTTACTTTTCAAAAAGGATACATTGTTTTCTCATAGCTAAAGTTTATTTTATGGAACGTTTTCTTGAGGTTCCAGGAGTATATTATCTTATATCCCAGCTGCTCGAAGATCCCTGTTACATGAAAAAATGCTGAAATCACCGCATTGTTCTAGAAAGTTTCTCAAATGCCCTTTTTTTTTTTTTTTTTTTTATTCCAGTCAGTCAACATCCATGTTCTAAGTTCCCGGTCTGAAAGGGGTTTCCCAAGAGAGTTTTTCATTTTCCTCTTCATTTTTCTCCCTTTCTTCATCCTTCTCATTTTCCTCTTTTCTTACACACCTCTTCCTCCTTTCTTTCACTCCTCTTCCTGCTCCCCCTCCGTTTCTTTCTTTTCCCTTTTTCCTCTGCGTTCTCATCTCCCACCTACTTCTCCGCCTCCTCTTCCTCATGTTCCTCTCCTTCCTCCCCCTCTCATTCCTTCTCCCCCGCTCGATATTAGCTACTAGATAAACTACACTCCATAAAAGCAGCCTCGCCCCCTGCTCCTCTGCCAACTCCTTCTCCTCCTCCTCCTCCTCCTCCTCCTCCTCCTCCTCCTCCTCCTCCTACTCCTACTCCTACTCCTGTTTTTCCTCCTCTTCATCTTGATCCCTCTTCTTCACTTGGGTTTGTCTTTGAGAGAGTGGGCGTCCTGGCTCGGTCTCGGCTGAACCCTTCGTCCGTGCAGTTTGGAATAATTAAATAAATAAATAAATCCGGGTAACCATGACTCGGTCTGTCCATATCTAGTAATGGATTCTGCCGAGTTTTTTATATATTACTCGGCTCTCAATTTAACTTTCCTATGTTCAACGTGTATTTGTCGTAGCCATATTGTTAATAAACAACGTGTGTGTGTTCGTGCGTGTCAGAGTCTGTGTGTTTGTGTGATTCACCATGGTCTTGGATCACGTGTTGGACTCATGATCTACAGCTATTTCCCCTCCGGAAGAGAGCTCAGAGCCCATAAATGACCGATGTATGGGTAATGCTGTGACCTAAATTGTCCTTAGATTAAAACAACATGAAATAGAATATCTTGGTAACCTCGTACGCTTTTCATTCATTAAAGAAAAACAATTGTAAGTCGTCAATTATAATGATGGTGATGATGATAATATTAATAATAATAATAATAGTAATAATAATGATAATAGCAAGGGAAATAAATATATTTTCATTAATACATATTTATTCAAAGTATCTACGAGGCTTTAGTGGTGTCTATGGAAACCCATGTAAATTCAAACACGTACCCACAACGTAAAGTAGCTCGTGCAAGCCGCAACAAATCGGTAATATATAATAATTTGCAAATTTTATTAAAAAAAATGCAAACGATTTATTTCTAAGTCAGCGTTTCCCAAACTTTTCCGACCATATCACCCCCTGTTGTCATGTTTAAGCAGTCCAGCTCCCCTATCTTGTTATTAGAAAGATAAAAGAAAGTAAAATGTACTACTTGATGGTTTGTTTTCTTGATTCCTTAGAATTGAAACAAATTGACATCATTGTTTGTAGAAGAAATAAGAACACCCTAGAAAAATAAGATAGAATGTAAAAAGTCAAATATGCACAGCTAGGTAATCAATTATACATATAACAATGTGATTTTTGTGTGCATCACTTCCCAGCACCCCAGGTTGGGAAACGCTGTTCTAAGTCGTCCGACATCAAAAGCTGGGCTCGCTGCAACTGTTAAAAAAAAAAAAAAAAAAAACGCTCATTGGCAGTAGCCCCTTTTATACACGAGTATCCTTTCGTTTCCCTACGGACTTCTTATCCACTCCCACGAAAAGTGATATCGTGAAAGTGCTAACCTTGATGTCCTTTGTTTTTATCAATTCAATCAATCCGCCTGTCTACTGAACATTACATCTCCCAAACATTTCACGAATACGTCAGCTTCTGCCACCTCACTCCTGCAAACATTTCTGTCTCGTCTCTTCACCTATCTAGTTTTCGTTTCCCACGTTTCTCATCATATGGCATACAGTCAGTAACACGCTTTTGTTCGCCAGCCCACTTCCACTCCCGCTCCTGTATCTTACACTCCAGTGTATTCTCTCAGCCAAATGGACCCTTTCCTACTTTCCAGCGTTATTCCCGGCGCTGATCTCTCCATTTTTCCTCTGTGTACCCCGTAGCTTCGTCTCCATCGCCTTTGTCAACTTCAAGGTCTCCGTAGATCATAGCTGGGATCTTGCAGCGATTTGAAACTTAGCGTCTCAGACATAGAGGTAGAATGCCACTGCTGATGTTCTTATGCTCTACTCCTACTGTAATTCATCTGAATCTTGATTCACATGTTGACCCATGCCCGCTAACAGTATGTCTCCCCAATCTTCTCTTCCACCTCTTCCACCCCTGAGTCCATCGATCCACCGTGCCCTTGGCCTTCCTCTCGGTCTGCGTCCATCCACCAACGTAGCGCTCTTCAGCAATTTATTTTTCATTCGTGCGGCCACCCAATTGTATTTTTCTTATTTTCAATATATTCAGTTTTAGCATCTGAACTAAGTAATAACGCTCTTGAACTTCATCGATATTCTCGCCATTGATTATAACCAGGTAATTGCTTTAATTTGAACTTCTTAGTATCTTAGTACTACTAAAAAATTAATTGGATGGATTCTCTGACTTTTGGGTGGTTTTGCAAAACGCCTCGCGCCCCTGTGTTGACGTGGTGATTTTGTAACGCTTCTCAAGCCAGAGCCAGTAAGCCATGGACGATCATCGTTGAGTTGAGCCATGGACGATCATCGTAGAGTCAAGAACGATCATCGTTGAGCCATGGACGATCATCGTTGAGCCATGGACGATCATCGTTGAGCCATGGACGATCATCGTTGAACCATGGACGATCATCGTTGAACAATGGACGATCATCGTTGAGCCGTGGATGATGATCGATGAGCCGTGAACGATCATCGTTGAACAATGGACGATCATCGTTGAGCCATGGACTATCATCGTTGAATCAAGAACGATCATCGTTGAGCCATGGACGATCATCGTTGAGCCGTGAACGATCATTGTTGAGCCATGGACGATCATCGTTGAGCCGTGGACGATCATCGTTGAGCCGTGGACGATCATCGTTGAGCCATGGGTGATGATCGTTGAATCGTGAACGATCATCGATGAGCAATGGACGATCATCGTTGAGTCAAGAACGATCATCGTTGAGCCATGGACGTTGTTGAGTCAAGAATGATCATCGTTTAGCCGTGGACGATCATCGTTGAGCCGTGGACGATCATCGTTAGGCAATGGACGATCATCGTTGAGCCGTGGACGATCATCGTTGATCCGTGGACGATCATCGTTAAGCAGTGGACGATCATCGTTGAGTCAAGAATGATCATCGTTGAGCCGTGGACGATCATCGTTGAGCCGTGGACGTTCATCGTTGAGCCATGGACGATCATCGTTGGGCCGTGGACGATCATCGTTGAGCCGTGGATGATGATCGTTGAGCCGTGAACGATCATCGTTGAGCAATGGACGATCATCGTTGAGTCAAGAACATTGTTGAGTCAAGAACGATCATCGTTGAGCCATGGACGATCATCGTTACCAATAATAAATTAGATTAAACCATTTCAAAGGTGACACATTTTAAAAATGTTACATGTCTTGGAGAGGAAGGTCTGTAAGTCCTCCGAGGTCGTAAGTTCTCCGAGGCAGTAAGCCTTTCGAGGCTGTAAATTCTCCGAGGGTACAAGTTCTCCGAGGGTGCAAGCCCTCCGAGGGTGCAAGTCCTCCCAGGGTGCAAATCCTCCGAGGGTGCAAGTTCTCCGAGGGTGCAAGTCCTCCGAGGGTGCAAGTCCTCCGAGGGTGCAAGTCCTCCGAGGTTGCCAGTCCTCCGAGGGTGCAAGTCCTCAGAAGTTTTTGACGATTATACGACTAGGTGGTCGACGAAATGCCAGGGGAACCCGACGCCGTGCAGAAGAAGCGACAACGCCACTTTTGGAAATGGGTGACATGTCAGAAAAAAATTCAAAAAGCCGACCTACAATCCAATAAACGGTACCTTTGCCAGCTAAGGGCAGAACACAGCAAAACATTCCCCGCTCTATATACTACAGTCAAACATTTCTCGACAAAAGAGTCGGTAAGACAGTTTCACCGAAAAGTCCTTAAGCCGAAAACTCCATGCAGGACAAAATTAATTTCCCTGCAGGAATTCGGAGAACCCCACCAGCTGGAGCCTGGGTCACAGCAATATGATTGCTGCGCCTTTTAAAGGCTCCTCACGTTGTTGCATCGGCCATTGATATTGGCTCAGGCGAGAAACCCGCCAGCTAACAACGGACCCTCAAGTGAGGGAAATTCTTCTGGCCCCAAGCCCCAAAAGTAGTGATCGAAGAAACTAACAACGTATATCAATTTCCATCTGTACACGCAACCCAGATATGTTCAATATTGGGTGTCATGACATATATATATATACATATATATATATATATATATATATATATATATATATATATATATATATGTATATATATATTATATATAAATATGTATATAATATATATACATATATATACATATATAAATATATATATATATATAATATACTGTATATGTGTGTATATATATATACATATATATATATATATATATATATATATATATATATATATAATATAGTGTTTGTGTGCGTGCATGTTTATGTATATATATAAACAGAGAGTTGTTTTAAATGGAAAAACTTCTGGATGGAAAAGTGTTGCAAGTGGAGTTCCTCAGGGTTCCGTTCTTGGGCCACTTCTATTCATAGTATATATAAATGATATAGACCATGGACTAAAATCTACTGTTTCCAAATTTGCTGATGATACAAAACTGTGCGGAGTGGCAAATGATCACTCAAACCAATTAGATATTCAAGAAGATTTAGATAAATTACAGCAATGGTCTGAAAAGTGGCTAATGAAATTTAACACAAGTAAATGCAAGGTAATGCACATAGGTAAAAATAACAGCAAGTACGATTACAAGTTATTTGGAAATTCGTTAACAAAAGTGGATAGTGAAAAAGATCTCGGCGTAATTATCAGTAACGACCTCAAATCATCCAAGCAGTGTATTTCAGCCTCTGAGAAAGCAAATAAGATTCTGGGATTGATTGCGCGATCTTTTGATTTCAAAAGTCCATCGCTAATTAACAAGCTATATAAATCGTTAGTTCGTCCACATTTGGAATATGCTGTTTCCGTATGGTCACCGAATCTCATTAAAGACATTGACAGACTGGAAAAAGTACAACGGCGAGCCACAAAACTGATTCCAAATATCAAAAATAAATCATACGAAAATCGACTTAAGCACATGAATCTGTTTTCCCTAAAAAAGCGTAGACTCAGAGGTGACTTGATACAGGTCTTTAAGATTTTAAAGGGAATTGACAACATCAAAAGTGACCAAATTTTCACATTGAATGAGAATCAGACAAGAAACAATGGTCTCAAACTGTCCGGAAATAGATTCAATTTGGAAGTAGGTAGAAACAACTTTGCCAACCGTGTAGTTAATGAATGGAATAAACTTCCTGCACAGGTAGTGCAATGTAGTTCAGTTCAAAGCTTTAAGAATCATTTAGATAAATACCTAAGTAAGATGCTGTAATTATTATAATTTATGTTATATTATTTGTTTTTGTTTTGTTATAATTTGTCTGTCTGATTTTCATTTATTATTAGTTATATGTCAATTTATTATCATTTACTATTTACCTGTTTGTTTGTTATTCAACTATACCAATGCATTTATTTATGTATTTCAATTGTTATTTACATTGTTATAGTTTTAATTTATTATTAATATGATTTTTATTTATTTTTTATTTTTTATTTTTTATTTTTTTTTTGCATCCGACCTAGATATGGATCAAAAGGTCTCCTGTCGGCATGCTTTGCCTTTGTAATCCTTTGTAATCCTTATATATATATATATATATATATATATATATATTATATTTATATATATACATATATATATATATATATATATATATATATTGTGCGTGTGCGTGCATGTGTGTGTGCGTGCGTGTGTGTTTGCGTGCGTGCGTAGGTGTGTGTGTGCGTTCGTGTGTGTGTGTGTGTGTGTGTGTGTGTGTGTGTGTGTGTGTGTGTGTATGTATGTGTGAGTCTATTGGCGAATACCATAAAATTGAATATTAGGATTTAGAGGAATTATTAGAAAAAATTAAAGAAGAAATGAAAAAGGTGAAGAAGGGGCAAGAAGGAATGAAGGACTTCATCGTGAAGGCGGTAAAGAGATGGAGTGACGATGACGACAATGATGATTCGGAAGACGAAGTTAGGACTCCACCACGTAAACGACCTAAAGCGTCCAAAGATGATGTTATTACCGGTACTGAATAAAAAAAAATGTATAGGTTCCTCTCTTTTATTATCTAAACCAAACCGAACAAATCATACATTAAAACAATGAGGGCGGAGCCCTGGGGCGCGAAGCACCCCGATGCGAAGCGAGCGGCGCCGCAGGCCAAGCAACCATGGCGGAGCCATGGCCGGCGTCAGCCGGGTGCTTGTTTGAGTTGAAAAAAAATTCTTGTTTGTCTTGCAAGTCTTCTGCTGTTTTTGAAACGAGAATCTTAAAGAGAGACTGGTAACATCAGCGAGAAAAATTATTTGGTATAATAATTGGGAATGGTTTCTCTGTGAAATAACATACATTAAATACAAAAGTACTGGATTTATAAAAAAAAAAAAAACATGCTGATGACGTAAACAACAGATCATACAAAATCGATTAGACTTTTAAGAAGAAATATGACAGGATAAATCTGGACTTGATATTCCTCCAAGAAAAACGAGAGAGATGCACCAAACTTAGGAAGTAATACTAATATCCAGCAAACCCAAGTAAGGCATCCTAATTCTCTCTGAACTATCAGCTCCCATTCGAACTACAGCGGTATCTTTCGCATAAATATTTTCTAGAACCCTTGTGTTCGTTTGCTCCCTACTTGCTGAGCAAGTTTAGTATTGCTATTTGCTCTATATTCTGTTGTTTTATCGTTTATTTGATTCATCGTCTTTAAATGTCTAGAGTAGAACATCATTTTCTAAAACCTGCCTGTTTTCTTGGCTGGTTTCCATCTAAAACTTGACTTAGTCTATTTGTAATTATCTTGGAAAATTCTTTATATGCATTTGGTGACGAGCTTATAAGGTCTTTCTAGACTTATTTCTTATAGAATAAAATCACTGTAGCATTGCACCATGATTCTGGAACATTTTCTTGACGTAAATACGGGGTGTATAACTGAGCTAATTTACAATGAACCTCTTCCCCTGCGTCTTTCAGAAGATCTATTGGTATGCTGTCTTCCCCAGGTGCTTTTTTCCGTTTCATACTTTTGAGAACAAATGTTACTTCTATGTAACTTCTGGTACTATACTAACGCCTGCAGATTAATTTACTGACTCAACTACGGTATTTAACGAGTAAAGCTGTTGGTAAAAAAAATTCTACCCTTTTTATCATTTTGTCTCTAAACTTAATGGTCATTTCTATTTTTCAAGGATACGATTTGCTGCTTCCCTAAAATTAATGTGCTCGGCCCCTTTAATACCTTTAACTTTCCAAATAGTTTCCTTTATTTTATCCATGCTTCTCTTTCTTTATTGTGACTACTTATTGATAAGCTTGTGTAGTTCTACTGTATTTCATCTGTCCTGCTTTTAATCTGCATTGTCCTTTTTTTAAATAGGTTTTTGTAACTTTGGAATAATTTCCTTCTCTTATGTTTTTGTCCTTCCTACTTTCTCTGCCAATTCTCCAATGGTACATATTCACCAAATTCAAATTCATACCTTCGACTCTGTCTTCGTATTTCTTAGCGCTTCAAACATATTTTCAATTTCTAACTTAAATTCCTTCTTGTTACCTATAAACTTGGCAAGATTTATTTTCTTCTTCAAAACTAGTTTATTTCTCTTGACTCAGAAAGTTAACTTAGCTGTGCAACCTATTCTATGGTCACTCCGGATATTTATATCTGTTACACAACATTGTTAACACTCTTCCTCTCTTGTAATATTAATTGTATTTCGTTCTTTGTGTTTCCAGTTAGACTTCTCTAGGTCCATTTATGACCTACACGCTTTTGGAAGAAAGTATTCATTATTATGTTGTACTTCTCTGCATAACTTACTAGTATCTCGGCTCTGTCAATTCTCTAATCTATTTCAAACTTTCCGATGCACGACTCATCTCCCATCTCCATAACTGGTTTAAATCATCATGGAATGATTCAGTTTTACCATCCAAACTCGGTGAAGTTGGTGTATAAACCTAAATTACTTTTAGAGCATATCTTTTACACAGCTTTATGACAGTTCAAGTTGCCCTATATGATATACTACTGAACTTCACTACGATACTAGCAACCACTCGATTAATCAATAAGCATACTCCGCTAGATCTTTCCTTTTCCTTACCTCTATAGTAGAACAGATGGTGACTATCTCAATGTCCCAAATGACATTCTACAGTTCTACCATTAGATTCTCCAGCACGTGGTCTTCTGAGAGGCTTCTCACGTTGTGTGTGTAGATCTCCATTTTCTGCATGCTGTCTAATGTCCAAAACTTAAATCTGTTTGGACAGGACATATATACGAGACAAAACCTACCTTCATATGGCAGGTGAATAACTTACTTTTCACCCAAATATTACTGTCCTGGCATGTATAGGTACATGCTTTGTTCATGTTTTTATTGTCCATATGACTACATTTATTTTATTGTCCTGGTATGTATAGGTACATATCCAAACAACATGCTTTGTTCATGTTTTTATTGTCCACATGACTACATTTATTTTATTTATCGATACAATCGGCAATTATTAGGATGTTTTTAGCACATGGAAAGAGTAAGTGAAGAAAGACTAAGAAAAAAGAATGTGGAAGGCAGAGGTGCATGGAGTAAACTTGAGAGGCAAAATAGGATGGATGGATGGATGATGTGAAGTGAACCTTGGATAAAAGGGGAATGTATGTTGAGTAGGGGAAGGTAGAAGGCAAGAGATAGGTGTTAGTGGAGAATGGTTGTCAATGGATGATAAACTGGCGCGGTCCGAAGGGATTTCTCCTCGTCTTGTTTACCTCACGATGAAGGGACGAGGAGAGAGGGTCGCCATGTAAGTGAAGCGGCGGTGGGTAAACCAGCTTTGGCTCTCAGGCCCTACTGTGGATGTGGTGTGTCTTTCTGCATTACCTCTAACCAAGTAGTGGGTCGAGGGGATAAGGTCGGCCCTTCACCCACAAGGAGCTAAAAGATCGTTTAACAAAGAAACAAGTGGATGTGGTTAGGTGGAGGGTGGGTGGATGCCTTATCTGGCTTCCTTGTGAAGAGGAAGAAACCTTTTGCTATATAGATAAATTACTAATGGTCACTCTTGTTTCGTTATATTATTATTATTATTATCATTATTAATAATAATAATATTGTCTATAGTTGTAAATATATCTTTTACATCTATGAATTTATTCATCATTACGCATTATGATTTCACCGTATTAAGAAGGACGGGTCTCTGAAATGCACGTTGTAGAGAACACTTGAGGTTATGTGCTGCGCCACCCCTGCTGCGGTGAGTGGTGGACTGATTCCTAAGCGAAGGATGACCGTGGCTGTACACTCCAGCAGCTAGTGGTGGAGGGGCTGTTGCACTTCGGCCCTACAGAGTTTGCAACGTTCGTGATTGTCTCTTCCCGCGAGTTGCACTTGAAACCTACAGTGATATCCTAGGTGGATCCTGTGGCCGATAGATTCCGCCCTTCTACCCGGAGGCAGATGGAATACCTCGTACCTAGTGACCTTGTGGTCTCAAATTCCGTGGGTCGCATCCGTGCCAGGTCGTAGTCAGTCTTCCTTCCGTTAAGGTGAAAAAAAAAAAAAATGAAAACTGATGCAAAGGAACGTCACGGGGGAGGGCAGGGGTATAATCTGGATGAAGTCCGTCTGGAGTATCCTACGTCTCTGAACCAATTCCCGTAATTCAAAGACGCGGATCGCATTCACCGGAAGGTTCTTCCAGGAGTGACCATTAGGGTCTCCCTCGGCTTCTAGTGCACTGAGAAGGGAGGGTTTAACTGTACTCCCTTGGTTGGGTTAGAAGTCGGACGAGAAGACATGAAGGAAGCCTCTCCGTCCGTAGCCAAAGGGAGGTAACTCCCACATCCTGTCTAAGATTCACCACAAAGGCCCATGGAGGGGCCGCAGTGACAATGCGGAGAGCCTGATTTTGGAGGACTTCCAGCATGTCCCACGAACTGGGCCGGAGGGAGATGAGGGCCACAGTGGTATAGTCCATTGCCAAGCGTACCGCTTGAATATAGTAGATCCAGAGGACCTCGTTACGGCTCTGAGAATATTTGGTCTCGTCTTCGCGGCCTCAAGGAGGTACCTGATCTCCGGATCGAAGGAAAACCTGTTGTCGATTCAGATGCCCAAGTATTGATAGGTGGGCTGCCAAGGGAGGCTGTCGCCCTGAAGAATAAGGTAGGATCGTTGCTTCCGCGTTCTCTTGGACGTCGAGATCTTCAGTTTCAGCCTTCCACATTCCTGTGAGAGGCGATTAAGAGCCCACTGAGCCTTGTTAAAGAGGTAGCCGTCTCCAGTGACCACCAACGCGAGATCGTCCGCATGGTAGAGGAGGCAAAAATCCTATCCGAGATCAAGGAGATCGAGGTTCTCCATGAACACGTTGAAAAGGGTAGGACTAAGAACACTCTCCTACGGGGTCCTATTTTCCATCCCGTGGTATAAAAATGGGTTTCCCTGGAAGAGCACTCTCGCTACTCTATCCGTGAGGTACTCTGCAACCCAGGTCTTGGACCCTTCTTCGATACAAGGATGCAAGAATGGTAGGAGAACTTGCTAGCTCGAATGTTTTTTTTCCAGATCCAGAGACACCACAATGGCAGGCTGACTGCCGACTAATCCAAAAAGGGTTGCTACATAGTCAGTTGCTGCCACTTCTTTTATAAAACCATACATATTGTGATGGGAGGATTCCATCTACCACAGGGGGATGATTGAGGACCATCCGCTCAGCGGTCTTACCAATGCAGGGCGTGAGGGAAATGGGCCACTCTCTGATATACTTGTTCCCTTGGCCTTTTGTCCTTGCTCTACCCAGAAATCTTCGGTGAGCTGGGCTCAAGCTCTTGGTAATGAAGATTAAATAATATATCATGACTGGACTATAAATTTGTATTTGTCCCACCATATACTCTGAACTTTGATGTATGCACACGTTTTGCTTGTATTATTTTAATAACTATGATTATCCTAAGTTGTGTAATGATATCAATACCTCTTTCCAGGGACTAACGCATAATTTCTATACTTCTAGAGGTTTATGAAAGGGGTTGAAAATGCTGGTCGGTTTGGATACGTCATGATTGGAATACATTATATATTCATGTTTTTGCTCTGCATTGTGTATATTGAATGTGGTCTTTTTTTGTTATGTGTAAGTGAAATCAACAGGCTCCTCGCTGTAAATAATCGCGCGCGCCCACATAAGAAAAAAAAAGAAAAAAAAAATGAAAAAAAAAAATACAGAGCAGCCATTAAAGTTATTCCAGATCTTGCTGATAAATCATGTTGGGAGACTTAATATTCTAGTGTTGCCAACGTTAGAGAGGAGAAGAGAGAGATAATCTAATTGAAGTGCTTAGAACCATTGATTCTATGATATACAAGTAATGAGAAAATGTCAGGCGTGACATTAGATATGATTTGATCAAAATACTATTTCATGGTGAAGTACACATACATATATTCTATAAAATGACTAACTAGTAACTTTCTATATTTGTAGGTCTGAGTGCATCGGTGAACGTAGTGGAACCAGTCTGATTCGGTTTGCCGATCTGTGAACACTTGTCAAGATGCAGGGAAACGTGGAGCAACTTTACGCCATCAATTTTTGTGTTAAACTTAAGAAAACCAAACAAGAAGCTTATGGAATGTTAAAGGAGGTCTATGGGGATGAACAGATGAGCCAAGCAAGTTTCTATCGGTGGTTTAATAGATTTTCTGAAGGAAATGAACAGGTTGAGGATGAATCCAAATCTGGAGCCACGAAAAGTGCACGCAAGGAGGAAAACATTGAGGAAGTGCAAAGGTTAGTGATGCAAGACCGTCGAATATCTGTGAGGATGATATCTGAAGCTGTTGGTATTAGTATTGGCACAGTAGAGACAGTTCTGACCGAAGATCTGAAGCTTCACAAAGTCTGTGCTAAGTTCGTGCCAGAGATCCTCTCCGACGACTAGAGGCAGTTTCGTGTGGAATGTTGCACTGACATTCTCGAAATGGTAGAGGCTGATTCAGGTTTCCTACGACCCTGAGAGTGCTCAGTGGAAGCACGCGATCTCCCCCAGACCCAAAAAGGCAAAGATGAGCAGGTCGCAAGAGAAGGCCATAGTCATTCCTTTCTTTGACTCCCAGGGGCTCATTCACATTGAATGGGTTCCTCAGGGTCAAACCATCAATAGAGAATATTACCTTACTGTTCTGAAAAGGTTCAGGGAGAAGATAAGGAAGAAGAGCCCTCAGCAGTGGAGAAGTGGTCAGTGGTGGTTCCACAAGGACAATGCCCCATGCCACAAGTCAACGCTGGTGACCACCTGGATGGCCGACAGGGGAATGAAAGTGGTACAACACCCACCCTACAGCCCTGACCCCTTGCGACTTCATCCTGTTCCCACGCATGAAAGACAGCCTCAGGGGAACCAGATTCCAGTCAACAGAGGAGCTGAAAGAGGCATCGGAAAGTTACCTGAAGGAACTACTGAAAAAGGACTTTGAGGAGGTCTTCCAGGATTGGGAGAGACGCATGCAGAAGTGTGTAGGTGCGAAAGGCAATTATTTTGAAGGAAACTAAGTTTTGTAAGCTTATGAAAATAAATAGTGTCTCTCCTGACATTTTCTCATTACTTATTGATCATAGTGGTACTTGATAAAGATTACCTGATATAATGGTAACAAGGAAAACCAGAGTCCTTGAAATGATATTAAAATAGGCTAAAAATTTCAAGGATATGAGAAAACAGTTTACCGTACATAATTATTGATTCATAGAATAATTTGAATGAAGAGACAGTAAAGTTAAACAACATGGGAGAATTTAAGGTCAGATTTGACTATTAGCAACACAAAGACAGGACCCTATGTACATACCTCTTGTCCTGTGTACAACATCTAAGTAAATGCAACTTGGTTAATGCATACACACACAAACGAATAATGAAAACATTAATAGAAAAATAATATATAATATGCTGGTTGGAGAATGTCCCCCCACTGAACCCCGTTTGCAATATAGTCAAGCATATTGGGACGATTAAAGCGAGTCTCAAGAAATACACCAACATGCTCCCAATACATCATCAGAAAATGATTGGCATTGACTCATAATGTTTGTAAAAAACGAAATGGACACACACGTCCCAAGGAAATGGGACGTCAAGATGGTTACGTTCACAACTTTGTTGCACACGAGCAGACTTTGAATTGTTATGCTAAAATCCTAAAGCATTCCTACAATCGTGCCTAGATCCATGAAGCGGTCTTACAAAACATGCATTCCCTTTTCATCGACTCCAATCGCTCTCTAACTGCTGTTCCTTCAAAATTCTGGAGGGGTATCAACCATCAGTAGCACGAGAATCCGCAGCCTGTACTCAGTCATCAACCACATTGACCAATAATCAGAACTCCCCTACATGGAGCGAGGTCTTCAAACATTCTCGTGTATAATGACTCTTAAACACTTTGTACATTCAATGCTCTTTTGAATAGCTGTAGAAACTTCACTAACCCCTGGGCTACTATCGTACATTCCCATATCTTTAGTAGAGTATTTCGGTAAGGTACTTCGACACGTTCTCTTCTGCCACTTGACCAGCTACCTAGAAAATACCCTGTAGAACGATGTGATGAAGACTTCATTTCCCTGCACAATGGGATTCAAAACAAGTCAAAGAGTCATGGCGTGCAACGATGTGGAGAAGGCATTTGACACTGTACGAAGGGTGAATGCGTTATATTTGATTGCATGACTATCGTTTACTGTAACTGTATCATGGGGAAGCAAGTGTAATCCTGTACTTGTTTTGGCTTAATTTCATACTGTGCGATTGTTATTTTGCTGTGAATTACACAGCAATAACCGTGTGCAAAAGGTACGTGTACACTGTATTAGAAACTAGTAAGACCTGTAAATTGAATGTAGAGAGATTGATCTACCGTTAGTTTACACTGGAGTTCGTTTGACGAGGAAGTCTCAGACCATCAAATTTGAGACTTGTGTATGATGTAATGTCGCGCTTCAGGCACCTAGTTGCTGCAGCTGCAACAATATTCATAATGGAGGATTTGAAGAAGAAAAAGAGAAAGAAAAGTGTGTGGGTCAGAAAATGGGTAGCCAGATGAAATGAAGAGGGAGCACATACAAAATTATTTAAATAAATGGTTGATGACGACACAGTATCCTATTATAACTTTCTACGTATGTGTACAGAAGATTGTGAATATTTGGTGGGAAAAGTGACCACTAAAATTGAAATACAACATACTTAACTCAGAAAAGTAATAATCCCATGCCACTTTTCCTCTTTTTTATTTCCCTATTTCACTGTTCATTTGGCAACACAGATTGTGCCACTTTCGTGTGATTTCCTAGTCAGAAATGTTTAATGCCTTTGTTATCTTGTAGCACTTGCCTTCATATCTTTATTGCGGTACTCCAGTAGCGACACATTCCACAATTCTGGGAATTTTTCATATTACTTCATTAATAGCACTGCATGGTCACTTCCATTTCCATTTTCATCGGACGTCATTTTGCTCACGTTGTACAGTAGTTCTCAACCTAGAGCTGGGATTATCTTCACGTCACATAGAACGAAATAAAAAGACCCTGATAAACTCCTCAGTGACACGTATCGGCCCAATATGGGATTAGAGGCAAGATACTTGGCTTCATCGACCTGAGACAGAGTTTCGCCGATGATCGTTTGGTCTGCGATCACCGATGTGTTTCCCACGCGTGCCTGGACGTTCAAAAAGTAGCTTTTTCTAGTTTGTACCCAGATCTCTTTGATAGCGAAGACTTTGCCGAGATCACCATTCCACCATGACCCACTTGTGTACACACTGACGTAGCACGTGTTGAGACTATTGCAGAAGTAGCCATTTGCAGCAGATATCGGTGTGGACAAGGGCCTCGAAGACATCTGGGAGCTCGCCGTGGCGCTCTGCACGATGATGCTCCGGGGTCCCAATGACCATGAGGAATAGCACATGTCGCTGTCAGGAGGCGGGGGAGGGTCCTCGCGAAGAGTGATCCGTGCGTCATACATTAAACACAATTCGTCTGTAAAATATTTACGTCATTATTTTTTCTGCTGACATATTTTTTATTATACCTACCACATCTAATTAAACACGCAATGTATATGGGTAACAGTTTAATGAGAACTCTAGTGAATATCTTATTGGAAAATGGATCATTTACAAAAGTAAAAGAGGAGAAGGGTTAGGGAATGCTAGTCAACTATACCTGGACCTGGTCACCTGACAAATATACAAACCAAATACATACAGACATTTGATCAACATATATAAATAATTGTTCACTGCATTGGCAAAGATGTAATATGGAAATTCATAGACTGCCTCTTCCGTCCTAGATTGCAATGTGTAGTGGTGGTGGTATGGTCTCCGCATAAAGTAAATGATGAAAATATGATGGAGAGAATGCAGGAAGAAGTGATGACATTGGTTTCCAGCCTCGGAGATGAAATGCACGGAAACATGTCATACTCTGTGTTATGTATAAAAACTCCTTAATACCGGTCAGTTTCTATAGATGTAATGAATACTAATCCTTTACAGAATGTACTTTAGATTCCTATAGAACCATAAACGAATTCATAACCAAGTATGATAGAAGAAAAGATGCGAGACCCTATGGACATAGCTACTTTCCTGTATATTACATATAGTAAATGCAGTAGATAAGCCCATAAATACACACACACACACAGGATATGATAGTTACCGTCAGAACTGTGGAAGGCGTGGGAGACAAACAGGATCTGTTAGTATGGAACGAAAGAACGTCAATTGGACATAGAAATACTACTAAAGAATGTTGACAATCACAACTTTCCAAATGGATGCATTAATCCATGGAATGAATTAGAAGAAACAATCCAGGATAAACGGAAAGACAGGAACGGGACCCGTGAGCGTAGCACCAGTCCTGGCAATAATGCCACGGTAGAATATATAACAAGCTTTTCTAGCATGTTTGCAGATGACACGAGGATCATGAGTAGAATTAGAGATGAAGATTACAGTAGAGCCATGATTGGAATATTAATTTCATAGCCAGAAAATGTATTGGAAATGAAGCCCATCTCAAAGAGATGGGGTGTAAAGAAATGAGGAATAAGATCTGGGAATATGAGTACAGGAAAATCTGTCATATCGCAATAATACAAGTAAGATTGTGGGGGTGGGCGTACGATCTGCTGAAAATAAAAGATAAAGGTGACCATTCACTATATGGATGAAGAAAAGGAAGAGACCCTGGTGAAAGCATTAGATAGTGATGTAACGTAACAATATGGAATGAAGCTAAAACAGAAGACTGAAATAATGGTGATAACGATAAAAGAGGGCAATGTGGAACTGGAACAAACCAACTCGTTCAGGAAGTGTCGTGTGTGTTGGACGTGTTCAAAATCGCTCGCGACTAATCACAAACTCGCGGGAGGGGGGCTGATTGCCAGAGGTGAATGAAATATACACTGTGTGATAGAAAACGGCCCTATCTAGGCCTAGAGTAAATAATACACTACATAGTGGACAGAGAATACAAAAAAAAAAAAAAATACAAAGACCCACAACGCAATGCAGAGGGTCAGTAGTGTGAAAACCCCCCTCCCAGCCCCTGAAGGGGGTCGAAAGATATAGTGCTAGAGGTATATGAAACAGTGCCTCGGTACAGCGATGAAATAAGAAGTGGAATAAAGTGGTGCTATGCAACATAGAGGAAGAGGAGAACCAGCCAAGACACAGCCAAAAAGATTTGACACCCCTCCGTTCCCATCACAAGGGTGACTGCGTCCACCACCACCCCCTTAACCACAAGCCTCCATCCTTTCTCCTTTCCGATCTCCTCTTCTGCCGTCATACAACATTCCGCCCTACAATAGGCTCTCCCTTCAAACTCACACTAAGCTGTGCTCATCTCTCAGTCTTTCTATCTATATATCTAACCCATAGTTTCTGGTCGATGAATAGAATGATATTAGTCCGTAGTAGGATTAAAAAGTGGAAAGTGTCGAGGGTGGGAGGTGACAGTGTAGCTATGAGTTGAAGCACCGATCAACCCCCTCCCCCTCCCGCTACGTCTGAGAAATAGGAGGATGAAAAAAAAAAAAAAAACATAATGAAGAAGACTGCAAGAGACCATAAGGTCTATACTAAGCAGTTCCATGTCTATTACCACCTGTCATTCCCATCCATCTTAAGTCAACAAGGGTGAGTGCTAAAATAATTCACGATCTTTTCTTTTAAGTAATTGCTCAAGTAAATACTAACTTTGTTAGGAGATATACAGTTCCCATGTACTTTAAATTCGAATTAAAATTCATTGAAACAGTCGTTCTAAAAAAGCAGTGCAAAATGGTTCCAGCATGGAGAGCATATATATTATGTCGGGGAAGGTTTGCCAAGTCTTTCTATTCATTCTCGGAAATATGTAGCCTCCGCACAGCTGAAAAGGCCGTGGAGATTTTTCAAACAGAAAACACGAAATTGAAAAACAAGGTAAAATTTGTTTAATAATTTGTAACAACTCACATCGGTGCCGACGCTTTTTCACCAAATGCTACCGTTTCGACATTGCGCCTCTAACCTATGCTGCGGATCGACCCCTGCTCCAACATCTCTTACTTCTTTGAAATCTGCCACTCGCACCATCCTCCAAACGGGACCGGAACAAGACGATACCTCTAGTAAGGTACCCGAGCAAAACCAAGAAAGCCCTTTCGAGCCTCTCATGACGCGGAACTCATTATGTCCTTTGGATGATGAAGCAGAAGACAGTATTATTATGGGAGATTCACTTATACGCCATCAGTCAAAATAAATTAATTGAAGAGCTCCAAACGAAGGAGAATATATATATATATATATATATATATATATATATATATATATATATATATATATATATATATATTATATATATATATTATATATATCATATGTATATATATATTATATATATATTATATATATATATTATATACATATATATATATATATATATATTGTATATAAATATTATAAATATTATATATATATATATATGTATATATATCTATGGATATATATATATGTATATATATATATATATATATACATATATAGACATGTGAATGTATACATATCTGTATATATATATATATATATATATATATATATTTTTTTTTCGGAGCCAAAATTAATGACATCATAAATGCCATCGATGTATTCTTTGATGATGAAAAGGTTGATTCAATGTACATAGTGCATGTAGGCACGAAAGACGTCAAGAACGCACACTCAGGAGAATTGATAAATACAAACGTATGATGAACGGGCCCAAGACAAAACGTTGCAAGATCATGATATCTGACATTCTCCCTCCCATCTGTGCTGAAGGTCAGTTTTACAAGTGGGTTTTCAGCACAAATGACCGCTTAAAGTTCTTGTGCTCAAATGAAAACATGGTGTTCCTAGACTAGTGGAATCACTTCAAAAACAAAAAACAAAAACAACGGGATATATCTGCGTCAAAATGGCTCTGCTCGCCTGGGTCGACTCCTCAATGATGCACTAAATTAGAGGCATATCGGGAAAAAAGAGAGAGAGGAGAAGGGGTCTCTGTCCCTATCGTAGAAAACAAAAGTCCAATATCCACTCAGAGGCAACAGTTATAAGTCTGTTTAATCAATGCACGTAGCTTCCAAAATGAATTCCAAGATCTTGCTACAATTACTTTTCTATGGGACTATGGTATTGTTGGGGTCACTATAACTTGGATAAACACTGAAAATAAAATTTTAATTAGCAAAATATAATATAAAACGGTATTCGATATTCAGGAAACTACTAAACAGCAAAGAACGAACATCGATTCTAATTGTGCAGATTCGCACAGCATCCGAAAATTTTGTTCATGATCTTGTTTACCAGTCCAAAATAAAAATATTGATAATGAACGATATGCTGCAGTGAGAACGATGCTATTATTATTGGAGATTTCAACATATCAGTAACTGTATGGAGTGGAACGTTAAATTCACACACCGGTCATGGCCGATACGCGGGCAGAATGTTCTGATATTGATCTTGCCACCAACGATAACCAAGTAACGGATGTAAATGTTGGACTGAAATTCAGCACCAGTGACCACAGTATCCTCACATTCAACATCGAATGTAACATCAAACTGCAAAACAAAAACTTCGAAAAGGTGCCAGACATCCAAAAAGCAGACTTAGAAAATTTGAGAGGCATATTTGGAAACGTCGACTGGTCAAAAATTGACAGAATACAGGATGTTGAACAAACTTAGGATATATTGATTAATATACTAAAATAGACGAATAGATAAGAATGTGTTCCAATGCACGATAGATGACCATCAAGCAAAGCCAAACTTAAAGGGTGGAATGTTGATATTAGAAATATTTTGCTAGCAAGGAAACATGCGTATAGGAGATATAAATAAACATGTAGACAAGCCGATAGATTACAAAAGATGTCGAGAAATTAAAAGTAGGAAATTACAAGAAAAGTAAATGCAAAGAAAATCCTATATAAATTTTCGGGTATATCAGAAAAATAAAGTACTCAGGAACACCATTGCTCCCCTCCATCAGAAGGGGTGGAGGAATAGTAACAGATGAGAGGTCAATGGAAGACATCCTAAATGGTTATTTTGTGTTTATTATTGAGAACAACAGAAAAAACGAACAGCCAGTCCCACCAGGACAGACAGTATCCAGACGTCCACTTGGTATGGATATTGCAGAACACGATGTGATGCACGTCATAGATAAACTTGAAATACGCAAATCGCCTGGACCAGGCAAATTCTACCCAAGAATACTCAAGGAAGTTAAAAAGTAAACTGCAAGCCCCTTAGTGTGATTTTTAAAACTTTTTACAATTTGGAAGAGTTGTGCAAGAATGGAAACTAGCAAATGTTGTACTCTTGTTTAAAAAGGGTGACACATACAATCCTAGTAATTATCGGCCTATTAGCCTTACATCAATTATCTGTAAACTAATGGAGTCTATCCTGAGAGATAATTTTTTTTATTTCTCGGAGAAGAACAATATTAAATATTCACAACATGGTTTCCGTAATAAGTGCTCTTGTCTGACAAACCCTCTTGACGTTTTGCATTATGTTTATAAAATGTACGGAGAGATGGCAGTTGACGTTATGTATGTATGTATGACTTCCAAAAATCTTTCGATAAAGTCCCCCATATGAGGATACTAACGAAAATAGAAGCCCATCGTATAGTAGATCATATTCATCGATGCTTTTCTAAATGGCTGTCTGATCATAACCAACGTGTTGTTCTGGATGGAAAACGCTCAGACTAGCGATGTGTATCAAGTACAGTGCCCCAGGAACCAGTGCTAGGTCCTATACTCTTTCTGGTATACATTAACTACCGGGATAAAAATATAGAGATAAATGTAAAATATTTCATAAGGTAATAGTGACGTCCGAGCCAACTACATTATGGATAGTGTACAACTGGCAAGAGTGGAACAAGAGAAAGACCGTTGTGTTGTGATCTCGAATGACCTTAAACGAAGCAAATAGTTCTTGGAGGTCATTAGAACGACAAATAAATTAATTGGGTTTATAAATAGAGCCTTTGAGTTTAGAAGTAAAGAAATTATTCTTAATCTTTAAAATGCCCTAGTCAGACCTAACGTAGAATAATGTGCACAGTGCTGGTCTCCATATTGCAAGAAGGGTATACAGAAATTAGGGTGTAGCGTAGGATAACAAAGCTTATTCTTAGGTTGCGGAACAAGCCGTACGAAGAGCGCTTAAGCGAACTAAATTTGTTTAGTCTTTAGAAACGGAGAATGAGAGATCTAATTGAGGTCTTCAAAATGGTTAAAGGAATTGAAAACACGGATGTGGAAAAATGTCTTGAGATTGACATCTCCAACGAAACTAATATAGGAGTAATGGATGCAAGATTGTGGGAAAACGATTTCAAACAGACGTCGCAAAGTATTCTTTCTTCAATTTCGTTGTTGATATATGGAAAGGTCTACCATCCAACGTCATCGACTGTTCCACTGTAAATTTATGAAAAAAGAAGTCTCGATATTTAATGGGGTACAAATTCCCGACTAGAATTGTTTACTTCTAAATAGATTAAGAAAAAACATAAGAAATAATAATAATATCAATAATAATAATAATAGATACCGAAGCAGCCATGTAAGGACAAATAGGTCTGTTGTTGCTCGTTTGTCCGCTAACTCCATATAACTATTTCGGGGTGGCATTTAACAAGCAAGGAAGATTGACTAAATACACAACTAATGTAGGCATGATATACAAAATCCTAAAGGAGATGTTAGCATTAGCTTAATGCAGAGTGGCGATATATAATGGTGAGATGTGTGTGTGCGTGTGTGTGTGGTTACTATGTACATAATTGTTGGAAACAAAACAACGAAAGAAAAAAGACTCACTTTGTATGCAGAAACTCCAACATATGTCGGTGTTAGTGCACGTGCTCGCGCAAACAACCAATGGCTTTGGGTGGGAAGACAGGTTGACGCTCCGAGGATAACACTCACTCTCAAACAAGGGGGGTGGCACAATCTAGCAAAGACAAAGATAAGTGGGAAGTCGGGCAACATGATTATCGTTATTATTATTATTTTTAGAATTATTATTATCATTGTCATTATTACTATCACCATCATTATTATCATTATTTATATTATTATTGTTATTTATTACTATTATTATTATTTCTATTACCATTATTATTATTATCATTATTATTATTATTATTATAATTATTATAATTATTATTATTATTATCATTATTATTATCATTATTATTATCATTATTATTATCATTATTATTACTATCATTATTATTATCATTATTATTATTATCATTATCATTATCATTATTATTATCATTATCATTATTATCATTATTATTATCATTATTACTATTATTATTATTATTATTATCATTATTATTATCATTATTATTATCATCATTATTATTATCATTATTATTATCATTATTATTATCATTATGATTATCATTATCATCATTATTATTATTATTATTATTATTATTATTATTATTATTATTATTATTATTATTATTATTATCATTATTATCATTATCACCATGGAAGGTAAGATGAGAGTGGAAGATAGATGGAGAAAGATGCTAAATGTGAAGGAGGATAGGGAGGGAAAGATAGGTGCGGTGGGAAGCGCTAAGAAAAGGATAGTGATGAATGAGGAAAATGGAGGAGAAATAGCAAAAGATGTAGTATTTTATATTCCATCCGGTAGTGACTGCCATTCAGTACCTCAGCCATATGTGCCTTATAACCTCTCGTATGTTCAAAGGTGTGAATGAGTGTTGACAGTGTCCGAAAGAGTTTGGAGGCTCCGTATTCTGGCCCTTGTGGCGTTATCCACCGCGAGCCAGAGTACTTCGTTCTTAGACTTCCCCAAGACGATACGTCTGTCTCAATCAACCGCTTGAAACAAGCCTATGTGTTCATCTGTCAACGGGCTCAGACGTGTAAGGATGAGATTACTGTACCATCTCCGTCAGATTCTTTGCCTTCCTTGGCCTAACGTCCGGTCTCTGACGCCCAATGTGTAATACGTTCCGAAGTGGTTGGCGCTTTAAAAGTCAATCTAATTATTCTTACTCTTAGGTAAACTCCGTTCTTAAGGGGGAGCATTGTCGTTGTAAGGATGTAAATATAATAAACATATATATATATAGATTCCATTCATGCTTAAGGGCTTCAACTTTCACCTTGGTGTCGCCATATTGGATATGTTGTGTTGTTAATCACTTATACCAGTTGAACTTGTGTTTGAATGTACGTACACATTATGTTTGGATGTGTACTTAATTTGCTGCTTGTTCGCAGGCCTCTTGTTTGTGTGCATATTGCACCTTGTCAACACAACCACTACGCTAATTGGAGTTTGTTTACTGAACACCAAATGCAACATGCCGTAGAGCAAAGCGCTATGTACTATACTGGTACAACACGTAGAACCTGAATATACAGCGTTGTAAAGTGCCCAGCTTTCTTAAGTATTTTTACACTGAAATTGTGTTCCTGTACGTACGGGTAACTCAATTTCATTGTACCTGACCATAAATAAGATATTATTTTTGTCATAAGATATATTTCTATTGTACTGTTTCTGAAAGATTCTAGCTAAAAATTCAAGTGTGTTTTCGTAGCTAATTGGTATATAATGACATCGAGATGACCTTGGCTCAAGACCTTTGGCGATTCCGCGTTTCGAGGCCGAAACAAAGGCTAAGGTCTGTCTCGAGATCTCCAAACTTCGGAATTGAAGTTGAAGGTCAACCACCTGAAGTTGCATTCTGGCACCATTTGTTGGGACTTACCTTTCTGAAAAGCAGATTGCCTGCTGCAACCAAAATCATATAGAAAAAACAGAATAGGCAGTGCGTCCATTTCATTATCACTGAAAAAAGAAAATATGTATATTAGTATGTGTATACAGTACACGCACACACACACACGCGCACGCACACACACACACACACACACACACACACACACACACACACACACACACACACACACACACACACACACACACACACACACACACACACACACACACACACACAAATTAACATACGAACAAAGATTGTCCAAATTGGAATTGCCAACTCTGGAACAAAGAGAAAGAGATCTGCTGACTATCTATAGCAGTGGTTCCCAAACTGGGAGTAAATTACCCCCGGGGGTAATTTATCTAATTTTCGAGGGGTAAGGGAGGGGTGAAAAAAAAAAAGGCCAAGAAGTCCTCAACTAGCTTCAAAGCATGCAACTCCATCCATCCCACTGATGTTCTCTACACCTTTGGCATTAGAGACGCACAAAGTTCAAATACAATAAATAAACGAAAAAATCTCTAGTGTTTTAATATAGCCATATATATTAATGTTGACATTTTGTGGAAGGGGTAACATGCTTAATGTGGCATGTTAACATGGGTAACAATCTGAAAAAGTTTGGGAACTACTGATCTATAGAATCATGAAAGGGATGGAAATCGTAGATATAAATGATTTCCTAAAATGGGAGAATGGAAAAACAAGAGGACACGAAAGAAACTAAAAAAAGGATAACTATAGAAGAGATCTGAAAAAAAGCTTCACACGCAGAGTACTGGATACCTGGATTAATTTTATGGCGATAAAGAGTGCAATTTATAAAAAATGAAATATTTTCTTTGTCTATTTCTATTGAGAATTATCGAACCTTTTCAGTCTTTATATAAAATCGTTTATGTTGTTATCAAGACGCCACAGACACAATGTGTCATCTACGTAATGGAGTCAGGTGAGGTTGGAGGGAATAATTTTTGTACAAAATTTGTAAGTAAAAAAAAAAAAAAAATGAATTGTTCAATATAAGGGAGACTGATTTCTCGTGCTCATTCCAAAAATTTGTGACAAGAAAGAAACCTTTAGAAATGTGGTTTATCTAATACTAGCCAGGAAAGGAAAATTAGATAGATAGCTACGAACTTGAAACGTTGTATATGAATATAGACATACAGTTATGAAACGTCCTCCTTTGTAATGAGAAGAAATCATTATCATATAGATATTAAATAGATAACTATGAATTATATAACTGTGTTTTTAGGAATTATCTAAATTATTCAGGCTGTAGAGAGCCTTGTGGTCTCTGTACCATTAGAAGACATTGTAAATGTATGTACATTGGTAAAACTGACACTAAGTACGGTTCTTCATTATTTGGGAAAGCGCTACCTCATGTGCAGAGTGGAAAGGATCTTGGCCTAATTACCTGCAACAGCTGTAAAACTTCATCAATGTATTTCTGCCTCAGAGGAAGTAAATAGGATACTGGGGTTGCTAACGCGAATTTCATGCGACACAAGTCCAGTTGTCATCAAACAATTGTATTGATTAATGGTACGACCACACTTGGAATATGTGTGGTCCACAAATATTATTGGAAAGAAAGAGTACAACGGCAAACCACAGGACTCAAAACAGGAAATGTATGAAACAAAGCACACGACAGCCACTTAAAACATTTGAACTTGTTCTTTAAAATACTGTATTGGTACAAAACGGCCTGATAGTGTTGTTTTTATTATTGCTATTTTTTCTTGTGTCAATAGTAAGTGCTGCTGAATTAGGCATCTGGCAACATTGCTTGTCAAGGATGTCGTGTTCGCTGAAGCCATATTGAATATTTACAAGAAAAACCTTCTGGAAATACCAGAAAATAAGTTAGGTGTTATTATTAACGCCGAGCTAAATAATTGTACTCCAACCATATAGAAAAATAGAAGACACTTGTTTCATACAAAATAGAGAAAGATCAACCCTTTTTAGGCAAATGATATGGCTTGATAAAGCGCTGTCCGTTGCGTTGACTTTCTTCACCAGAGCAGTTATGCCCACGAAACTTCATTTGCATCTAAGTGTTTGTATGGCTATCACTTATCATGTCTATGGCAAAGCATAAAAGGCGACACAACATCAGTTGTTGAGCTGTTGTGCTGATAAGTTGTTTTGTAGCACCAGACAATAAGCGTGACCAGAGACCACCTAACAGTATGTACCGTGGCACGATATGGGTGTCAGCTTTTACAATTAGCAGGAATAAACGAGTCATTAATATTCATTCGCAGTACATCACCAATATCACATAATGGATAATGCGTTGGGTCGGTGTTAGGATCAGGAACGTGCAATGTTTATATAGGTATTTACCTGAATTCTCTGCAGCTCCCTTTGGGTATGTGCACTGACCTGAGGCAAACAACGCAATAACGAAAAATCTGGAAGCTCGTTTCCATGCACACACTGACTTGTGTTCGTGGGTGTTTGTATGTATGTGTTTGGTGTCCGTATAATAAAGGTGACCTAAGGAGGCCTCTACGATCAAGTGAATAATTTGTGATTCCTCGCGTTGGTCTCTACACGCAATGAGCCGACACGACAACTCGTAGAATGCTGTTGCTATTTTTGTTTAGTTGATCAGCTCTTGTTTACTCCTCATGGTATGTGGGGTTGACGTTTCCGCATTGGCATTGCAGGCCGTTTAAGAAGATCAGGGATTTTTTTTTATTATTATTATTATTTTTTTTTTTTATTTTTTTTTTTTTTATAGAAACTTTTGAAAGCCTTGGCTTGGCTACCTCCCTCAGGAAAGACGTTGAAATATATTTTTGAATGATGAAGAAGAAATTATTACCCATTTCCTTCAATCAAGACAGGCTTTTGGGCTATTTCCGTTTCAATGTAAGATAAATTGGATGTACAATTGTTGACGTAAACTTATTCTGATACATATCGGAGGTGAGTTCTTTTTCTGGAATGTTTTGCATAGAAAAGAAAAAGATATCCATTTTGCTATTGACACTTCAGTGTAAGATAATGAGGAGTATAGCAGTTTAGATAGAAATATTCGTTCTAATGTTATGCAATTACCGAAAACCTCTCTGTCTATCAGTATCCTAAAGCCCCAGTCACACCAAGTTTACGACCCGTTTCCGACCATTTCGACTGAAAATCTAGGGATCGGTCGGCGGCACAAAATCTATGCAAGGAACTGAAATGGAAAAAGTTTGTGGTTGATAAGATAGAAATCTATGTACTGGAGACTATTCAGTGTGTGTTGTAATATATCTATTCATCAACCTATCTATTTATTTATGTTATTACCGACTACCAGCGACTTCCAAAGACTACTTGCAACTGGCCGGTGACCACGTGGTCACTGTTGGTCGGAAGCAGGTCGTAAGCTTGGTGTGACTGGGGTGTAAACGGCCTCTTTGCCCTTACAGGTAGGTGACAAGTCAAGGTACACATCCACCAATCTTCATCCGCCTCACACTAATCCCACCGTCACTTGTTTTCCCTTCTGTCTCAGCCTATGTGGTTGAAGGGTCATCTCAATAGTATTGATAGAACATTAATAAACGTTAATGTATCACAAAAGGGACACTTACTTTTCAAATAGGATAAATTGTTTTCTCATAGCTAATGTTTCCTTTGTGGAACGTATTCTGTGAGGATCCAGGAGTTCCAGAAGTATATTGTCTTACATCAGAGCTGCTCTAACAACCCTATCCCATGAACTGAAAGGCCTAAAAAAAGACTGAAATCACCGCATATTTCTAGAAAGTTGCTCTAATTGACCTCTTTTCCCCATTCAGTCAACATCCATGTTCTAAGTTTGGTTGGAAAAGGGTTTCAGGTGAGAGTTCTTCATTTACCTCTTCCTTTTTCTCCCTTTCTTTCTCCTTTTCATTCTCCTCTTTTCTTACACACCTCTTCCTCCTTTCACCTCTCTTTCTGTTCCCACTCCTTTTCTTTCTCTTCCCGTTTTCCTCTGCGTTCTCATCTTCCACCTACTTCTCTTCCTCCCATTCCTTTCCTTCTTCCCCCTCTCATTTCTTCTTCCCCGCTCGAGATTACCTACTAGATAAACTACACTCCATAAAAAGAACTTCGCCCCTTCCTCCTCCTCTTCCTCCTGCTCCTCCTGTTCTTCCTCCTCTTCATGTTGATCCTTCACTTGCTCTTGTCTTTGAGAGCGTCCTGGCTCTGTCTTGGTTGAACCCTTTGCCCTTGCCGCCCCCCCCCAAAAAAAAAAAAAAAAAATTGAATAAATAAAAAATAGACAAACGAATAAATAAATGAATAGATAAATTTGTTTTTGTTTTGTTATCATTTGTCTGTCTGATTTTCATTTATTATTAGTTATATGTCAATTTATTATTATTTACTATTTACCTGTTTGTTTATTATTTAACTATACCTATGCATTTATTTATGTATTTTATTTGTTATTTACATTATTATAGTTTTTATTTATTATTTTATTATCATGATTTTTTTCGCATCCGACCTAGATATGGACCAAAAGGTCTCCTGTCGGCATGCTCCGCCTTTGTAATCCTTTGTAATCCTTTAGATAGATAAATACATATACCAAAGGCTTTTTCCCCCTTACACGGCAGGTAGCCAAAAGACAAAGGGATAGAAACCACTCCCACCAATTTCATCCCCTACATACTCCACTCCCCCTACCCTCTTCCCTCCCTCTTATCATAGCACCTCCTGGATGACGGGTCATCCCTGCATCTTCTCCACTGCCCTTGGTCAGAAGCAGTGTCACAAGACACAGCACATCTACAGCAACGCCGCTTCATTAATTCGGGGATCCCCTCTCTCCGTCCCCTCATATAGAAAAAGAGAAGACGGGGAGAAATCCCTTCGGTCTTCGTCAATTTATTTTTAATACATACTCCCTCACCCCACATCCACCCACTCTCCCTTATGCATCACAGTATCATCCATACACAACCATTCTCCATTCACCCTATCTTCTGTCCTCTCCCGTCCTTTCTCTACAGACATTCCCCTCTTTCCCAATGCCCTTTTTACCCCATCCATTCATTTCATCCTAGGTCGCCCCCTCAGGTTCACTCCTTCCACTTCTGCCTTCCACACCTCTTTTACTTATCTTTCTTCACTCATTCTTTCCATCTGTCCAAGCCATCCCAATACCCTTTCATCAACCCTATCTCCCAGCTCCCTTTCCACCCCTGTTCTCCTCCTCACCCCCTCATTTGTCACTCTATCTAGTCTAGTAACCCCTATCATACTTCTGAAGAATTTCATCTCAAACACATTCAAACTCCTTCTCTCTTCATCTCTTATAATCCATGTTTCTGCCCCGTACAGCGCTGTCGGAACGATCACTCCCTCATACAATCTCCTCTTAGCATCCATTTCCAAATGTCTATTTCTCATTACACTTTTTAATCTCCCAAGGCATTTACTCTCTTCTCTCAATCTACATTCTACCTCCACACCGACTCCTCCCTTTCCTGCCAAATTCGCACCCAAGTATCCAAAACTAACCACTTCCTCTAGTCTCCCTTAATACTCACTTCCAGTCTGCTGCCACTTTCTCCCCTTGTACATATCATCACCTTACTTTTACCCACATTTATCTTCAACTTCCTTCTTTCCCACACCTTCCCAAACTCTGTCACTAACTTCCTCAGTCCCTCCTCTGATCCTGCTACAAGCGCAGTGTCGTCAGCAAATAACAACTGGCTTATCTCCCACTTTTCTCCAATTTCTTTAACCATCTCCAATCCCTGACCCAGCCTACCCTTGCATTTACCTCTCGCACCACCCCATCCATGTAAAATTGAACAGCCAAGGCGACATAACACATCCCTGACGAAGCTCCAGATCTACCTCAAACCACTCACTCTCACCATTTCTAATCTTAACACAAGCTCTACTACTCCTGTAAAAACTCTTGTCTGCTCTTAACAGCTTTCCTCCTATCCCATTCATCTGGAAAATCTCCCACAGTGCCCTCCAGTCTACCCTGTCATAATCCTTTTCCAGATCCATAAAAGCCCAAAATACATCCTTACCTTTTCCTATAGATTTCTCACATATCTGACTTGCCACAAAAATCTGATCTACACAACCCCTACATGTCCTAAACCCACACTGTTCCTCACCAATTACTCCCTCTGTTCCTCTCGTAATCCGCTCAATCAAGACCCTCCCATAAGCCTTCCCAACTACACTTAACAAGCTGATCCCTCTGAAACTACTACACTCACACTTGTCCCCCTTTCCCTCGTAAAGTGGAACTGTACAGGCACTCCTCCAGTCCCCCGGTACTCTACCCTTTCTTAGACAAACATTAAATAACGTCACCAGCCAGTCCACCGTCACTGTACCTCTTTTTTTCAGACATCCTGCACGACATCCATCCAACCCAGGTGCTTTACCTGCTCTCATCATCTTAACAACTGCCTTCACTTCATCTTTCCATATTTCTCCTCCATTTTCCTCACTCATCACGGTCATTTTCTTAGCGCTTCCCACTGCAACTACCTTTCCCTTCCTATCCTCCTTCACAATTAACAACTCCCTAAAATACTCTGCCCACCTTCCTCTCACTGCCTTCTCTTCCATTATCATCTCTCCATCTGCACCTTTTACCTTTTCTCTGCTTGATTCGCCTCCTCTTCCTCTCTTAATTTCTTTCCAGATTTTTTATTACAAAAAAAAAAAAAAAAAAAAATGTAATACTCTTACCTCATCTCAAATCTGCTCTCCTCCTTGCCTCTTTTATCTTATGCTATATTTCTCTTCTCTTTACTTTGTACCTCTCGTATGTTCTCTCGTCCTAATTTGTAACCAATCTAGAAAGCCTTATTCTTTTCTTCTACACCCTTTTTTGTTCCTCACCTCACCACTCACTACCCTTCCTTCTATTTCCTCCCCTTCTCCTTGCTCCACACACCATCTTTGCACACCTTATGACTCCCTCCTTGAGCCATCCCCATTCCTCCTCCACTCCTAGCTCTACTCTATCCTTCACTCCCACCCACTCTCAACTTCTTATACTCCTCCTTTTCTTTCTCATTGAAGCAATTCACTCAAAGTACATCCCTACTTTCTGCCCTTTTCCTCTTTCTCCACCTGTCTCCACTCTTAACTTACCTTCCATAATTTTTTTTTATCTGATATTCCCCCACTCACTCCCCTTAGAACATGTACATCCTTAAATATTCCTACTATACTCCTGATTACCACTATATAGTCCATTAACGCTCTATCTACCATCCTTCCATCCACCACCCTCTCCCATGTGTACATATGCTTGTCTTTCTTCCTAAGCACTGTATTTACTATCATCAACTCTCGATACAGATCTCCGCCATTAACTCTTCACTACAATTTTTTTCCTGGAACTCCATACTTCCCAATCACTCCGTTTATTGGCTCATTTTCTACCCTAGCAGTAAGGTCTTCCAATACAACTACATTGACATTTCTCCCTAATTCCTATATGCACTCATTTAAATCCATCCAAAAAGCCTCCCTTTCCTCTACGTTCCTCTCACTACCAGGCCCATACGCACTTACAAAAACCCACATCTCCCTTCCCAGTTTCACCTTCATCCACATTAACCTTTATGAAACCTCCTTCCACTCCACTACACGTTTACACTATCTCTTCACTTACTAGTATAGCCACCCCAGTGTCAACACATCCATCTTTCTTCTCACAAACATACTGCCTATCTCTTCCCTTTTACTCTCATCAGTACCACATCCAAGCACATTAAAAGACCCAAACCTTAGGGTACTGGTTAGAAAACTCCTAGACTCTCTTATGCGTTTACTTTTTTAGGAATGTCGCCTTTGGGGCTACGTGTAGTAGAATTCCTGTTCCTATCCCCGTCCCATTTTTTTGTCGCTCGTACGACTGAAGTGGAAAGACTTGGTGGTAGCATTCTTTTCCCCCACCACAGGGTAGGTGAAAAAAGGAAATGAATATTCAGAGAAATGGTATAGGACAGTAACAAGTGGTGGGGGGGACAGCATAACGGAGGAACAATCGCAGTACTGTATAATAAAAGTGTAATTTTTTTCTCTATGAACAGAGACTCCTCTATCACAGACAAAATTATGTGTGACTCTGGTCCGTAGGGGCACCTATATAGACCCTAAAGTATCAACTGCATGTTAAATTAAATAAATAATAAATAAATCCGCGTAGCCGTGACTCAGTATGTCCATATCTAGTAATGGATTCGGCCGAGTTTTTGATATACTACTCAACTCTCCATTTAACCTTCCTACGTTCAACGTCTGTGTATGTGTCGTAGGCATATTGTTAATAGAAAACGTGTGTGTGTGCGTGCGTGTATATCGGCCTTATTATCTAATTGTAGTATACAAAAAAAAAAAATCAATCCTGTTTTCTTACACCAGGTATCATACCTAACTTAAAATTCATGCGTGTGCGCATTTGTTTTACCACGATCTTGGAGTACGTGTTGCACTTGTGAATAGCAGCTATTACCAAGCTGGATGAGAGCTCAGAGCTCATATGGTCACACACACACACACACACACACACACACACACACACACACACACACACACACACACACACACACACACACACACACACACACACACACACACACACACACACACACACACACACACACACACACACACAAACACATAGGCGCACGCAGAACTCCTTGCCCATGAGTTGGAATGCCGACTCGCTTTACAGCGGTGCTGAAATTCTCAGCCCTAGGCGAGATTCGAATTCTGATCGTTGAGTTAGCGGTTGAGCGCGTATCACTACAACATCGAGCTGTGTGTGAGTGCGTTAATGAGATTGCTTTGCGGCAGCCAAGGTAAAGAGGTAGATTGTCCTTAGATTAAAGCCACAGAAAACAAAATCTCTTGGTAACCTCGTACACTTTTTCATTCATAAAAGAAAATAATAAATAAATAAATAAATAAAGACCAATTATAAAATAATGATAATAATAAGGTAAATAAATATATTGTCATTAATACAATTTTTTTTTTAAGATGATAAGATATTTGCATGTCGTTCCGCTATTACAGTTGTTCGCGCATTGTTTATTCAAAGTATTTACGAGGCTTTCGTGGTGTCTGTGGAAACCTACAGTATGCAAGTTCAAACACGTACCCACAACGTAAAAGAGCTCTTGCAAGCCGCAAGAAATCGGTAATCCATAATAATTTACAAATTTTATTAAAAGAAAAAATGCAAGCGATTTATTTATTTCTAAGTTGTCCGACATCAATAGCCAGGCTCGCTGCAACTGTAATCTAATTGGCTGCCGTCTTCAGACAATGCCCAACGTCTACAAATCAATAGAAGTGTGTGGGTGCGACATTACATGCCATCATCGTTATTTGTTGACAGGGGGTAGAATTTATTACACGCATAGTGGTGTTACCGGTTTTATTTTGTGATTTTTTCCCGTAGGTTTAACTTCTAAAAGCAGAATTTAAGCCAGTTGGAAATAAACACAACAACCAGGTAGTATGTTGCCGAGTCAAAGGGGTTCTCGTGTAACTTTTTTTCCCTACTACTTGGTTGGCTAATAGCGATACATTTCAAATATATATAAAACTAGTAACAGGGTACTTGTAAAATATTTAGTTGTTATATTACAGCTTAGATATTCAATATAGAATTAATAAAGAAATGGCAGAAGTTTTAAATATACCGAAACAACGCTCACAAAAGAAAATGTTATATAAAGGGAAATATTGATCACACTGGCAGTAGCAAATCGATGTCGTTTTTGTTTACTAAAAGATATGTCCAGAACAACAAATAGAATAATATTCGTAATTCTATAATCAGACCTATAGCACAATATTCGTGGGAAACTGGAATTGAAAAAAAAAAAAAAAACGGCGTTTGTATTCTTGAATACCAACCTAAAGAGATTAGTTCATTATTTAATAGAGAAGACAGTAGCTGGGGAAGAAAATGTAACGGTAAGTTGAGAGAAGATAACATGTGAGTATGTAGTGTTTGGTTACTACATAGTGGTGAAGGTATACTTCAGTCAGAGAATGGAATGGTTTAAACTATAATTCTCGTGGAACTGTTTATTAAGAATATAATGTGATGTAAACACAAATAAACCTACTGTCTTGGCGGTGGAACAATAAGAAGGACATATGCAACATTTTATCGCACCACGAATAAATTGGCTTACAGAATACAATTTAAACTTTATAGAATAACAGTAGTAATATTTATAGAAATTTACATATATATATGTGAGACATAAGTTTTAGTAATGTTATATTTCTATTAACTAAGTTCTAGCGAGGTGACAATATTGATAAAGAAAACTACTATGGTACGCGAATTTTAGAGAGAACGAAGCTTCCTTGCTACATTATTCACCCCGAGGTAGAGGAGGAACGAAACTTTCCGGACACAAGTCTTGGTGGCAAGTGAAGTATCTGCTACCTTGGTGTGAGGTATGTTCGTGTCCTCACGGAGCAGATAGGCCGACTTGGCACGATCGATGTTGACGGATTCCGGCATACCGTTCTTCTCTACGGCCTTTTAAGTCTACTTCCTCTGCTTCTTTCAGAAGATCTATTGGTATGCTATCTTACCCAGGTGCTTTTTTTCTCGTTTCATACTTTTGAGAGTAAACACTGCTTTTTCCTTTGTAACTTCTGATAATCTGCTAACGCCTGCAGATAAATTTACTGACTCAACTACGGTATTTAACGAGTAAAGCTTTAGGTATTTTTTTTCTACTCTTTTTACCATTCTGTCTCTGCATTTAATGATCTCTCCATTTCAATTTTTGAAGAATATGATTTGTTGCTTCCCTAAAATTAATCTGCGCTTGGCTCCTTTAATACCTTTACCTTTCCAAATAGTTTCTTTTATTTTATCCATGCTTCTCTTCCCTTATTGTGACCACTTATTGATAAGTTTTAGTTTTACTGCCTTTGTTTCGTCTTTCCTGCTTTTAACCTGTATATTCCTCCTTTTAACTAGGTCATTTGTAACTTTGGAATATTTGTTTTTGCTAATGATTTTTTTGCCCTTTCTATTTTCTCTGCCGATTCCCTAATCATACATATTCACCAAATTCAATTTTATACCTTGGACTCTGTCCTCGTATATCGTAAATCTTCAAATATATTTTTAATTTCTAACTTAAATACCTTCTTGTTAGCCTTAAACTTGGTAAGACCTATTTTCTTCTTCAAAACTAGTTTATTTCTCTCGACTCTGAAAGTTAGCTGTGAACCTATTCTATGGTCACTACCTATATTTACTATATCTATAACCGCAACATTGTTAACACTTTCTCTCTTCTAATATGAATTGTATATAATTCTTTACTGTCCCAATTCGACTTCTCTAGGTCCATTTACGACCTATACGTTTTTGGAAGAAAGTGTTCTTTATTCTTATGTTGTAGTTCTCTGCAAAACTTACTAGCATTTCGCCTCTGTTAATTCTCTCATCTATTTCAAACTTCCCAGTGCACGACTCATCTCCCATCTCCATAGCTGATTTAAATTATCACGGAAGGATTCTATTTTACCATCCGAACTCAGTGAAGTTGGTGTATAAACCTAAATTATTTTTAGAGCATACCTTTCACTCAGCCTTATGATAGTTCAAGTTGCCGTATATGATATACTACTGAACTTCATTACGGCACTAGCAACCACTCGATTGATCAATAAGCCTACTCCACGAGATCTTTCCTTTTCCTTACCTCTATAGTAGAACAGATGGTGACTATCTTGCAATTGTATCAGCTTTCCTTCCTCTCTTTGGACTTTACTCAGCTCCACGATGTCCAAATTGACGTTCTAGTTTTGAAATTAAACTCTCCAGCCTGTGATCTTCTGAGAGGTTTCTCACGTTGTATGTGTAGATCTTCATTTTCTTCATCCTATCTAGTGTCCAAAACTTAAATATGCTTAGACAGACCCTATATAGACAAAACCTACCTTCTTATGGAGGATGAATAACTTACTTTTCATCCAGATATTACTGTCCTGGTATGTATAAGTTCAAATTATCCAAACAACATTCTTTGTTCATGTTTTTATTGTCCATATGACTATATATATTTTGTTTATCGTTACGATCAGTAATTATTTGGATGGTTTGAGCACATGGAAAAAGTGAGTGAAGAAAGACTAAGAAAAAGTGTGTGGAAGACAGAGGTGGATAGAGTTAACTTGAGAGGCAAAATGGGATGAATGGATGGATGGGGTGAAGTGAGTCTTGGGTAAAAGGGAGATGTCTGTTGAGTAGGGGAAGGTAGAGGGCAAGAGGTAGGCGTGAGTGGGGAATAGATATAAATGGATGATAAACTGGCGCGGCCCGAGGAGATTTCTCCTCGTCTTATTTATCTAATGATGAAGGGACGAGGAGGGAGGGTCACCATGTAAGTGAATCGGCGGGGGTAAACTAGCTTTGGCTGTCGGGCCCTCTTGTGAATATGATGTGTCTTTCTGCATTGTATCTAACCCAGGTAGTGGGGGGGGGGCAGGGGCGGCCCTTCACCCCCTCCCCACCCACTCGATGTCATTTGTAGACTGCTGTTTGTTGTACGTGGACGGGTAATCCCCTCCTTCCCACCCCTCTAGCGATGCTTTTATCATGTGGGGATTTTTCTTTCTTCTTCTACTTGGTTTGCGGGGCTAGTGCCCGCTCGGATCTGAACCATGCAGGTGGTCCGTAACAGTTCATATACCCAATGGCATCCACGCGATGCCACTGTTATTAGCGGGGATACCCTCATCTCAGGGGAAGGGGTTACCTCTCACCCACAGGTGGTGCCAGGGGGAGGGTGTGGCTCCAAGAAACTGAGGGTTGCTTCGAAAGGCGAGACGGTGAGGTGCAGCGCCACCCCTGCTTCTGTGAGTGGCGGACTGAGTCCTAGGCGAAGGATGACCGTGGCTGTACTCTCTAACAGCTAGTGGTGGAGGGGCTGTTGCACTTCTGCCCCACAGAGTTTGCAGCGTTCGTGAATGTCTCTTCCCGCGAGTTGCACTTGCCACTCACAGCGATATCCTTGGCGGATCCTGTGGCCGATAGACTTCACCCTTCTACCCGGAGGCAGGTGAACTACCTCGTACCTAGTGACGAGGTAGTACCACAGCGCTGATCCCGAAGTGTGAAGTTGGCTGCTGTGGTTGACCCTGCCCATTAATTTTGTCTTTTTGATGGTGACGCCCTTGATCTGTGTGATTGTGGGTGTCAGGGGCAGTGTGATTTTGTTGAACCTCGTTGCACCCTGGAATCCCGATGTGGTCGGGGATCCAGTGATATGTTGCAGACCTTCTATGCTGGTCCAAGAGGCACAACGAGTGCTGGGCTGATGTCGCTAAGTAGACCTCATCCGTTGTCTTCGCGTACAGAATGACGTTAATAGCACCCCTTCAGTCTGTGTGGATCACGGCTGCACCCTGGCCACAAGAGAGAACGTGGTCCAGGGCCTTGGAGATGGCAACAAGTTCCATCTGAATAGCAGATCTTCCGTCACTCTCCATAGTGCGGTCATCTCATCATTTGTTGTAAAAGCCGGGCCATACCTTCCCGTGAGGGGATCCACAGAGCCGTCCGCGTTATACAACCTCGCGGGGGAGGGGGTTATGGACCTTATGGCCTTAAAGTCCATGGGCCGCATCCGTGCCGGGTCGTAGTCAACTTTCCTTCCGTTGAGGTGAAAAAACTGAAGACTGGTACAAAGAGAACGTCACGGGGGAGGGCGGGGGTATAAAAAGGATGAGGGTCGTCTAGAGATCGTCTTCGAACCAATTCCCGCAGTTCGAAGGCGCGGATCGCATTCACCGCACGGTTCTTCTAGGAGTGACCAGTGGGGTCTCCCTCGGCTTCTAGGGCACCGAGAAGGGAGGGCTTAACTTTACTCCCTTGGGTCGGTCAGACGGCGAACGAGAAGATATGAAGTAAACCTCTCTGGCCGTAGGCAAAGGGAGGTAACTCCCGCCCCCTATCTAAGATTCACCACAATGGCCCATGGAGGGGCCGCAATGACAATGCGGAGAGCCTGGATTTGGAGGACTTCCAGCTTGTCCCACGAACTGGGCCCAAGGGAGATGAGGGCCACAGCGGTATTGTCCACTGCCAAGCGTGCCGCTTGAATATAGTACATCCAGAGGACCTTGTTCCCGGCACCTAGCCGGGGTCCCGTTATGGCTCTGAGAATATTTGGTCTCGTCTTCGGGACTTCACGGAGGTATTTGTTCTCCGGAGTGAAGGAAAGCTTGTCGTCGATTCAGATGTCCAAGTATTGATAGGTGGGCAGCCAGGGGAGTGTGTCGCCCTAAATAATAATGTAGAGGCGTTGCTTCCGCCTTCTCTTGGACGTCGAGATCTTTATTCCCAGCCTTCCGCATTCGTGTGAAAGGCGATTGAGAGCCCTCCGAGCCCTGTGAAGGAGGTAGCCGCCCTCATTGTCCACCAACGCGAGATCGTCCGCATAGCAGAGGAGGCAAGCATCCTACCCGATATTAAAGAGATCTAGGTTCTCCATGAATACGTTGAAAACGGTAGAACAAAGAACGCTCACCTACGGGGTCACATACTCCATCCTATGGTATGCAAATAGGTTTTCCTGGAAGAGCACTCTCGCTACTCTGTCCGTGAGGTACTCTGCAAACTAGGTCAGAGGTCTGGCTAAGACCCCTCTACGATACAAGAATGTAAGAATGGCAGAAGCACTTACTAGCTCGAATGTTTTTTATCCGGATCTGGAGACACCACAATGGCAGGCTGACTACCGACTAATCCAAAAAGGGTTGCCACGTAGTCAGTTGCTGCCACATTCTTTATAAAACCACATATATTGTGATGGAAGGATTGTATCTACCACAGGAGGCGATTGAGTACCATTCGCTCAACGGTCTTGGCAGTGCATGACGTAAGGGAAATGGGCCACTAACTGTGTGGTTCTTAGGGGATTGACACGATATCCGCCTTTTTCCACCCTGCAGAGAGTCACCCCGCCTTCCAGGAGGCATTGATGAATGCCATTGCTGCCAGCTCCACAGCTGGCCCCAGTTGCTTCAGGAAGGAGTAAGATATCCCGTCGCTACCCGGAGCAGTATCCTTGCCCGTCTTGCGAGCCCGTCGAAATTCCTCGAGTGTAAAGAAACAGTCCGTCGGTGCAGCCGTGGTCATGGCAGCGTGGACCACATCCTTTCTACCTACTGGAGGAAGTGCTATTCCTGTTTGATAGGTAGGGAAGGATGGGCAGATGAGGAGCGATCTGCAAATTGCTGCGCCAACAGCTCCACCTGTTGTGTGGGCTGCGGTTGAGCGGGATTGAGTCGAAGACTGCACCTGTTGCCAGCAGCAGCTACCTCCAGAGGGCGCTAACAGTGGTTTGGGCAGATAAGGTGGCACACCATTCCAGCCACTTGTCTTGCCGGACCCTGTGGGTGCCCGCCCGAGCATGACTGATGGCAGAGTGCAGGAGGGCTCGTGCCTCGAGGAATGAATGGCATCGCAGAAAACTACGGAATACACTGACTCGGTCATTTTGCTCCCGTACGATGTCGATACATATGATGATGTGTTGAGGGTGAGGTTTTCTTCCTTGTCTCCGATATACTCGTTCCCTTGGCCGTTTGTCCTTGCTCTACCCACAAACCTTAGGTGGGCGGTGCTTAAGCTTTTAGTAATAAAGACTAAATACAAACATATCATTATTGGACTATACTTTAGGTTTGTATTTGTCCCGCCATATGTATATTCTGAACTTTGATGACTGGATGATATCAAAATAGGCTTAAAGTTTCAAGGATATTAGAAAACAGTTTACCGTACATAATTATTGATTCATAGGATAGTTTGGATGAAGAAATAGTAAAGTTAAACAATATGGGACAATTTGAGGTAAAATTTGACTATTGGAAACACAAAGACAGGACCCCATATACATAGCTTTTGTCCTTTATTCTACATCTAAATTAATACAACTTGGTTAATACATACACACACAACCGAATAATGAAAACATTAATAGAAAAAGAATATATGATATGTTGGTTGGAGAATGCCACCCCCTTAGACAGTTTAAGCGAGTCTCAAGAAATACACCAGCATGGGCATGCACATGCTCCCAATATATCAACAGAAAATGAATGTTATTGACTCATAATGTATGTAAAAAGTGCAATGGACACACACGTTCCAAGGAAATGGGACCTCAAGGTGGTTACGTTCATAACTTTGATGCACACAAGCAGACCTAAAGCATTCCTACAATCGTACCTAGATCCATGAAGCGGTCTTCCAAAACATGCACTCCCTTTTCATCGACTCCCAATCGCTCTCCAACTCCTGTCCCTTCAAAATTCTGGAGGAGTATCAACCTTAAGTGGGACGAGAATCCGCAGCCTGTACCCAGTCATCAACCACCGTGACCAATAATCAGAACCTCCCCAGCAACAAGATGGTCTACGTGGAGAGAGGTCTCCAAACGCCGTCCTGTATAATGACTCCATTTAACACCTTGTACGTTCAATGCTCTTTTGAATAGCTGTAGAGACTTCACTAACCCCTGACCTACTATCGTACCACCCCATATCTTTAGTAGAGTATTTCGGTAAGGTGCCTCGACACGTTCTCTCCTGCCACTTGACCAGCTACCTAGAAAACAATACCCTATAGAGCGATGTGATGAAGACTTCATTTCCCTGCACTATAGGATTCAAAACAAGTAAGTCAAAGAGTCATGGCGTTACAACGATATGGAGAAGGCATTTAACACTGTAAGAAGGGTGAATGCGTCATATTTAATTGTATGACTGTCGTTTACTTTAACTGTATCATAGGGAAGCAAGTGTAATCCTGTACAGAA
>NC_134786.1:60549612-60644612 GCF_046742065.1 Oratosquilla oratoria
ACAAAACAGCAGGAAAAAAAGGACGCAAGTTGGGGCAAATCCAATCCTTCCTCCCTCCGTGGGTTGGTGTTCTTCCCCCACCCCTTACCCACCCCACCCCTCCTTTGCTCGAGATCTTCCCCCGCGGTCCCTCCGGCTGACTATATGACTTTCTGTTGTTTGGCTAAACTAGCCTTTTTCTTTTTAAATCATGTGACTTCTATAGCTAGTCCAAATAAAATGTTTTCGATTCCCTTTAGATTTCATTTTTTTATTACTGAGCAGTTTCATGCAGTTGATGCGATGATGTCGCTGTTATGACAATTGCTCTTATAATACAGTCGCTATCATGTGGTCGCTGTTGTGACAGTCGCTGTTTTAAAAGAGTCGTGGTTGTAAAGTCGCTCTATTGACAGTCGCTGTTATTACAGTCGCTATTCGGAACTCGAGCCGTCCAAACCATCCCAATACCCTTTCATCAACCCTATTTCCCAGCTCCCTTTCCACCCCTGTTCTCCTCCTCACCCCCTCATTTCTCACTCTATCTAGTCTAGTAACCCCTATCATACTTCTGAAGAATTTCATCTCAAACACATTCAAACTCCCTCTCTCTTCATCTCTTATAATCCATGTTTCTGCCCCGTACAGCGCTGTCGGAACGATCACTCCCTCATACAATCTCCTCTTAGCATCCATTTCCAAATGTCTATTTCTCATTACACTTTTTTAATCTCCCAAGGCATTTACTCTCTTCTCTCAATCTACATTCTACCTCCACACCGACTCCTCCCTTTCCTGCCAAATTCGCACCCAAGTATCCAAAACTAACCACTTCCTCTAGTCTCCCTTAATACTCACTTCCAGTCTGCTGCCACTTTCTCCCCTTGTACATATCATCACCTTACTTTTACCCACATTTATCTTCAACTTCCTTCTTTCCCACACCTTCCCAAACACTGTCACTAACTTCCTCAGTCCCTCCTCTGATCCTGCTACAAGCGCAGTGTCGTCAGCAAATAACAACTGGCTTATCTCCCACTTTTCTCCAATTTCTTTAACCATCTCCAATCCCTGACCCAGTACCCTTGCATTTACCTCTCGCACCACCCCATCCATGTAAAATTGAACAGCCAAGGCGACATAACACATCCCTGACGAAGCTCCACATCTACCTCAAACCACTCACTCTCACCATTTCTAATCTTAACACAAGCTCTACTACTCCTGTAAAAACTCTTGACTGCTCTTAACAGCTTTCCTCCTATCCCACTCATCTGGAAAATCTCCCACAGTGCCCTCCAGTCTACCCTGTCATAATCCTTTTCCAGATCCATAAAAGCCCAAAATACATCCTTACCTTTTACTATAGCTTTCTCACATATCTGACTTGCCACAAAAATCTGATCTACACAACCCCTACATGTCCTAAACCCACACTGTTCCTCACCAATTACTCCCTCTGTTCCTCTCCTAATCCGCTCAGTCAAGACCCTCCCATAAGCCTTCCCAACTACACTTAACAAGCTGATCCCTCTTAAACTACCACATTCACACTTGTCCCCCTTTCCCTCGTAAAGTGTAACTATACAGGCACTCCTCCAGTCCCCCGGTACTCTACCCTTTCTTAGACAAACATTAAATAACGTCACCAGCCAGTCCACCGTCACTGTACCTCCTTTTTTCAGACATCCTGCACGACATCCATCCAACCCAGGTGCTTTACCTACTCTCATCATCTTAACATCTGCCTTCACTTCATCTTTCCATATTTCTCCTCCATTTTCCTCACTCATCACGGTCATTTTCTTAGCGCTTCCCACTGCAACTACCTTTCCCTTCCTATCCTCCTTCACAATTAACAACTCCCTAAAATACTCTGCCCACCTTCCTCTCACTGCCTTCTCTTCCATTATCATCTCTCCATCTGCACCTTTTACCTTTTCTCTGCTTGATTCGCCTCCTCTTCCTCTCTTAATTTCTTTCCAGATTTTTTATTACTTAAAAAAAAAAAAAAAAAAAAAAAAAAATTGTCATACTCTTACCTCATCTCAAATCTGCTCTCCTCCTTGCCTCTTTTATCTTATGCTATATTTCTCTTCTCTTTACTTTGTACCTCTCGTATGATTCTCTTGTCCTAACTTGTAACCAATCTAGAAAGCCTTATTCTTTTCTTCTACACCCTTTTTTGTTCCTCACCTCACCACTCACTACCCTTCCTTCTATTTCCTCCCCTCCTCCTTGCTCCACACACCATCTTTGCACACCTTATGACTCCCTCCTTGAGCCATCCCTATTCCTCCTCCACTCCTAGCTCTACTCTATCCTTCACTCCCACCCACTCTCAACTTCTTATACTCCTTCTCCTTTTCTTTCTCATTGAAGCAATTCACTCAAAGTACCTCCCTACTTTCTGCCCTTTTCCTCTTTCTCCACCTATTCTCCACTCTTAACTTACCTTCCATAAAAAAATTATCTGATATTCCCCCACTCACTCCCCTTAGAACATCTACATCCTTAAATCTTCCTACTATACTCCTGATTACCACTATATAGTCCATTAACGCTCTATCTACCATCCTTCCATCCACCACCCTCTCCCATGTGTACTTATGCTTGTCTTTCTTCCTAAACACTGTATTTACTATCATCAACTCTCGATACAGATCTCCACCATTAACTCTTCACTACAATTTTTTTCCTGGAACTCCATACTTCCCAATCACTCCGTTTATTGGCTCATTTTCTACCCTAGCAGTAAGGTCTTCCAATACAACTACATTGACATTTCTCCCTAATTCATCTATGCACTCATTTAAATCCATCCAAAAAGCCTCCCTTTCCTCTACGTTCCTCTCACTACCAGGCCCATACGCACTTACAAAAACCCACATCTCCCTTCTCAGTTTCACTTTCATCCACATTAACCTTTATGAAATCTCCTTCCACTCCACTACACGCTTACACTATCTCTTCACTTACTAGTATAGCCACCCCAGTGTCAACACATCCATCTTTCTTCTCACAAACATACTGCCTATCTCTTCCCTTTTACTCTCATCAGTACCACATCCACGCACATTAAAAGACTCAAACCTTAGGGTACTGGTTAGAAAACTCCTAGACTCACTTATGCCTTTACTTTTTTAGGAATGTCGCCTTTGGGGCTACGTGTAGTAGAATTCCTGGTCCTATCCCCGTCCCGTTTTTTTGTCGCTCGTACGACTGAAGTGGAAAGACTTGGTGGTAGCATTCTTTTCCCCCACCACAGGGTAGGTGAAAAAAGGAAATGAATATTCAGAGAAATGGTATAGGACAGTAACAAGTGGTGGGGGGACAGCATAACGGAGGGACAATCGCAGTATAATAAAAGTAATTTTTTCTCTATGAACAGAGACTTCCTCTATCACAGACAAAATTATGTGTGACTCTGGTCCGTAGGGGCCCCTATATAGACCCTAAAGTATCAACTGCATGTTAAATTAAATAAATAATAAATAAATCCGCGTAGCCGTGACTCAGTATGTCCATATCTAGTAATGGATTCGGCCGAGTTTTTGATATACTACTCGACTCTCCATTTAACCTTCCTACGTTCAACGTCTGTGTATGTGTAGTAGGCATATTGTTAATAGAAAATGTGTGTGTGTGCGTGCGTGTATATCGGCCTTATTATCTAATTGTAGTATACAAAAAAAAAATCAATCCTGTTTTCTTACACCAGGTATCATACCTAACTTAAAATTCATGTGTGTGCGCATTTGTTTTACCACGATCTTGGAGTACGTGTTGCACTTGTGAATAGCAGCTATTACCAAGCTGGATGAGAGCTCAGAGCTCATATAGTCACACACACACACACACACACACACACACACACACACACACACACACACACACACACACACACACACACACACACACACACACACACACACACACACACACACACACACACACACACACACACACACACACACACACACACACACACACACACACACACACACACACACACACACACACACACACACACACATGCGCACACGCAGAACTCCTTGCCCATGAGTTGGAATGCCGACTCGCTTTACAGCGGTGCTGAAATTCTCAGCCCTAGGCGAGATTCGAATTCTGATCGTTGAGCGCGTATCACTACAACATCGAGGTGTGTGTGAGTGCGTTAATGAGATTGCTTTGCGGCAGCCAAGGTAAAGAGGTAGATTATCCTTAGATTAAAGCAACAGAAAACAAAATCTCTTGGTGACCTCGTACACTTTTTCATTCATAAAATAAATAAATAAATAAATAAATAAAGATCAATTATAAAATAATGATAATAATAAGGTAAATAAATATATTGTCATTAATACAAATTTTTTTTAAAATGATAAGATATTTGCATGTCGTGCCGCTATTACAGTTGTACGCGTATTGTTTATTCAAAGTATTTACGAGGCTTTCGTGGTGTCTGTGGAAACCTACAGTATGCAAGTTCAAACACGTACCCACAACGTAAAAGAGCTCTTGCAAGCCGCAACACATCGGTAATCCATAATAATTTACAAATTTTATTAAAAGAAAAAATGCAAGCGATTTATTTATTTCTAAGTTGTCCGACATCAATAGCCAGGCTCGCTGCAACTGTAATCTAATTGGCTGCCGTCTTCAGACAATGCCCAACGTCTACAAATCAATAGAAGTGTGTGGGTGCGACATTTCTCATGTCAACATCCTTATTTGTTGACAGGGGGTAGAATTTATTACACGCATAGTGGTGTTACCGGTTTTATTTTGTGATTTTTTCCCTTAAGTTTAACTTCTAGAAGCAGAATTTAAGCCAGTTGGAAATAAACACAACAACCAGGTGTCCTCCATCGATTAGAGAAAATCATTCTAGAATATCTGAAACAAAATTATTAGTATGTTGCCGAGTCAAAGAGGTTCTCATGTAACTTTTTTTCCCTACTATTTGGTTGGCTAATAGCGATACATTTCAAATATATATAAAACTAGTAACAGGGTACTTGTAAAATATTTAGTTGTTATATTACAGCTTAGATATTCAATATAGAATTAATAAAGAAATGGCAGAAGTTTTAAATATACCGAAACAACGCTCACAAAAGAAAATGTTATATAAAGGGAAATATTGATCACACTGGCAGTAGCAAATCGATGTCGTTTTTGTTTACTAAAAGATATGTCCAGAACAACAAATAGAATAATATTCGTAATTCTATAATCAGACCTATAGCACAATATTCGTGGGAAACTGGAATTGAAAAAAAAAAAAAACCCGGTGTTTGTATTCTTGAATACCAACCTAAAGAGATTAGTTCATTATTTAATAGAGAAGACAGTAGCTGGGGAAGAAAATGTAACGGTAAGTTGAGAGAAGATAACATGTGAGTATGTAGTGTTTGGTTACTACATAGTGGTGAAGGTATACTTCAGTCAGAGAATGGAATGGTTTAAACTATAATTCTCGTGGAACTGTTTATTAAGAATATAATGTGATGTAAACACAAATAAACCTACTGTCTTGGCGGTGGAACAATAAGAAGGACATATGCAACATTTTATTGCACCACGAATAAATTGGCTTACAGAATACAATTTAAACTTTATAGAATAACAGTAGTAATATTTATAGAAATTTACATATATATATGTGAGACATAAGTTTTAGTAATGTTATATTTCTATTAACTAAGTTCTAGCGAGGTGACAATATTGATAAAGAAAACTACTATGGTACGCGAATTTTAGAGAGAACGAAGCTTCCTTGCTACATTATTCACCCCGAGGTAGAGGAGGAACGAAACTTTCCGGACACAAGTCTTGGTGGCAAGTGAAGTATCTGCTACCTTGGTGTGAGGTATGTTCGTGTCCTCACGGAGCAGATAGGCCGACTTGGCACGATCGATGTTGACGGATTCCGGCATACCGTTCTTCTCTACGGCCTTTTAAGTCTACTTCCTCTGCTTCTTTCAGAAGATCTATTGGTATGCTATCTTACCCAGGTGCTTTTTTTCTCGTTTCATACTTTTGAGAGCAAACACTGCTTTTTCCTTTGTAACTTCTGATAATCTGCTAACGCCTGCAGATAAATTTACTGACTCAACTACGGTATTTAACGAGTAAAGCTTTAGGTATTTTTTTTCTACTCTTTTTACCATTCTGTCTCTGCATTTAATGATCTCTCCATTTCAATTTTTGAAGGATATGATTTGTTGCTTCCCTAAAATTAATCTGCGCTTGGCTCCTTTAATACCTTTACCTTTCCAAATAGTTTCTTTTATTTTATCCATGCTTCTCTTCCCTTATTGTGACCACTTATTGATAAGTTTTAGTTTTACTGCCTTTGTTTCGTCTTTCCTGCTTTTAACCTGTATATTCCTCCTTTTAACTAGGTCATTTGTAACTTTGGAATATTTGTTTTTGCTAATGATTTTTTTGCCCTTTCTATTTTCTCTGCCGATTCCCTAATCATACATATTCACCAAATTCAATTTTATACCTTGGACTCTGTCCTCGTATATCGTAAATCTTCAAATATATTTTTAATTTCTAACTTAAATACCTTCTTGTTAGCCTTAAACTTGGTAAGACCTATTTTCTTCTTCAAAACTAGTTTATTTCTCTCGACTCTGAAAGTTAGCTGTGAACCTATTCTATGGTCACTACCTATATTTACTATATCTATAACCGCAACATTGTTAACACTTTCTCTCTTCTAATATGAATTGTATATAATTTTTTATTGTCCCAATTCGACTTCTCCAGGTCCATTTACGACCTATACGTTTTTGGAAGAAAGTGTTCTTTATTCTTATGTTGTAGTTCTCTGCAAAACTTACTAGCATTTCGCCTCTGTTAATTCTCTCATCTATTTCAAACTTCCCAGTGCACGACTCATCTCCCATCTCCATAGCTGATTTAAATTATCACGGAAGGATTCTATTTTACCATCCGAACTCAGTGAAGTTGGTGTATAAACCTAAATTATTTTTAGAGCATACCTTTCACTCAGCCTTATGATAGTTCAAGTTGCCGTATATGATATACTACTGAACTTCATTACGGCACTAGCAACCACTCGATTGATCAATAAGCCTACTCCACGAGATCTTTCCTTTTCCTTACCTCTATAGTAGAACAGATGGTGACTATCTTGCAATTGTATCAGCTTTCCTTCCTCTCTTTGGACTTTACTCAGCTCCACGATGTCCAAATTGACGTTCTAGTTTTGAAATTAAACTCTCCAGCCTGTGATCTTCTGAGAGGTTTCTCACGTTGTATGTGTAGATCTTCATTTTCTTCATCCTATCTAGTGTCCAAAACTTAAATATGCTTAGACAGACCCTATATAGACAAAACCTACCTTCTTATGGAGGATGAATAACTTACTTTTCATCCAGATATTACTGTCCTGGTATGTATAAGTTCAAATTATCCAAACAACATTCTTTGTTCATGTTTTTATTGTCCATATGACTATATATATTTTGTTTATTGTTACGATCAGTAATTATTTGGATGGTTTGAGCACATGGAAAAAGTGAGTGAAGAAAGACTAAGAAAAAGTGTGTGGAAGACAGAGGTGGATAGAGTTAACTTGAGAGGCAAAATGGGATGAATGGATGGATGGGGTGAAGTGAGTCTTGGGTAAAAGGGAGATGTCTGTTGAGTAGGGGAAGGTAGAGGGCAAGAGGTAGGCGTGAGTGGGGAATAGATATAAATGGATGATAAACTGGCGCGGCCCGAGGAGATTTCTCCTCGTCTTATTTATCTAATGATGAAGGGACGAGGAGGGAGGGTCACCATGTAAGTGAATCGGCGGGGGTAAACTAGCTTTGGCTGTCGGGCCCTCTTGTGAATATGATGTGTCTTTCTGCATTGTATCTAACCCAGGTAGTGGGGGGGGGGGCAGGGGCGGCCCTTCACCCCCTCCCCACCCACTCGATGTCATTTGTAGACTGCTGTTTGTTGTACGTGGACGGGTAATCCCCTCCTTCCCACCCCTCTAGCGATGCTTTTATCATGTGGGGATTTTTCTTTCTTCTTCTACTTGGTTTGCGGGGCTAGTGCCCGCTCGGATCTGAACCATGCAGGTGGTCCGTAACAGTTCATATACCCAATGGCATCCACGCGATGCCACTGTTATTAGCGGGGATACCCTCATCTCAGGGGAAGGGGTTACCTCTCACCCACAGGTGGTGCCAGGGGGAGGGTGTGGCTCCAAGAAACTGAGGGTTGCTTCGAAAGGCGAGACGGTGAGGTGCAGCGCCACCCCTGCTTCTGTGAGTGGCGGACTGAGTCCTAGGCGAAGGATGACCGTGGCTGTACTCTCTAACAGCTAGTGGTGGAGGGGCTGTTGCACTTCTGCCCCACAGAGTTTGCAGCGTTCGTGAATGTCTCTTCCCGCGAGTTGCACTTGCCACTCACAGCGATATCCTTGGCGGATCCTGTGGCCGATAGACTTCACCCTTCTACCCGGAGGCAGGTGAACTACCTCGTACCTAGTGACGAGGTAGTACCACAGCGCTGATCCCGAAGTGTGAAGTTGGCTGCTGTGGTTGACCCTGCCCATTAATTTTGTCTTTTTGATGGTGACGCCCTTGATCTGTGTGATTGTGGGTGTCAGGGGCAGTGTGATTTTGTTGAACCTCGTTGCACCCTGGAATCCCGATGTGGTCGGGGATCCAGTGATATGTTGCAGACCTTCTATGCTGGTCCAAGAGGCACAACGAGTGCTGGGCTGATGTCGCTAAGTAGACCTCATCCGTTGTCTTCGCGTACAGAATGACGTTAATAGCTCCCCTTCAGTCTGTGTGGATCACGGCTGCACCCTGGCCACAAGAGAGAACGTGGTCCAGGGCCTTGGAGATGGCAACAAGTTCCATCTGAATAGCAGATCTTCCGTCACTCTCCATAGTGCGGTCATCTCATCATTTGTTGTAAAAGCCGGGCCATACCTTCCCGTGAGGGGATCCACAGAGCCGTCCGCGTTATACAACCTCGCGGGGGAGGGGGTTATGGACCTTATGGCCTTAAAGTCCATGGGCCGCATCCGTGCCGGGTCGTAGTCAACTTTCCTTCCGTTGAGGTGAAAAAACTGAAGACTGGTACAAAGAGAACGTCACGGGGGAGGGCGGGGGATGAATGGAAGACATCTTAAATGATTATTTTGCATTTGTGTTTATTATTGAAAACAACAGAAGCGAACAGCTAGTCCCACCAGGACAAACAGTATCCAGTCGTCCACATGGTGTGGATATTACAGAACATGATGTGATGCGCGTCATAGATAAACTTCAAATATGCAAAACTCGTGGACCAGACAAAATTTACCCAAGAATACTCAAGGAAGTTAAAAAAGTAATCTACAAGCCCCTCAGTGTGATTTTTATCTTTACAATTTGGAAGAGTTGTGCAAGAATAGAAACTAGCAAGTGTTGTACCCTTGTTTAAAAAGGGTGACAAATACAATCCTAGTAATTAGCGGCCTATTAGTCTTACATCAATTATCTGTAAACTAATGGAGTTTGTTTTGTTAGACAAACCCTTTTGACTTTTTGCATGATATCTATGGAATGTACGAAGAAGAGAGGACAGTTGACGTTATGTATCTTGACTGCAAAAAATCTTTTGTTAAAGTCCCCCATATGAGGTTATTAACAAACTAAAAGCCCATGGTATAGTAGGCCATATTCATCGATGTGTTTCTGAATGGCTGTCTGATCATAAGCAACATGTTGTTCTGGATGGAAAATACACTGACTGGCGCTGTGTATCAAGTGAAGTGTCCCAGGGATCATTGCTAGGTCCTATACTCTTTCTGATATATATCAACGACCTGAATGAAAATATAATGTATAAATTATATAAATTTGCAGATCATATCAAAATTGCAAATAGGACGATATCCATAACACAACAAGAATCATTACAAAGGGATTTGAACATTCTATGCGTATGGACGGAAATTTCCCAAATGATTTTCAATACAGATAAATGTAAAGTACTTCATATTGGTAATATTAACGTCCAAGCCAAATACAATATGAATGATGTACAACTGGAAAGTGTAGAACAAGAGAAAAGATCTTTGTGTTGTGATCTCGAGTGGTTTCAAACCAAGCAAACAGTGCTTGGAGGTCATTAAAACCACGAATAAATTAATTTGGTTTATAAGTAGAGTTTAGAACTAAAGAAATTATTCTTAATCTTTACAATACCCTAGTCAGACATAAACTAGAATAATGTGTACAGTGCTGGTCTCCATATTACAAGAAGGGTATACAGGAGTTAGAAAGAGTGTAGCGCAGAATAGCAAAGCTTATTCTTAGGTTGCGGAACAAGCCAGATAAAAAGCACTAAAGCAAACTAGATATGTTTAGTCACTCGAAACGGAGAATGAGAGATCTAATTGAGGTCTTCAAAATGGTCAAAGGAATTGAAAACACGGATGTGGAAAAATATCTTAAGATTGACACCTCCAACGAAACTACTGTAGGAGTAATTTATGCCAGATTGTAGGAAAACGATTTCAAACAGACGTCGCAAAGTAGTCTTTCTTCAATCGCGTTGTTGATATATGGAATGGTCTACCATCCAACGTCAGCGACTGTTCCACTGTAGAGGTATTAAAAAAAGTCTCGATATTTACTGGGCTACAAATCCCCGACTAGAATTATCTATTTCTAAATGATATGGTGATGATATTGTTTAATGTCACAAAGTCCAGCCTTATCGGGAGGCTAGACGGTGTCCCTTACAGAGGACTTTGTATTTCTAAATAAATTAAGAAATAATATACATATAAAAATAGTAATAATAGTAATAACAATATTAATGATAGATATCAGCTATGTTCGTTTGTCCATGTGTTACTCCCTGTAACTATTTCGGGGTGGCATTTAACGAGCGAGGACTAAGAATAGCAGGAAGATTAACTAAATACATAGCTAATGTAGACATGGTATGCAAAATCCTAAAGGAGACGTTGGCACCAGGTTAATGCAGAGTGGCGATATATATTTCTTTATTAATACCGAGATGTTCCGAATACTCGGCATTAAACCAAACGCATTTAATACGAATAGACGCAACAGAGACGTTTATGCTACGTTTAGTACAAGGAATAACTAAAAAGGATGAACTAAGGAGTGAAGACATACGAAGAGAGTGAGTTGTCCTGCTAGTACTAAGATAGGTATGGGCACTTGAGATGGTATGGGCACGTGATTTGTATGAAAGAGCAGATATATCCCCAGATATACGACACCAAAATGCCACCAGAAAGACCAGTAAGTAGGGAAGGAAGAAATGGATACAGTGTTTGAATCGGTCAAGAAGAGAAAGAGAGGGAGGGAAACATGCAGAAGTTGGACGAAAAAGAGTAGCTGTTTATGGATCGCATAAAGCTCCACTTTGTAAGAGGCTGGTAGATGAAGGTATATAAATAGGTAGATAGAGGGGTAGGTGGTGAGGAATTCATTTCTACGAGTTAAAAGTTTTGAAAACAATGGCCGCGAGGGAGTTGCGGAGTTGCATAATCTCGCTCATCGTCTAAAGTTTGTAAACACAACTAGGGTACCGATATGTGATCTGATATGTCGAAATGTAAACACTAAGCCATTCCGCTTCGAGATCAAGATTGCTTGTCTAAGCAGTATTGCTTGAGACGTTGTAACAGTCTTTCTGATTAGAGAAGGGTGGAGGAGGAGAAAAATGTTATTGGTGGCATTAGGTGAGAAGTGACGCCTTAAGGGGGGGCACTTATTTGTAACGGTCAAAATTATTGGATGAATTAAGTAGTGACGTCGGAACAGAGATAACTTAGTGAAGGGATTGGGGATACCAGGCGGGAGTCCCTTGGTGTAAATTGATAAGCCAAGTGTAATATTATTCGGAAGAAACGAAAAAGAATATATACGTTTAATTCACCCCCATTGAGAAACAGTACTTGCTTACTACAGAAAGATATGATGAAAGACACTTAATTAAGTGAAGGAAAGTTGAAAGTGAATGAAAAATATATACCATACAAGGAACAGTTAACAGAATTAAACCAGTAATTACGGAGAGAAGGGAAATGAAGTGATGGCGACAACACACATGATTGTTACTTGATAGATCTTACCACCAGAAATAATGATGAGATGTGTGTGTGTGTGTAGTTACTATATATATAATTGTTGGAAACAAAACAACGAAAAAAAGACTCACTTTGTAAGCAGAAACTCCAACATCTGTTGGTGTTAGCGCACGTGCTCGCGCAAACAACCAGTCGCTGTGGGTAGGAAGACAAATCTACCCTCTGAGGAAAACACTCACTCTCGAACAAGGGGCGTGGCACAATCTAGCGAAGAGAAAAATAAGTGAGAAGTCGGGCAACATAATTATCATTATTATTATTATTATTATTACTATTATTATTACTATTATTATTATTATCATTATCATCATTATTATAATTATTATTAACATTATTGTTATTATCATTGTTATCATTATTATTATATTATTATTATTATTATTATTATTATTATTATTATTACTATTATTAATTATTGTTATTATTATTATTATTATTACTATTATTATTATTTTTATTTGATATTATTGTGTAATATTGTTGTCATTATTACTATAATTACAATTATCATTATTAGGTGGAAGGTAATATGAGAGCGGAGGATAGATGAAGAAAGAGGAAAAGGACAGAAGGTAGAGAGGTGATTAGTGTAAGAGGCTGGTAGATAAAGGTAGACAAGTAAGGTAGATAGAGGGGTAGGTGGCGAGAATTTCATTTTATAAGTTGGATGTTTGGTAAACAATAGCCGCGAAGAAGTTGCATAATCTCGCTCCTCGTCTAAATTTTATAAACAACCGCTAGAGACCAGATTTTAATGCTGATGTAACAACATGCAAACCAACCTATTCATGCATCGATATCGTTTGCTTAAGTAAGAAGTATTGCTTAAGACGTTGCAACAGTCTTTCTGATTGAAGAAAGGGTGGAGGAGAAAAAATTATTGGTTCAAAGGAGTAAAGTCACATCCTTTGGAGAGGCACTTAGATGTAACAGTAAAATTTATTGGACTGGGAAAGTTGTGACGTTGGTACGATGGTGGCTAGGAGGTAAATTGAGGATCCCAGTGGGGAGTCCCTTGGTGTAAATTGACAAGCCAAATGTAATATTAATCTGGAAGAAGAAAACTTTACCTCTGTTTAATTCACCCCATAAAGAAACATTACTTACTTCCTACAGAAAGATATAGTAAATGACACTCTTAAGTAAGACAGTGATGAAAAGAACCTGAAAGTTTGAAAGTGAAAGAAGAAATACAAAACCATAGAAGGGAATAGTGAAAAGAAGTAAACCGTAGTTACTACAAAGGTAACGGAGGTGACGGAGGTCAAACTTAGAGTAAACTGTTTAAATGAGAAAGAATAGCAGTACAAGAAGAAGCTGAGAGAGGAGTGGGAGGGAGTGAAAGATAGAGTAGAACTAGGAATGGAGGAGGAATGGGGATGTTTCAAGGATGGAGTCACAAGGTGTGCAAAGATGGTGCGTGGAACAAGGAGGACGGGAGGAAATACTGTAGAATGAAGGGTAGTGAGTAGTGGGATGATGAAGCAAAGGTTGTAGAAGAGAAGAAATGAGTATTCACAGATTGGTTACAAAAAAGAACGAGAGAATCATATGAGAGGTACAAAGAAAAATTTAAAACATAAGATAAAAGAGGCAAAGAGGAGAGCAGATGTGAAAAGGGGTACGAGATGACAAAATTTTGAGTAGAGAAGAAAAGGTTAAAGGTGCAGATGGAGAGATGATAATGGAAGAGACGGCAGTAAGAGGAAGATGGGCAGAGTATTTAAGGGAGTTGCTAAATGTGAAGGAGGATAGGGAGGGAAAGATAACTGCAGTGGAAAGCGTTAAGGAAAGGGCAGTGATAAATGAGGAAAAAGGAGGAGAAATAACAAAAGGTACGGTCTTTTATATTCCATTATTTTCCATCCAGTAGTGACTGTCATTCAGTACCTCAGCCATATGTGCCTAATAACCCCCTCTTATGTTCGAAGGTGTGAATGTGTGTGTAGACAGAGTCCGAAAGAGTCTGGAGACTCCGTATTCTGGCCCTTGAGGCGTTATCCACCGCGAGCCAAAGTACTTCGTTCTTAGACTTCCCCAAGACGATACGTCTGTCTCAATCAATCGCTTGAAACCAGCCTAGGTGTCCATCTGTCAGCGGGCTCAGACGTGCAGCCATGAGATTACTGTACCACGACAACTTCAGATTCTTTGCCTTCTTGGCCTAACGTCCGGTGTCTGACGCCCAACGTACAATACGTTCCGAAGGGATGGGCGCTTTAAAAGTCAATCTAATTATTTCTACTCCTTGGTAAACTCCATTCTTAAGGGGAAGTATTGTAGTGGTAAGAATGTAAATAAAATAAATATGTATACAGGTTCCAGTAATGTCTGAGGGCTCCAACTCTCACCTTGGTATCGCCATATTGGATATATTGTGTTGTTAATCATTTATACTACTTGAACTTGTGTTTGAATGTACGTACACATTATGTTTGGATGTGTACTTAATTTGCTGCTTATTCGGAGCCTCTTGTTTGTGTGCATATTGCACCTTGTCAACACAACCACTACGCTAATTGGAGTTTGTTTACTGAACACCAAATGCAACATGCCGTAGAGCAAAGCGCTATGTACTATACTGGTACAACACGTAGATTCTGAATATACAGCGTTGTAAAGTGCCCAACTTTCTTGGGTATTTTTACACTGAAATTGTGTTCCTGTACGTACGGGTAACCAAATTTCATTGTACTTGACCAAAAATAAGATATTATTGTTGTCATAAGATACATCTCTATTGTATCGTTTTTGAAAGATTCTAGATAAGAATTCAAGTGTATGTTCGTAGGTAATGGGTATATAACGACATTGAGATGATCTTGGTCACAATAATCGAGACGAGAAGGCTCAAGATCTTGGGCGATTCCGCGTTTCGAGGCTAAAACAAAGGCTAAGGTCTGTCTCGAGCTATTCAACCTTCGGAAATTTATCTGACTGTCACTCACGTTGCATTCTGGCACCATTTGTTGGGACTTACCTTTCTGAAAAGCTGAGCGTTTGCTGTAACCAAAATAATATAGAAAAAACGGAATAGGCAAGGCGTCCATTTCATTATCACTGAAAAAAGAAAATATATATATCAGTATGTGTATACAGCACACGCACACACACACACACACACACACACACACACACACACACACACACACACACACACACACACACACACACACACACACACACACACACACACACACACGCACACGCACATGCGCACATGCATGCCTGCTAAACTATTAATCGAGCAGCTGACGTGCTGCAAGAGAATGCTAACGGAACTGTACTTAGATCTAAGAAAGAGATCTGACAAGATACCTCGAAATCAAGATCTGTTGAAGTGTATGGATGATTTCTATAAAGATCAATACATGAGAATAGTAGTGAAGGATGAAATGTCAGGGCGGTGGGCGGTGACCAGCTGAGATCAACAAGAGGTGATTCTGGCACCGGTTTTCGTAAATGAAATGATAAAAGGTAAGGCAGGCGATGCAAAGATGAAGGTGGTGATAAAACCGCTACCTCACGTAGAGAGTGGAAAGGATCTTGGGCCAATTTTCCGCAACAGCTGTAAAACTTTATCATTATATTTCTGTCTCAGAGGAAGTAAATAGGATACTGGGGTTGTTAACGCAAAAATTCATGCGACACAAGTCCAGTTGTTATCAATGGTACGACCACATTTGGAATATGATGTTTCCATTATAGACCACATATATTATTGGAACGAGTACAATGGCAAACCACAGGACTCAAAATACGAAATGTATGAAAAAGCATACGACAACCACTTAAAACATTTTAACTTGTTCTCTTTAACACACTATATTGATACAAAACGGCCCGATAGTGTTGTTATTGTCATTGTTATTTTTTCTTGTGTCAATAGTAAGTGCTGCGGAATTAGGCATCTGGCACCATTGCTTGTCAGGGATGTCGTGCTCGCTGAACCCATATTGAATATTTATATGAAGAACCTACTGGAACTGCCAGAAAATATGTTAGGTTTTATTATTCAGGCCAAACTAAATAATTGTACTCCAACCGTATAGAAAAATAGAAGACACTTGTTCGATACAAAATAGAGAAAGATTAACCCTTTTGAGACAAATGGTATGTCTTGATAGATACGTTGCGTTGACATTCTTCACCAGAGCAATTATGCTCATGAAACTTCACTTGCATCTAAGTGCTTGTATGGCTATCACTTATCATGTCTATGGCAAAGCATAAAAGGCGACACAACACCAGTTGTTGAGTTGTTTTGCTGATGAATTGTCTTGTAGCACCAAACAATAAGCGTGACCAGAGAACACCTAAAGGTATGTACCGTGGCACGATATGGGTTCTCTTACCTGGTTCTCTTACCTGGTGGGCTTCTCATCCACATCCAGCTTATGATGTAGGCAAGGAAGCCGCACTCTGCTGATACGCCAGCCCATAATTCTACACATGACCTTTATATATTAATTGCAACTGGCTGGATAGTGTATCATAAGCAGCAACATTGCATGGAGCTGTGTCAAGGTGTCGATTGGTACTGCCTTATGCAATATAATCAAATAATATATCACCGAGATAAGCTGCAAGACCTCGTTTAAACACATCAATATCACTGCAGTTAACAAGTTCTGCTGGCAATTCATTCCACAGATTCACACATCTATTACTAAAATACCGTCTCCGTACTTTTACTTGTGTTCTGGTGTGACCAATTTTGAAGTTATGGCCCCTTGTGCTACTCAACAAGGGTCGAGGGAACAAGTCATCACGAGAAATCGCTAGTTTCCCATGGAAAATATGCCAACATTTAATTATATCATGCCTAAGTAATCTCCCTTTAATTGAATATAAGTTAAGAGTCCTAAGTCGCTGCGAGTAATCCAAATCCTCCAATCCATGTATCTTCCTTGTCCATCTCCTTTGTACAGACTCCAACTGTCTAACATCTCCTACATAACCCAAGTTCCAAACTGAGGATGCATATTCAAGCAAAGGACGCACATGTGTGGTGAAAAGGGGAAGCATAAAAGAGTCTTGCCGATTAACTGTTGATCGGAGAATACTGGTTGATACTCCACTTGCTTTATGTACAATATTAGAAATATGTTGGTGAAATTTAAGTTTGTTATCAATACACACACCCAAGTCCGTAACTGATTCCTGAAATGGAATAGATACGTTATTGACATGATAATGAACATCTACCAAACCTGTCAGCTTTTACAATTACCAGCAATAAATGGGTTAATAATATTCATTATCTGTACATCACTAATATCACATAATGGATAACGCTTTGGGTCGGTGTTGTGATAAGGAACGCGCAATGTTTATATAGGTATTTACCTGGATTCTCTGCAGCTCCCTTTGGGTATGTGCACTGACCTGAGGCAAACAACACAATAACGAAAAATCTGGAAGCTCGTCTCCAAGTACACACTGACTTGTGCTTGTGCGTGTGTATATGTGTGTTTGGGTCGTATAAGGAGGCCACTACGATCAAGTGAATAATTTGTGATTCCTCGCGTTGGTCTCTACACGCGATGAGCCGACACGACGACTCGTAGAATGCTGTTGCTATTTTTGTTTAGTTGATCAGCTCTTGTTTACTCCTCATGGTATGTGGGGGTGACGTTGCTGCATTGGCATTACAGGTCGTTTAAGAAAATCAGGGATTTTTTTTTTAGGACCTTTTGAAAGCCTCGGCTTGGCTACCTCAGGAAAGAAGACGTTGAAATAGAGTTTTGAATGCTGAAGAAAGAATTATCCATTTTCTTCAACTAGGCCGGGCTTTTGAATTAATCTCATTTTATTGTAAGATAGATTGGTAAACTCGTTCTGATACATATCTGAGGTGAGTTTCTTTTCTGGAATGTTTTGCATAAAGAAGAAAATGATAGCCATTTTGCTATTTACATTTCAGTGTAAGATAATGAAGAGTATAGCAGTTTAGATAGAAATATTCGTTCTAATGTACATGTAATTACCGAAAACCTGTCTGTCTATCAGTATACTAAAGCCCCAGTCACACCAAGCTTACGACCTGTTCCCGAACACCTTCGACCAAAAATCAATCTATCGGTCGGCGACACAAAACCTATGCAAGGAATTGAAATGGAAAAAGTTAATGTGGTTGATAAGATGGAAATCTATGTACTGGGGAATATTCAATGTGTGTTGTAATATATCTGTCTATCGAACTATCTATTATTACCGACTACCAGCGAATTTCAAAGACTACTTGCAACTGGCCGGCGACCACTTGGTCGCCAGTGGTCGGAAACAGGTGGTAAGCTTGGTGTGACTGGTGTGTAAACGGCCTCTTTGCCCTTACAAGAGGTCGGCAAGCCAAGGCTTCATCCGCCTCACACTTATCCCGCCGTCATTTGTCTTCCCCTCTATCTCAGCCTATGTGGATGAAGGGTCATCCCAACATTCTTTATAGAACATTAATAAACGTTTATTTATCACAAAAGGAACACTTACTTTTCAAATAGGATAAATTGTTTTCTCATAGCTAAAGTTTCTTTTGTGGAACATATTCCGTGAGGTTCCAGGAGCTCCAGAAGTATATTGTCTTATATCACAGCTTATTATCTTAGAGAAGATGATAAACCATTGAGAGTTAGTGTTCATAGTGAATTTTCTAATCAATTATATCCTTTCTGTAGACAATCTAAGAGAAAGCATGATCTCTTTTGTGTTCCGAGAAGCTTCACATGAACTCTCTGGTTAGGAATGTGTTTGTTATGAACAATTGTCATTACCAACGAATTTTGGTAGACCAAATCCCTCATTGTAACATACAAGGATCTCATTACTTGTTTTTCCCTAACAAGACAAAGGTTTCAATCAATTGTCCCGGGTTGAGTCCTAAATTGGATTTGGTTGAAGGTCTTGTCTCTATTCAAGATAACTGCGAATTGCATGCAGACACTATTTCCACCATTTCTAATACCCTTAATACAATGCATTTAACTGATGACACCTACATTTCAACCTTCAACTTCACATTGCCTGAAAACTCTCCTCCCTTGAAAATTAAGAGAAGACCATTGTCAAGATCTCCCTCAAATGATTTACATATACTACCAATCCTTATCATACCTTTGCTTTCAGTGTTAGTGGCAGCACTGATTGCCTTTGTTGTATTCCGGAGATTGGCTCTGTCAAGGCAAATCAACCATGTAACCGCTTAATTCATTATATGTACGATTTTTAGGTATTATGTTTATGTTTAGTGGAATACACTACATAAATTTTCCAAGATTTTGTTATTAAATTCTGTCCCATTATCTGAAACTAAGATATTAGGTGTAGTAAAATTACAGATTATCTGATCATAGATTACGGAAGCAATAGTTTCAGCTTTCTTATTGATAATGGGTTGCAATATACAAAATCTTGAAAAATAATCAATAGCAACAAATAGGTATTTAAAGCCGTTCTCGGACATTGGTAATTCTAATGTGTCCATGTGAACTCTTTCCCAAGGTTTCTGTGGAATGGGATAGGTGAGTATAGGAGCAGGTTTTGGTGTATTTCCCTTCACCTTTACACATTTTACACACTTTTCTATATAATCATATATAGTTTTCTTCATACCTGGCCAAAAGTATTTAAGTTGTGCTTGTCTATAAGTTTTATCCTTTCCAGGATGTGAACTACAATCACTATCATGAAGTAACTTCAATATCTCATTTACCAGAGTTTGTGGTATCACCAACTGATTTACTTGACCTCTAGAAATGTCTTTCCCATTTACAAATGTTTTCCTATACAAAATTCTATTAATCAAATTAAATTCCTCTATCTTATAGCCCTTTGGTAGCTTTGGAGGATCTCCTCTTGGGTTCATCAAATACTTGATTATTGAATCACATGTCTCATCATCTCTCTGTTCTCTTATTAGCATTTCTTCATCTAAAGTTACTAATTCTTCTATACTACAAACAAAATTAATGAACCCAGTCCCAGTCATTGGTTGACTAATGTTTCTAGAAAGTGGATCTGCTACATTCCTTCTACCCGGAATATATTCAAATTGAACCTCATAGCACTGAAGTATCGCAAACCATCTAGCAAGTCTGCCTCTAAGATTCTTATGCTTAAATAAGTTCTGAATAGCTGTGTGATCAGTCCAAACTCTGATGGGATACCCTAGTATCATATCCCTAAAACTTTCTAAAGAATAAATTACTGCTAAAGTTTCTCTTTCTGTTATAGAATAGTTTCTCTCCGCACTATTACAAAGTCTGGATGTGTAAGCTATGGGTTTCAAAGTTCCATTTCTCTCTTGCATGAGTATGCCTCCTAATCCTATGTCAGACGCATCAGTACAAAGAATGAATTCTTTTTCATAGTCGGGAAAAATTAAAATAGGTGAACTCGTGAGTTTATCTTTCAACTTGTCAAAAGCTTGCTGTTGAGCAGGTCCCCATATGAACTTTGAGTCCTTTCTTAACAATGAACTTAGGGGATTAGCAATGTCAGCATAACTTTGAATGAATTTTCTATAATATCCTGTTAATCCCAAAAAGCTCCTAACCTTGTCTACATTGGTCGGAACTGGAAAATTCTTGACAGCGTCAACCTTTGAATTTACTGTACTAAGTCCGTGTCTGTCTATCTTATGTCCTAAGTAAATGGCACTGTCTTGCAAGAACTTACATTTTTCAAGTTTTACTTTTAACCCTGCTTCTCTTAGTCTTGAGAATATCAAATCTAATTTCTTAAAGTGCTCCACTGCAGTCTGAGAAACTATTAAAATGTCATCTAGAAATACACTGGCAGTGTTTCCTAACAATCCATCTAGAATAGTATTCATTAATCTCATGTAAGTTAATGGACTATTACATAACCCAAATGGCATTCTCTTGATCTCATAATGTCCTGTTGTAGTAGAAAATGCTGTGAACTCTCTTGAATCTTCATGCAATTCTATTTGCCAAAAAGCTGATTTGATATCTATAGTACTAAAATATCTATTCTCAGTTCCCAAACTTCTCAAAATTTCACCGATAATGGGTAATGGTAACCTATCACGAATGGTGTGCTTATTCAATTCCCTGTAATCAATAACTGGTCGCATAGTTCCATCAGACTTTGGTACTAAGATCAACGGAAAATTCCACTCACCTTTACTATGTTCAATAATATCCTGTGATAACATTTCAGTGATGAGTTTATCTACTACAGCTAATTTAGAGTGAGGAACTCTGTAGGCTGGTATGTAGATAGGTTGTGTCCCTGGTTTTAACTTAATGTGATGTTTTAAAACAGTTGTTTTGCCTAAGGCGTCCCCCGGCAAAGCAATTGCTTTTTTATGTTTCATAAGCAAAGCAAATAAAGCTTCATCCAACTCAGGGCATTTAGTTGATTGTAATCATTCTTTATATCTATTTCTTAAGTCTATTCCTTCTTGAACTGAACAAATTGATGAAGTTGGTAATTCCATCTTCTCACTAGTCTCATTTAAAATCTTAATAGGTTTAGTACACACCTGAATACATCCTATTTGTGTACCTTTCTTTAAAACTATCTCTTTATTCATAATATTAATTACTAATACTTCTACTCTGTTCTTGTTTGTCTTATAAATCCCTGAGTCCCACTTCAATCCTTTAATTTTAACTGATTCTGGGACTGTAATTATTTCAGAGTCTACATTGATTCCTTTCAAACACACTTCAACCTTATCAATTGACATGGGATGTAACAATGTCGACCTTGTTACTCCGCAATCTGCAATTATCAAGGATTCTTTGGTTGATAATTTAGTAATCTCTGGGATTTCCTGAACTTCTGAGTTGGGTTCACAAATTGTTTTACCTTCTGTAGGGTTGGACCGCTCGGTCACGCTATCTAAGGTAGAAATGTTATCTAAGGATTCATTGATTCCTGTCACTGGTCTTAAGTCTGGTTGATTTAAGAATGGGATTAACTGTGACTTCACTAAAATTCCTAAGTCAGCAGGACAAATTACCATGTTTTCTTTTCTCATAGTTGCAAATCCTATCAATAAATCTCCTGGAAAAACAGACTCTTCTACCACTATCACTGGTTTGTACAAATGTTCATTTGTATATAAGGCAACTTCTAGTTCCACCTTACCTAATGTTTTTAACTGATTTCCAGTTACACCTTGCAATGTGTAACGGATTGGTTCCAACATTTTCACTCCAGGGTTCAACTGGTTTAAAACTTTACTAGTAATTACATTAACTACAGACCCTGTATCAATAAAAATTTGAATAGGCTTATTGAACACTTTACCCGCAATGAGAGGTCCTACAGAAGTTTTACCAACAGTAATTATCAGTTTGTCAGTTTCTTTCATCTCCCTTGCATTCCCATATTTAACACAATACCGCCTATCGGTATATATATGGGGAGGTCTGAAATTGTTTATTGTGTGTCTGGGGGTTTTCCTCTTAGCCCTGGGGGTACCCGAAAATTCCGGCACTCATGAGTCCTATGACCTATTCTATTATGATAAATACAGAATGGAGGGTTCCTACATTGATACTCATTGTGACCTTCGTATTTGCAATTTCTGCAAATAATCCCATAAAAACATTCTTGTGCCTTGTGTCCCCATGCATTACAATTAAAACATAGGATTCTGGTATCCCTATCACTAGATGGACTTCTAGCATGCCGCCTATGTCCTACTTCTGTTTTCTTAAACTCTCTAGAGTTCCTATATTGGCTTTGTTGATTTATAGGCATTACATATGGGTTTATAGTTCTGGTCTCACTGTATCCTTGAAGAAGATAATCTACTTCTCCTAAACTTATATTTGATTTTAGATCCTTGTACAGTCTTTCTGCTGTTAAGTCATCAGAATTCTTTGCCAATAAGCTAAATGTAATCAATTTGATTACCTGTGAGATTTTCATCTCACTAGATCTTTCTATCCAGTCTGAATCTTTCAAGATAGAATTCATGTCTTTTGACCACCTATCTAATCTAGCTAAGTACTCTGTGTCAGTTTCACTTGTCCTAACTTCCTTAATCATTTTTACCAATGACCTAATAGGATCCTGATCACATTTGGACATGAAATGTTTGAGGAAGGCCTTTTTGTAATTATCATATTGATTAATTTCTTCCATTTGCTGGAAGTTAATGACAAACCTCGCCCTTCCATGCTCTGGATCTATATTCTCCTTGAGAATCTCTATCTTACGGTTCTCATTAGTAATGTTTTTACTCACTATAAGAGTGTCTATTAAATTAAGAAATTTGTTTACACCATATGTGTTAGACTCTCCTGTGAATTTTGGAATATTTGTATTTGATGTGTGAACTTCATGTCTTAACACGTTAGAATTCTGAGGGGTACTCATACTAATACCTTGCTTTATCCTGGCTGCTTGCGATGTCACTTCGTAATGTCAACTTCTATCTTGACGTCCTTCTACGGCCTTGTCATTCGTCAGCGACGTTGTTCCTCAGCTCCATCACACACTCTGCCTTGAAGACCGCCTTGTAGATGATGATCACCTTGAAGAATCTTGAAGAATGCTTGTTCCAATCGTAGCAGTTACTTGAAGTTGTAGATTTCTCTCGTAGTCGTCCTTGGAACCGATGCACTCTTGATTTTGGTTGTCTTGTTCCCGTAGACTTCCTCGAACCAGTTCTTCGTTCACCAGTTTATCTAGCACCACTTCTCTTCGGAGGTGTTTAACACTCAGTTCATCCCACCGCTGCCACCACTGTCAGACCTCTCCCTCTATTCTGTTAGTAGTCACTTAATTTCCCCTCACGTCTTTTCTTATAAGTTTTCCAGTACTTTTTAAGCAGTAGGCCCCATGCCTAGTTTCCTTTAGTGTCGCTAGTTCCCAAGTTCATTAGGCCCCATGCCTAGTTCTTGTCATGTACTTCAAATCAGTCCTGGGGTAAAGAAATTGTACTTTTCTTCTTTCACTGTAATTTCACAGTCTTGTTACACTCAGGATCTCTCTCTCTCGTCTCCTCAGACCGTCTCTCGAGATCCCCGTATCCTACGCTAAGCTACCTTCGTCTGACGTCACTAATTTTTCTAATCCAATCTCCTCTGACTTCTCAAATAAATGTCACTCCTTATGGGCGTGACTTTGAATTCATGCACCAATAGTTTTTCCTCCTTCTCCACCTTTTCTCCAATCCGGAAAGCCATTGCAATGCCACTAGCAATATCGTTTACCTCAGCATTAGTCAAACGAAGCTAACCTGCGCTTACAGAGTTTTGATTACATTAGCTATTATTTTAAAAACATTCACCGTTCTGTCGGCTAGTGTTTATCAAACAGTGGGTGCCGAGTCTGACTTGTTGAGTCAGCATTCTAATGCCCTAGTGTTTCCCAAGCTCATTTCCATTCGTACAACTACCGGCCTCTTACACAGCTGCTCTAACACCCCTGTCCCATGAACTGAAAGGCCTAAAAAAATGCTGAAATCACCGCATTGTTATAGAAAGTTGCTCAAATTCACCTCTCTTTTTCCTAGTCAGTCAACACCCATGTTCTAAGTTAGGTTTGAAAAGGGTTGCAGATGAGAGTTTTTAATTTTCCTCTTCCTTTTCCTCCCTTTCTTTCTCCTTTTCATTTTCCTCTGTTCTTACACACCTGTTCCTCCTTTCACTCCTCTTCCTGATCCCCCTCCTTTTCTTTCTCTTCCCATTTTCCTCTGCGTTCTCATCTTCCACCTACTTCTCTTCCTCCCATTCCTCTCCTTCCTCCCCTTCTCATTCCTTCTCCCCCGCTTGATATTACCCACTAGATAAACTACACTCCATAAAAACAGCTTCGCCCCTCTCCTCCTCCTCCTCTTCCTCCTGCTCCTCCTGTTCTTCCTCCTCTTCATCTTGATCCTTCTTTTTCACTTGCCATTGTCCTTGAGAGCGTCCTGGCTTTGTCTCGGCTGAACCCTTTGCCCCTGCCGCCAGAAATAAATAGATAAATAAATAAACAAATGAATAAATAAATGAGTAAATAAATGAATAGATAAATAGATAAATAAATAAATAAATAGATAGATAAATCCACGTAGCCGTGACTCAGTCTGTCCTTATTTATTAAAGGATTCTGCCGAGTTTTTGATATACTACTCGGCCCTCCGTGTGTGCGTGCGTGCGTGCGTGCGTGAAGATCGGCCTAATTACTTAAATGTAATAAAAAAAAATCAGCGCTCGAAGTATCCTGTTTCTTACTCCAGTTATCATGCCTAACTTAAAATTCATGTGTGTATGCATGTGGTTTACCACGATCTTGGATCACGTGTTGCACTCGTGACCAACAGCTATTACCAACCTGGATGAGAGCTCAGAGCTTATAATTTTGGTCACACACATACACACGCGCGCGCGCACGCAGAACTCCTTGCCCACCAACGTTGTAGTGCCGACTCGCTGTTCAGCGGTGCTGAAATTCTCAGAACCTGGGCGAGACTCGAATTCTGATCGTTAAGTTAGCAGTTGAGCGCGATATCATTGCAACATCGAGCTGTGTGTGTGCTAATGAGATTGCTTTGCGGCAGCCAAGATAAAGACACAAATTGTTCTTAGATTATAACAACATGAAACAGAATGTCTTGGTAACCTCGTACACTTTTCATTCATTAAAAAGAAATGTAAGTCGTCAATTATGAAATAATAATAATAATAATAATAATGATAATAATAATAATAATAATGTTGGAGCCCGTCTCTGGATGGAGGTAAAGATAAAGGTTCGTTTCTAACACTTTAGTCTCCTCTTCTAATCTGATACAAAACTGCTGACAAGTCCAGAAAAAAATTCCGGAGGTTACCAGACTTCTCTAGCTAAAAGTTACAGAAAGCAAAAGGGGCGTTCCCCTCTAAGGGGCGGCCAATAAGAAACATAGGTCATGTATAAAATGGTGGCACTCTCGAGGGTTGCCAAAAAGGGGTTTCGATGTGAAGATCGTTGGGTCTCGGTCCCACGGCATGAGCTTTCCCAGCGGTGACCCCTGACCGTTCGTGTCGCGTCGACCATAAGTTTATTTAGGGTCTGTCCGGTTCCTTGGCCCTTCTCGGCCAATAAAGGGGTGCCTGGCGAGCGCTGTCCCTGAGTGCCTGGGTGAAGGGCCTTTTGAGAGTTGTCCCCTCATATCCGAGATGAAAGAAATCTCCTGGCGTCTATCACAGGGTATATCACAATAGTAATCATAATAATAATAATAATGATAATAATAATAATAATAATAATAATGATAATAATAATAATAATAATAATATGATAATAGCAAATAAATATATTTTCATTAATACCAAAATATATTGTAAGATGACAAGACATTTGCATGTCGTGCCGCTATTGCAGTTGTACGCGTATTGTTTATTCAAAGTATTTACGAGGCTTTCGTGGTGTCTATGGAAACCTATGTAAATTCAGACACGTACCCACAACGTAAAAGAGCTCTTGCAAGCCGCAACACATCGGTAATTCATAATAATTTGCAAATTTCATTCAAAGAAAAAAAAAATGCAAACGATTTCTTTCTTTCTAAGTCGTCCGACATCAATAGCCAGGCTCGCTGCAACTGTAATTTAATTGGCTGCCGTCTCCAGACAATGCCCAACGTCTACAAATCAACAGAAGCGTGTGGGTACGACATATCCCATGCCATCATCGTTATTTGTTGACAGGGGGTAGAATTTATTACACGCATAGTGGTGTTACCGGTTTTATTTTGCGATTTTTAAGCCAGTTGGAAATAAACACAACAACCAGGTGTCATCCATCGATTAGAGAAAATCGTTCGAGAATATCTGAAACAAAATTATTAGTATGTTGTCGAGTCAAAGGGGTTCTCATGTAACTTTTTTCCCTACTACTTGGTTGGCTAATAGCGATATAATTCAAATATATATAAAACTAATAACAGGGCACTTGTAAAATATTTAGTTGTTATATTCTAGCTTAAATATTCAATATGGAATTAATAAAGAATAGGGAGAAGTTTTAAATATACCGAAACAACGCTCACAAAAGAAAATGTTATAAAAAGGAAAATATTAATCATACTGGCAGTAGCAAATCGATGTTGTTTTTGTTTACTAAAAGATATATGTCCAGAACTACAAATAAAACAATATTCATAATTCTACAATCAGACCTATTGCACAATATGTGTGCTAAACTGGAATTAGAAAAAATAAACGGTGTTTGTATTCTTGAATACCAACCTCAAAAGTTTAGTTCATTGTTTGATAAAGAAAACATTAGCTGGGAAGAAAACGTAACGTTAACTTGGGAGAAGATAACAGATGTGAGTATGTAGTGTTTGGTTACTACATAGTGGTGAAGGTACTACTTCAGTCAGAGAATGGAATGATTTAAACTACAATTCTCTCGGGACTGTTTATTAAAAATATAATGTGAGGTATACACAAATAAACCCGCTGTCTTGGCGGTGGAACAATAAGGATATATACAACATTTTATAACACCACAAATAAATTGGCTTCCATAATAAAAAAAAAACTTATAGAATAACAGTACTAATATTTATAGATATTTACACACACACACACACACACACACACACACACACACACACACACACACACACACACACACACACACACACACACACACAGATATATATATATAATATGCGAGACATAATATTTTTAATAATGTTATATTTCTATAATCTAAGTTCTAGCGAGGTGACAACATTAATAAAGAAACGACTATGGTACGCGAATTCTAGAGAGAACGAAGCTTCAAGGCGTGACCTTGCGGAGGAGGAGGAGGTACGAGCAATATGCGCCGTTACTGCTTGTTGCTGGAGTTTAAAGGCTTATTGTATATGCATGGTGCTTTACACTTCTTGGCTGAAGTTCCAAACTTCTGATGGTAGAAACATACCTGAGAGTGGGAATTACGGTTCCTAGTGTGTGATTTGAGCCGGAAACGGTGTCGATAAAACGAGCGGGAACGTGAGTGGTTGTCGATCTGTTTCTGCATCTGCTGGACTTGCAGAAAAAGTTGTGAAACAAGATCGGTAATTTACTTGGTGTCTTGTGCAGTGACGGTCGAGACGGCAGACGATTGTGCTATTGGAAGAATTCCCATAAATTAATCGGCAATGTTGGCTATTTTGTCGACGGCAAGGGTGTCCTTGACGGTGAAAAGGCTGCGTTGGGTCGCAGGAGGCAACCGTTGGTAGAAGAGTTGCTTGAACACTTCCTTGTCAAAGGAGTCATATTTATCTGCCAGCAGGGTTTTCATCCGTCGAAAAAGATCGGAGGTCCTTTCATTGCCGAGTTCTTCTCTGGTGAGGAACTCTTGGAGACGATCCGCTATATTATTCTGAAGGCGCGCTAGGACACCTTTCTGATGTCTTATCACAGAAACCTGTGATAGGACATCAGGTGACAGGACAGCAGTAGTATGCGATAATTTAGTAAGACTAACAGTGATCGAAGAGGCCTTAAAATTGTATTCCAAGATGGAGAACCACATGGACTGGTCCTGGGAGCAAAATGCAGGTGAACGGGAGGTGACTGCGGTTGTGGCTTCATATGCCATCTTTGCGGGACGAAATTGTCAATGTCACAGACAGTAACGGGCACTACCACACTTGACACTCTATGGGGCACTAGCACAGTAATGTTTGGAGCACTAATACGAGCATAGTTTGGTCACTAGCTTGGGCGGTATCACTAACACAATAGATAATAATGAGCACTACAAGTAACACTCATGGGCACTATGAATAACACTGTCGGGCACTATAGGTAATAATCTTGGGCACTATAAGTAATACTCCTGGGAACTGTAAATAACACTGTCGGACACTATAAATGATCAGATAATTGGGTCCTAGAAAGACGGAAGACAAGGCAGCGTCTGGCAAAGGTTCGCCTCTCCAGGGAAGAGGGAGGCGGCAGCCGGGCAGAGTTTCGCCTTTCCTGGAGACGGTCGGGCGGGACGCGGTCGGGCAGAGGTTCGCCTCTCTAGGGAGCAGTGAGGCGGCGGCTGGTCAGTTGGGCGGGCTGTTGTCGGGCAGAGGTTCCCCTCTACTGGGAACAGTGAGGCGGCGGCTGGGCAGAGGCTCGCCTCGGGCGGTGGTAGGATATATGGTATGGATAAAGGAGGGAAGAACTGTAAAACATGGAGGAGTATTTCAAGTATAAAAGAGTAAAGGACGTCCCAAGAATAGACGAGTGGATAAAATGAAGGAAGAATTGGATAGAAGAGGAATTGATGGATGGAAATTTAAAAAATCAAAAGAAACTGGGAGGTGTCCGAAGATCATAGCTGGAATTTTGTAGTGCTTTTTAACTTAGCGTTTCAGAGATAGAAGTAGAAAGCCTCTCATTATGTTCTTGTATTTACTAAACAATTCCAACTAAACCTACTCTTACTTTAACTCCTCTGGATCTTGAGTCACGTGCTGACCCATGTCCGCTAACAGCATGTCTCTCCAATCTTATCTTCCACCTCTTCCACACCTGAATCCATCAATCCACCGTGCCCTTGGCCTTCCTCTCGGTCTACGTCCACAACATAACGCTTTTCGACAATTTATTCTTCATTCGTGCGGCCAAACAATTTTAATATGCCTTTTTATTTGTCTTGCAATTCTTCTGCTGTTTTTGAAATCAAAATCCTAAAGAGAGACTAGTGACATTTATGAGAATCATTATTTGGTATAATAACTGGGAATGGTTTCAATATGAAGGAACATACATTAAATGAAAAAGTACTGCATTTATACATAAACAATATAAGTCTGGACTTGATATTCCCCCAAGAAAAGCGAGAGAGATGTACCAAACTTAGGAAGTAATACTAATATCCGGCAAACCCAAGTGAGGCACTCTAATTATCTTTGAACTATCAACTATCATTCGAATTACAGCGGTATCTTTCACATAAATATTTTCTAAAACCCTTATGATGTGTTCGTTTGCACCCTGCTTGCTAAGCGAGTTTAGTATTGCTATTTTCTCTAACAGGTCAAAGACCTTCTCATAACCTACAGAAGCTAAAAAAAATGTATATTGTATTCTGTCGTATTATCATTTCATTGATTCATCGTCTGTAAATGTTCTAGAGTCAAACATGTAATGATCTTGGAAAATACTTTATATGCATTTGATAAGGAGCTTATCGGTCAGTATTTACTAAGGTAATTCTAGACTTATTTTTTATGAACTAAAATCACTGCAGCATTGCACCATGATTCTGGAACGTTTTCTTAACGTGAATACGGGATGTATAATTGAACTAATTAACAATGAACTTCCTCTGCTTCTTTCAGAAGATCTATTGGTATACTATCTTCCCCAGGTTCTTTTTTCTCGTTTCATACTTTTGAAAGCAAACACTGCTTTTTCCTTTGTAACTTCTGGTGCTGTACTAACGCCTGCAGATAAAGTTACTTACTCAACTACAGTATTTAACGGGTAAAGCTTTAGGTAATTTTTTTCTACTCTTTACTATTCTGTTTCTGCATTTAATGATCTCTTCATTTCAATTTTTGAAGGATACGATTTGCTGCTTCCCTAAAATAAATCTCGCTCGGCCTCTTTGATAACTTTACCTTTTCGAATAGTTTCCTTTATTTTATCTATGCTTCTCTTTCCTTATTGTGACCACTTATTGATAAGTTTGTTTAGTTTTACTGCCTTTGTTTCGTCTTTCCTGCTTTTATCTGCATATTCCTTCTTTTAACTAGGTCATTTGTAACTTTGGAATATTTGTTTTTGCTAATGTTTTTTTGCCCTTTACTTTCTCTGCCGATCCCCTAATCATATATATTCACCAAATTAAATTTTATACCTTGGACTCTGTCCTCGTATATCGTAAAGCTTCAAATATATTTTTAATTTCTAACTTAAATTCCTTCTTGTTACCCTTAAACTTGGTAAGGCCTATTTTCTTTTTCAAAACTAGAATATTTCTCTCGACTCTGAAAGTTAGCTGTGCAACCTATTCTATGGTCACTACCTATATTTACTTTATCTATAACCGCAACATTGCTAACGCTCTTCCTCTCTTCTAATATAAATTGTATTTCGTTTTTTTGTTGTCCCAATTCGACTTCTCTGGGTCCATTTACGACCTATACGCTTTTGAAAGAAAGTGTTCTTTGTTCTTATGTTGTAGTTCTCTGTAAAACTTACTAGCATTTCGCCTCTGTTAATTCTCTCATCTATTTCAAACTTCCCAGTGCACGACTCATCTCCCATCTCCATAGCTGATTTAAATTATCATGGAAGGATTCAATTTTTCCATCCGAACTCAGTGAAGTTGGTGTATAAACCTAAATTATATTTAGAGCATACCTTTTACACAGCCTTATGACAGTTCAAGTATGATATCAAGTTCTATATGATATACTACTGAACTTCACTACGATACTAGCAACCACTCGATTGATCAATAAGCCTACTTCACTAGATCTTTAACTTTCCTTACCTCTATAGTAGAACAGATGGTGACTATCTTGCAATTGTATTAGCTTTTCTTCGTCTCTTTAGACTTCACTCAGCTCATTGATGTCCAAATTGACGTTCTACAGTTCTTAAACTAAACTCTCCAGCCTGTGGTCTTCTGAGAGGTTTCTCACGTTGTATCTGTAATCTTCATTTTCTTCATCCTGTTGAATGACCAAAACTTAAATATGCTTAGACAGACCCTATATAGACAAAACCTACCTTCATATGGCAGATGAATAACTTACTCTTCATCCAAATATTATTGTCCTGGCATGTATAGGTACATCTTATCCAAACAACATGCTTTGTTCATGTTTATATTGTCCATATGACTACATTTATTTTACTTATCGTTACAATCAATAATTATTAGGATGGTTTGAGCACATGGAAAAAATGAGTGAAGAAAGACTAAAGGCAAAATGGGATGAATGGGTGGATGGGGTGAAGTGAGCCTTGGGTAAAAGGGGGATGTCTGTTGAGTAGGGGAAGGTAGGGGGCAATAGATAGGCGTGAGTGGGAAATAGATATAAATGGATGATAAACTGGTGCGACCCGAAGGAATTTCTCCTCATCTTGTTTATCTAATGATGAAAGAACGAGGAGGGAGGGTCGCCATGTAAGTGAAACCGCGGGGGTAAACTAGCTTTGGCTGTCGGGCCCTCCTGTGGATGTGGTGTGTCTTTCTGCATTGTATCTAACCCAGGTAGTGGGGGGGGGGGTGGCCCTTCACCCATAAGGAGCAAAGAGATCGTTTGATAAGGAAACAAATGGATGTGGATGCGTGGAGGGTGGGTGAATTCCTTATCTGGCTTCCTTGTGAGGGGGAAGAAACCTTTTGCTGTATAGATAGGTTACTAATGGTCACTCTTGTTTCGTTATATCTATGAATATATTCATCATTATGCATTATAATTTCACCGTATTAATAAGAACGGGTCTCTGAAATGCACGTTGTAGAGAACACTTGAATTTATGTGATTCCGTTCAATCTATATCATGTGCTCTAGTTACGTAATCGGTTGCTGGTCCGAATGTCCCACTCCTCTCCGATTCCCAGCAGTGAGTGTCTGTTACCTGCTCCAATAGTGCATGCAAATAACAGGGCAAAGGTGACAGTTTCGACCACAGTTAATAGCTTCCTGGCGTAGGCTCCTCACCACCCACTCGATGTCGTTTGTAGACTGCTGTTTGTTGTCGTACGTGGATGGGTAATCCCCTCCTTCCCTCAGGGCATCGCGTCGTCCATACCAGAAAACAACCACCCACCCCTCCAGCGAGGCTTTTGTCATGTGGGGATTTTTCTTTCTTCTTCTACTTGGTTTTCCGAGTAGTGCCCGATCGGATCTCAATCTTGCAGGTGGTCCGGAACAGTTCATATACACAGTGGCATCCACGCTATGCCACTGTTATTAGCGGGGGCACCCTCATCTCAGGGAGGGGGTTACCTCTCAACCGCAGGCAGCGCCAGGGGGAGAGTGTGGTCCCAAGAAACTGAGGGTTGCTTGGGAAGGCGAGACGGTGAGGTGCAGCGCCACCCCTGCTGCGGTGAGTGGCGGACTGAGTCCTAGGCGAAGGATGACCGTGGCTGTACACTCTAACAGCTAGTGGTGGAGGGGCTGTTGCACTTCGGGCCCACAGAGTTTGCAGCGTTCGTGATTGTTTCTTCCCGCGAGTTGCACTTGCCACCCACAGCGATATCCTAGGCGGATCCTGTGGTCGATAGGTTCCACCCTTCTACCCGGAGGCAGGTGGACTACCTCGTACCTAGTGACGAGGTAGTACCACAACGCTGATCCCGAAGTGTGAAGTTGGCTGCTGTGGTTGGCCCTGCCCATTACTCTGGCCTTTTTGATGGTAACGCCCTTAATCTGTGTGATTGTGGGTGTCAGGGGCAGTGTGGTTTTGTTGAACCTCGTTGCACCCTGGAATCCCGATGTGGTTGGGGATCCAGTGATATGTTGCAGACCTTCCATGCTGGTCCAAGAGGCGCAACGAGTGCTGGGCTGATGTCGCTAAGTAGACCTCATCCGTTGTCTTCGCGAACAGAATGACGTTAATAGCACCCCTTCAGTCTGTGTGGATCACGACTGCACCCTGGTCAGCAGAGAGAACGTGGTCCAGGGCCTTGGAGATGGAAACAAGTTCCATCTGAATAGCAGATCTTCCGTCACTCTCCATAGTGCGGTCATCTCATCATTTGTTGTAAAAGCCGGGCCATACCTTCCCGTGAGGGGATCCACAGAGCCGTCCGCGTTATACAACCTCGCGGGGGAGGGGGTTATGGACCTTGTGGCCTTAAAGTCCGTGGGCCGCATCCGTGCCGGGTCGCAGTCAAGTTTCCTTCCGTTGAGGTGAAAAAACTGAACGTCACGGGGGAGGGCGGGGTTATAAAAAGGATGAGGGTCGTCTAGAGTACGTCTTCGAACCAATTCCCGCAGTTTGAAGACGCGGATCGCATTCATCGCACGGTTCTTCTAGGAGTGACCAGTGGGGTCTCCCTTGGCTTCTAAGGCACCGAGAAGGGAAGGTTTAACTTTACTCCCTTGGGTCGGTCAGACGGCGAACGAGAAGACATGAAGTAAACCTCTCTGACCGTAGGCAAAGGGAGGTAACTCCCACCTCCTGTCTAAGATTCACCACAATGGCCCATGGAGGGGCCGCAATGACAATGCGGAGAGCCTGGATTTGGAGGACTTCCAGCTTGTCCCATAAACTGGGCCAAGGGAGATGAGGGACACAGAGGTATAGTCCACTACCAAGCGTGCCGCTTGATTATAGTACATCCAGAGGACCTTATTCCCGGCACCTAGCCGGGGTCTCGTTATGGCTCTGAGAATATTTGGTCTCGTCTTCGGGACTTCACGGGGGTATTTGTTCTCCGGAGTAAAGGAAAGCTTGTCGTCGATTCAGATGTCCAAGTATTGATAGGTGGGCAGCCAGGGGAGTGTGCCGCCCTGAATAATAAGGTAGAGGCGTTACTTCCGCGTCCTTTTGGACGTCGAGATCTTTATTCCCAGCCTTCCACATTCGTGTGAAAGGCGATTGAGAGCAGAGCCCTGTGAAGGAGGTAGCCGCCCTCATTGTCCACCAACGCGTGTTTGTCCGCATAGCAGAGGAGGCAAGGATCCTATCCAATATTAAAGAGATCTAGGTTCTCCATGAATACGTTGAAAACGGTAGAACTAAGAACGCTTACCTACGGGGTCACATACTCCATCCTGTGGTATGCAAATAGGTTTTCCTGGAAGAGCACTCTCGCTACTCTGCCCGTGAGGTACTCTGCAACTCAGGTCAGAGGTCTGCCTTGGACCCCTTTACGATACAAGGATGCAAGAATGGCAGAAGAACTTGCTAGCTCGAACGTTTTTTCCAGATCTAGAGATACCACAATGGCAGGCTGACTACCGACTAATCGAAAAAGGGTTGCCACATAATCAGTTGCTGACACTTCTTTTTATAAAACCATACATATTGTGATGGAAGGATTCTATCTACCACAGGAGGCGATTGAGGACCATTCGCTCAACGGTCTTGCCAATGCATGACATAAGGGAAATGGGCCACTAACTTTGTGGATCTTAGGGGGTCGACACGATATCCGCCTCTTGCTACTCTGCAGAGAGTCACCCCGCCTTCCAGGAGGCATTGATGAATGCCAGTGCTGCTAGCTCCCCAGCTGGCCCCAGTTGCTTCAGGAAGGAGTAAGATATCCCGTCGCTACCCGGAGCAGTATTCTTGTTCGTCTTGCGAGCCCGTCGAAATTCCTCGAGTGTAAAGGAACAGTCCGTCGGTGCAGCCATGGTCATGGCAGCGTGGACCACATCCTTTCTACCTGTCGAAGGAGGTGCTATTCTTCCCTGACAGGCAGGGAAAGTTGGGCAGAAGAGGAGCGGTCCGCAAATTGCTGCGTCAGCAGCTCTACCTGTTGTGTGGGCTGCGGTTGAGCGGGATTGGGTCGAAGACTGCACCTGTTGCCAGCAGCAGCTACCTCCAGAGGGCGCTAACAGTGGTTTGGGCAGATAAGGTGGCACACCATTCCAGCCACATGTCTTCCCGGACCCTGTGGATGACCCCCCGAGCATTCCTGATGGCAGAGCGCAGGAGGGCTCGTAACTCGAGGAATGAACGGCATCGCAGAAAGCTACGGAATACACTGACTCGGTGATTTTGCTCGCGTACGATGTCGTTACATATGATGATGTGTTGAGGGTGAGGTTTTCTTCCTTGTCTCTGATATACTTGTTCCATGGGCCGTTTGTCCTTGCTCTACCCACAAACCTTAGGTGGGCGGGGCTTAAGCTTTTGGTAATAAAGACTAAATACAAACATATCCTGATTGGACTATACTGTAGGTTAGTATTTTTTCCACCATATGTATTGTTATGCAAGAGTGCATTTTTTCTATGATAAACTATGTATTATGTAATTTGTGTATTGTGTATGTATTATGTAGTTTTTATGAAACTATGTATTATGTATGAAACCATGTACTATGTAAGTTTAGTGTCCCTTCGCCTCCAACGACTAGTGTCGTCTACTAGGTAATACGTTGTTCGAAGGTACGATGAATGTATTCCTTGTATTGTGGTATAGTATGAATGCTTAACCGCACTAGTACATGAATAATTATATGTAATCGTCATGTACAGTCTGATATAAAAACTTGTATCTTGTAACAAAGAATGTGGATGCCTTTAGGTTTGCTTTATTGGTGGCCGAATGTGACGAGGGCGGTTGGCCAGGTGGGTTTTGGTGAGTTTGCCTGGAGGGACCAAGCTAGTAAGAACTGGTGAGAATACCCGGTGTCACGTAAGATTAAACATTTTTAGTTCCAGTGCAGTTAGGTCTCTAGTGAGTAAATTAACTTTGATGATTATATTCAGAGTGTGTCTATGTCTATATGGTAATGGTTATACTTGTGCAAATATCTTTATTTTCTTAAATACTCTTGTTGAAAGCTGCCGGCTTTTCCATGTTTCAATTCTCATTCGCCGGTAGCATCTTATTCTAAATTGGAATTGTTCTGTACATGCTTAAGTTTATATTTATAATTAAATCTATTTTCATTTGTTGCTCTTTATTTGAAACAATATAGTGGAATGCTCTTAAGAAACAGTTGATTGGTAATTACACAGAACTTAAGGGCCCAAGTCCTCTCTCATAATTCGGACTTTGTTACGCCATATTGGGGCCCTCAATTAGAATACTCGGGGATCATCGTGCCCAGGGAAGTCATGGCATAACAAAATGGTGGAGATGCGGGGTAACCCATAAATTTGAAGGTAACGTATAAATTGAAGGTACCATATTAATTGAAGGTACCATATAAAGTGAAGGTACTTTATAATACCGGGTACTATAGTGTGTGGTATTATGATTGCACGTATTGTGATTGTGCAGCGATCGTACTATGTGTGGGGTACCATATTGTGCAGTGAGTGTATTATACAGAGCAGGTGTCGTACTATAAATAAGGTATTATACAGCGGTGTATTATTAGTGCGGTATACTTGCAGTGAAAAATAATTGTTTACTGTTTCTTGAGTATTTAACCATTGTTTATGAACATTGTATTAGGTTATAATTCCTCACTAGCTGATATGGAGTCTTTTGACATTGCATGGTTTCAGACGGAATCGTTCTTGCGTGACTAACTTACTCGAATTCTACAACACAGTTATCTCGAATTATGACAAAAGAAACAATATAGATTTAGTATATCTAGACTTTGCAAAAGCTTTTGATACCGTCCCACACGAAAGACTACTTACTAAATTAGCTTTGCATGGAATAAGTGGTAGCCTATTAGGTTGGAATAGTAATTGGTTGAATGATCGAAAACAGAGTTGTTTTAAAAGGAAAAACTTCTGAATGGAAAAGTGTTGCAAGTTGAGTTCCTCAGGGTTCCGTTCTTGGACCACTTCTATTCATAGTATATATAAATGATGTAGACCATGGACTAAAATCTACTGTTTCCAAATTTGCTGATGATACAAAACTGTGCGGAGTGGCAAATGATCACTCAAACCAATTAGATATTCAAGAAGATTTAGATCAATTACAGCAATGGTCTGAAAAGTGGCTAATGAAATTTAAGACAAGTAAATGCAAGGTAATGCACATAGGTAAAAATAACAGTAAGTACGATTACAAGTTATTTGGAAATTCGTTAACAAAAGTGGATAGTGAAAAAGATCTCGGCGTTATCAGTAACGACCTCAAATCATCCAAGCAGTGTATTTCAGCCTCTGAGAAAGCGAATAAGATTCTAGGACTGATTGCGCGATCTTTTGATTTCGAAAGTCCATCACTCATTAACAAGCTATATAAATCGTTAGTTCGTCCACATTTGGAATATGCTGTTTCCGTATGGTCACCGAATCTCATTAAAGACATTGACAGATTGGAAAGAGTACAACGGCGAGCCACAAAACTGATTCCAAATATCAAAAATAAATCATACGAAAATCGACTAAAACATATGAATCTGTTTTCCCTAAAAAAGCGTAGACTCAGAGGTGACTTGATACAGGTCTTTAAAATTCTAAAGGGAATTGACAACATCAAAAGTGACCAAATTTTCACATTGAATGAGAAACAGACAAGAAACAATGGTCTCAAACTGTCCGGAAATAGATTCAATTTGGAAGTGGGTAGAAACAACTTTGCCAACCGTGTAGTTAATGAATGGAATAAACTTCCTGCACAGGTAGTGCAATGTAGTTCAGTTCAAAGCTTTAAGAATCATTTAGATAAATACCTAAGTAAGATGCTGTAATGATTATAATTTATCTTATATTATTTGTTTTTGTTTTGTTATCATTTGTCTGTCTGATTTTTATTTATTATTAGTTATATGTCAATTTATTATTATTTACTACTTACCTGTTTGTTTATTATTTAACTATACCTATGCATTTATTTACGTAATTTATTTGTTATTTACATTATCATAGTTTTTATTTATTATTCTATTATTAATATTTTTTTTCGCATCCGACCTAGATATGGATCAAAAGGTCTCCTGTCGGTATGCTCCACCTTTGTAATCCTTTGTAATTCATTAAGGATCCTGGGCTTGCCCTTTTGCAGAATTGTGAAGTACTTAAGGATGACTGGATGGCTTTGGCTAGGATTTACAAGGTTCAAATCACAGGTAAATCTAACAAGGCTGATATTAAGAAAGCAGTCATTCAAGGTTTGATCTCGAAAGAAATTCTGGAGGATAGTGCCAAGGCATTGTGCGATATTGGGCTTCAAGGAGAGACGGAGAGAGATGAGGATAAGGCGGAAATTACTAGGATGGAGTTGGAGGTAGAGAAAGAGAGGATAGCTCTGGAGAAATTTAAAGTAGAGAAGGAGTTGGAGAAGGAGAGGATAGCACTTGAAAGGCTTAAGGTTGAAACGAACTTGAAGTTCGCAATGATGGAGAAGCAGGGTGTCCAAGGGTTGCTGGAACCTACATTTGATATAAACAGTGTAGTACGCCTTGTCCCTACTTTCCTAGAGGGTGAGCCGGAGGAGTTTTTCGAGCAGTTCGAAAGCTTGGCAACCACCCTCTCCTGGCCTAAGCCATATTGGTGTGTGCTGGTGCAAACGGCCTTAGTGGGTAAGGCTCGTTCATCGTACTTATCCTTGTCCTCTGAAGATCGGAGCCAGTATTCAGTAGTGAAGGATACAGTGTTGAAGGCGTACTTATGCACTCCAGAATTTTATAGACAAAAGTTTAGAAACTGTTTTAGAGGAAACCACCAGTCATACTTCGAGTATGGTAACAGTGTGAATGAATTATTTAATAGATGGCTATCAGCTAGCAGAATTGAAATTTATGAGGAGTTAAAGAAACTAATTGCACTGGAACAGTATGTTAAGGGTATTCCACCGGACGTTCGAACCTATTTGCTAGAAAAGGAAGTAGAATTGATCGAGCTGCCACATTGGCGGAAAATTATACATTAACGCATAAATCAAGTAAGCCTCCTTCCCCTCCAGGCATTTCTCAACCTCAAGAGGGAAAGGTACATAAGGGTAAAGGTACCTGGACCCTGGGTAAAAGCAATACAGATGTGTCAAAAATTGGTTGCTTTTACTGTAAAAATTTTGGGCACGTAAGGGCAAGGTGTCCTGAGTTGACTAGAGAGAAACGTGTTGCTAATGTAACCCTGCTTTCAGCAGATGTAAAGGAAAAAGGGGATGCTGATGTGGGAAGAGAACGCAGTCTGTTTAACCCATTTGTATTCCCTGGTACAGTGTCTGTCGAGGAGGATGGGCCCGGAGTGTCTGTAACTGTGTTGCGAGACACTGCTGCATCGCTCAGTATGGTATTACAAAGCGCTGTTCCTGACGTAGAACAGGCGTTGACGGGTGAGCATGTATTGATAAAGGGCGTTGGGGGGACGATGACGGTTCCCCTGTGTAAGTTGTTCCTCCGAACAGAATTATTATCTCAGCCTGTGTTGGTTGGAGTTGGAGAGACTTTACCTGTTGAGGGAGTGAGTTTCTTGCTAGGAAATTATATAGCGGGAAAGTTAATTGTGCCTGATCCCGTGGTAAGTACGACTCCACTGGAATGGGATCCTGCCGAGGGTTTGGAAAGCGAGTGTGGAGATATTTTTCCAGCATGCGCAGTTACTCGCAGCCAGGCAAGGATGAAAACCAGTGAAGAAACTGCTGATATGGATATTAGTTTGTTTAATGTAGACTCTAGTACAGGACCTGCTGTTAAGCCAGATGAACTTGCTGATCGTGATGTGGATTCGACTAGTCCCGGGGTTCTGCCATGCATTCTGTCTAGTGATAAGGTGAATGAAGCTCAGAGTAATGTAAGTGAACGTGTGGATTTAAGTGTTCTCCCAATGACTCGTAGTAATCTGATATCTGCCCAGAAAGCTGATAGGTCATTAATCCCATTATTTGCAAGGGCCATACAAGAGAAGGACATCTCAAATGAAGCTACATGTTATTATACGCGTGATGATGTACTAATGAGAAAATAATAGACCGCCAGCTGTTCCTGCAAATGAGTTGGTGCTAGTTTCATCAGGTTCCGGACGTGTATCGAGAGAAAGTCATCAGTCTTTCACATGACTACATAGGAGGACATCTGGGTGTGCAGAAAACATTGGATAAGATTATCAAGTACTTCTATTGGCCTGGTATCCATAGACAAGTAGCACAGTATTGTAAAACATGTGAAACATGCCAGTTGATAGGTAAGCCTAACATTGTTATTCCTCCTGCACCGTTGCAACCTATTCCTGTGGTGCCGGAACCTTTTACCCATGTGATAATTGATGTCGTGGGCCCCCTTCCCAAAACCAAAAAGGGACATCTGTACATGTTAACCCTAATGTGCACTACCACCAGGTATCCAGAGGCCATTCCACTGCGTTCCATTACAGCCAGGACTGTGTTGCCAGCCTTGACAAAATTCTTTACCCTATTCGAAATACACGAGGAAAGAGATGCAAATAGGTGTCGACAAAGTAGGTCTAGATCAAGAATTAGACCAAGAACAAGGACAAGGTCAAGATCACGATCACGGTCACGACACCGTAGAACAAGATCACGGTCAAGGGAAAGAGATAGAGATCGTGAAAGAAGAGACAGAGAAAGAGACAAAGATAGAGATTGTGATAAAGAAAGAGAAAGAGTAAAGTTATTAGAGTGGTTGAGGCTGTGGTTGTTTATTGCCTCGATATCTTATAATGTACTATGAATTATTGTATAAGTTTATTTTACTATTTTGGAACTTGTAGTTGGAAAAAGTGCACTATTCCGGTTATAAACACTATTGTTTTTAATTTAAAGGTGGGGGTGTTATGCAAGAGTGCATTTTTTCTATGATAAATTATGTATGTAATTTGTGTATTGTGTATGTATTATGTAGTATGTATGAAACCATGTACTATGTAAGTTTAGTGTCCCTTCGCCTCCAACGACTAGTGTCGTTTGCTAGGTAATACGTTGTTCGAAGGTACGATGAATGTATTCCTTGTATTGTGGTATAGTATGAATGCTTAACCGCACTAGTACATGAATAATTATATGTAATCGTCATGTACAGTCTGATATAAAAACTTGTATCTTGTAACAAAGAATGTGGATGCCTTTAGGTTTGCTTTATTGGTGGCCGAATGTGACGAGGGCGGTTGGCCAGGTGGGTTTTGGTGAGTTTGCCTGGAGGGACCAAGCTAGTAAGAACTGGTGAGAATACCCGGTGTCACGTAAGATTAAACATTTTTAGTTCCAGTGCAGTTAGGTCTCTAGTGAGTAAATTAACTTTGATGATTATATTCAGAGTGTGTCTATGTCTATATGGTAATGGTTATACTTGTGCAAATATCTTTATTTTCTTAAATACTCTTGTTGAAAGCTGCCGGCTTTTCCATGTTTCAATTCTCATTCGCCGGTAGCATCTTATTCTAAATTGGAATTGTTCTGTACATGCTTAAGTTTATATTTATAATTAAATCTATTTTCATTTGTTGCTCTTTATTTGAAACAATATAGTGGAATGCTCTTAAGAAACAGTTGATTGGTAATTACACAGAACTTAAGGGCCCAAGTCTTCTCTCATAATTCGGACTTTGTTACGCCATATTGGGGCCCTCAATTAGAATACTCGGGGATCATCGTGCCCTGGGAAGTCATGGCATAACAGTATATTCTGAACATTGATGTATGCACATCATTTTACTAATCATGATTAGCCTAAGCTGTGCAATGATATCAATACCTATCCTCCCCTTTCCATGGAGTAACGTATAATTTCTCTACTTCTTCCAGAGGTGTATGGAAGGGGTTGAAAACGCTGGTCAGTTTTAATTTGTCATGATTGGAATACATTATAGAATTAATGTATTTTCTATGCATTGTATATATTAAGTATGGTCTATTTTTGGCGCGTCCACATAAAAATCAGAGCAGCTATTAAAATTATTCCAGATCTTGCTGATAAATCATATTGGAAGAGATTATTCTGGGGTTGCCAACGTTAGAGAGGAGAAGAGAGATAATGTAATAGCAGGGCTTAGAACCATTAAATCTGTGATATACTTGATAAAGAGGACCTGTTAAAGTGAGAACAAGGAAAACCAGAGGCCATGGAATGATATTAAAATTGGCTAAAAGTTTCAAGGATATTAGAAAAGAGTTTACCGTACATAATTATTGATTCATAGAATAGTTTGGATTTAAACAACATGGGACAATTTCAGATAAAATTTGACTATTGGGAACACAAAGACAGTACCCCATGTACATAGCTCTTGTCCTTTATACTACATTTAAGTGAATACAACTTGGTGAATACACACACAACCGAATACTGAAAACATTAATAGAAAAAGAATATGATATGCTAGTTGGAGAATATCTCCCAATTGAAACCTGTTTGCTATATAGTCAAGCATACTGGGATGATTTAAACGAGTGTCAAGAAATACACCAACATGGGCATGCACAATGCTCCCAATACATCAACAGAAAATGAATAGCTTTGACTCATAATGTATGTAAAAAGCGCAATGAACACACACGTTCCAAGGAAATGGGACCTCAATGTGGTTACATTCACAACTTTGATGCACATAAGTAAACTTTGAATTATTATGCTAAAACCAACCTAAAGCATTCCTACAGTCGTGCCTAGATCCATAAAACGGTCTTCCAAAACATGCACTCCCTTTTCATCGACTCCCAATCGCTTTCCAACTCCTGTTCCTTCAAAATTCTGGAGGAGTATCAACCATCAGTGGGACGAGAATCCACATCCTGTACTCAGTCATCAACCATCCTTGATCAATAATCAGACCTCCCCAGCACCAAGTTGGTCTACATGGAGAGAGGTTTTCAAACGCCGTCCTGTATAATGACTCGCAAAAACACCTTGCACATTCTAAGCTCATTTGAATAGCTGTAGAGACTTTACTGACCCCTGGCCTACTATCGTACCACCCCATATCTTTAGTAGAGTATTTCGGTGAGGTGCTTCAACACGTTCTCTCCTGCCACTTGACCAGCTACCTAGAAAAAAAAATTCCCTGTAGAGCGATGTGATGAAGACTTCATTTCCCTGCACGATGGGATTCAAAACAAGTAAGTCAAAGAGTCATGGCGTGCAACGATGTGGAGAAGCCATTTGACACTGCACGAAGGGTGAATATTTAATTGCATGACTATCGTTTACTCTACCTATATCATGGGGAAGCAAGTGTAATCCTGTACAGAATTTGGCTTAATTTCATACTTTGCGATTGTTATTTTGTTGCGAATTACACAGTAATAACTGTGTGCTAAAGGTACGTGTACACTGTAGCAAGACCTGGCCTCGTCTAGCGAGACTTATCTAGATTGTGTGCACACTGCACTAAAATTGATGGAATAGTGGTAAATCATTTGTAGTGAGATTGATCTTCCGTTCGTTTACACTGGAGTTCGTTTGACGAGGAAGTCTCAGACAGTCAAATTTGAGACCTGTGTATAGTGTGATGTCACGTTTCAGGCACCTAGTTGCTGCAGCTGCAACAATAACCATAATGAAGGATTTGAAAAAGAAAAAGAGAAAGAAAAGTGTGTGGGTCAGAAAATGGGTAGCCAGATGAAATGAACGAGCACATACAAAATTATTTAAAGAAATGGTTGATGACAACACAGTATCCTATTATAACTTTCTACGTATGTGTGCCGAAGATTATGAAAATTTGCTGGGAGGTGACCACCAAAATTGAAATACAGAAAAGTAATAACCTCATGCCACTTTTCCTCTTTTTCATTTTCCTCATTTCATCGTTCATTTGGCAACGCAGATTGTGCCACTTTCGTGTGATTTCCGAGTCAGAAATACTTAATCTTGTAGCACTTGCCTTCATGTCTTTATTGTAGCACTCCATCGACGACACATTCCACAATTCTGGGAACCTTTCATATTGCTGCATTAATAGCACTGCGTGGTCACTTCCATTTCCATTTTTCCTTAACGTTACTTTACTCGCGTTGTACAGTAGTTCTCTACCTAGAGCGACAAAATCTATATGAGTCGACAAAGAGATCTAGAACACTTTCTGTGCGTGCTCTGCTCCTCATGTCCACTATAACACTAACTAGACTACAACAACTCTACCCAGATAGGAGACGAATCCTAGATATAGCACTCTCCCAGATGTTTAAACTATCTAGAGAGCTCTTGCCAGAACAAACCTAGCTAAAATGTCTACAGTGTACATATAGCTTAACATTGTGTCCGGAAATGGGTTTACCTCGAGGTGTTTTAGCTGAATAGTAATAATAATAATAATGATAATAATAATAATAATAATGATAATAATAATAATAATTACAATGTCGACTGAAGCGAAAACCACCCCCTACAGGCGTAAGAACGAAGGGCTTCCAGCTCATGCTGGGATTATCTTCACGTCACATAGAACATACCAAAAAGTCCCTGATAAGCTCCTCAGTGACACGTATCGGCCCAATATGGGATTAGAGGCAAGATACTTGGCTTCATTGACTTGAGACAGAGTTTCGCCGATAATCGTTTGGTCTGCGATCACCGATGTGTTTCCCACGCGTGCCTGGACGTTCAAGAAGAATTTGTCTGTAGTTTGTACCCAGATCTCTTTGATAGCGAAGACCTCACCGAGATCACCAATCCACCAATGCCCAGCTGTGTACGCACTGACGTAGCACGTGTTGTAATTTGTACAGAAGTAGCCATTTGCAGCGGATATCGGTGTGGACAAGGGCCTTCCGGGGTCCTGGGAGCTCGCCGTGGCGCTTTGCACGATGATGCTCCGGGGTCCCGGTGACCATGAGGAATAGCAGTTGTCGCTGTCTGGGGGCGGGGGAGGGTCCTCGCGAAGAGTGATCCGTGCGTCATACATTAAACACAATTCGTCTGTAAAGCATTTACGTCATTATTTTTTCTGCTGACATATGTTTTATTATACCTACTATGTCTGATTAAACATGTACAAAATATATCCAAATGTTTGAACACACACACACGCAATGTAATTGGGTAACATTTTAAAGAGGACTCCATTGAATACCTTAGTGGAAAATGGATCATTTACAAATGTAAAAGAAGAGAAGGATTTGGGAATGCTGGTCATGTATACCTAAACCTGGTGACCTGACAAATATATAAGCCAAATATATACAGATATTTGATCAACACATATAAATTGCTGTTCATTGTATGGGCAAATATGTAATAGGGAAAATCATAGAATGCTTCTTCCGTCCTAGATTGTAATGTGTAGTGGTGGTGGTCTGGTGTTCACATAAAGTAAATGATGAAAACATAATGGAGAGAATGCAGTAAGAAGCGATTACATTGGTTTCCAGCCTCGGAGATAAAAATGCACGGAAACATGTTATACCCTGTGTTATGTATAGTCACTCCTTAATGCCGGGCAGTTTCTATAGATGTAATGAATACTAATCCTTTACAGAATGTACTTTAGACTCTTATAGAACCATAAACAAATTCATAACCAAGTATGATAGAAGAAAAGATGTGAGACCTTATGGGCGTAGCTACTTTCCTGTATATTGCACTTAGGTAAATACACTAGATAAGCTCACACATACACACATACACAAACACCCACACCCACACACAGGATATGATAGCTATCGTCAGAATTGTGAAAGGCGTGGGAAACAAACAGGTGAAGACTACTGTAGAGCCATGATTGGAATATCAATTTCATAGCCAGAAATATACACTGTGTGGTAGAAAACGGCCCTATGTAGGCCTAGAGTGAATAATACACTACGTAGTGGACAGATAATTAAAAAAAAAATACAAAGACCCACAACTCAGTGCAGAAGGTCAGTAGTGTGAAAATTTGGCATCCCCCCTCCCAGCCCCTGAAGATTGTCGAAACATATAGTGCTAGATGTTGACCTTATCTAGACCATAGAGGTATATGAAACAGTGCTTCGATACAGCGATGAAATTAGAAGTGGAATAAAGTGGTTATATGCAACATAGAAGAAGAGAAGACCCAGCCAAGACACAGCCTAGAAGATTTGACACCCCTCCGTTCTCATCACAAGGGTGACTGCATCCACCACCACACCCTTAACCACAAGCCTCCATCCCTTCTCCTTTCCGATCTCCTCTTCTGCCGTCATACAACTCCCCCCTCCCCCGCCCTTCAATAGGCTCTCCCTTCAAACTCACACTATGCTGTGCTCATCTCTCAGTCTTTCTATCTATATATCTAACCCATAGTTTATGGTCGATGAATGGAATAATATAAGTCCCTAGAAGGATTAAAAAATGGAAAGTGTCGAGGGTGGGAGGTGACTAAGTACCCATGAGTTGATGCGCCCATCAACCCCCTCCCTTCCCACTCCTTCTGAGAAATAGAAGGATCCATAAAAACATATAATGAAGGAGACTGCAAGAGACCATAAGGCCTATATTAGGTAGTTATCCAGTCGTCTACTTGGTATGAATATTACGAAACACGATGTGATGTGCGTTATAGATAAACTTGAAATATGTAAATCGCCTGGACCAGACAAATTTTACCCAAGAATGCCCAAGGAAGTTAAAAAGTAATGTGCAAGTCAGTGTGATTTTTATCTTATCTTTACAATTTGGAAGAGATGTGAAAGAATGAAAACTAGTGTTGTATACTTGTTTAAAAAGGGTGACAAATACAATCCTAGTAATTAGCGGCCTATTATATTAGCCTTACATCAATTGTCTGTAAACTAATGGAGTCTATCCCGAGATATAAAAATGTGGATTTCTCGGATAACAACATTAAAGATTCACAAACAACATGGTTTCCGTAATAAGTGCTCTTGTCTGACAAACCCTCTTGACTTTTTGAATGATATTTATGGAAAGTACGAAGAAGAGAGGGCAGTTGACGTTATATATCTTGACTTCCGAAAATCTTTCAATAAAGTCCCTCATATGAGGTTACTAAACAAACTAGAAGCCCATGGTATAGTAGATCATATTCACCGATGTGTTTCTGAATGGCTGTCTGATCATAGACAACGTGTTGTTCTGAATGGAAAACGCTCAGACTGGCACTGTGTATCAAGTGAAGTGCTCCAGGGCTCAGTGCTAGGTCCCACACTCTTTCTGATATATATTACCGACTTGGATGAAAATATAATTGGAATTAAAAACACGGATGTGGAAAAATGTCTTAAGTCTGACACTTCCAACGAAACTACTGTAGGAGTAATAGATGCAAGATTGTAGGAAAACTATTTTAAACATACGTCGCAAAGCATTCTTCAATCGCATTGTTGATATATGGAATGGTCTACCATCCAACGTCATCGACTGTTCCACTGTAGAGGTATTAGAAAAGAAGTCTCGATATTTACTTGGCTACAAATTCCCGACTATAATTATTTACTTCTTAAAAGATTTAAAAAACATATAAAAATAATAATAGTAATAATAATATTCATGATAGATACCGAAACAGCCATGTAAGGACCAATAGGTCTGTTGCTGCTCGTTTGTTCACGTAACTCCATGTAACTATTTCGGGGTGGCATTTAACGAAGAAGGACTGAGAATAGCAGGAAGATTGACTAAATGCACAACTAATGTAGTCATAGTATACAAAATCCTAAAGGAGATGTTGGCACCAGGTTAATGCAGAGTGGCGATATATATTTCATTATCAATACTTTATGAAAGAATCCTAGAAAAGAGAGCAAGAACAGTGATAGAGCCGAATCTAGGAAAACAACAGTTTGGATAGAGAAAAGATAGTACATCTGACCCCATTCTTATTTTGAGAATGGTCATGGAAAAATCCTGGGAGTATAAAAAAAATTGTTTTGTGCTTTTATAGACTTAGCAAAAGCTTTTGACTCCGTTCCAAGAAATAAATTATGAAAACGTTTAGTGGAGGAGTATACAATGACAAGCAAACTGCAGAAAACCATAGAAAGTACATATAAGCCAAGTTCGTGCCTTGTTAGGACTGGTTATGAGAAAGATGAATGGTTTGATGTAACGACAGGAGTGAAACAAGGAAGTGTGCTGTCCCCATTATTATTCATAGCATATATGGATAGCATTATTAAAAAGTATAAAAAGAGAATAGGAGATCAAGGAGAAGGGGATGGAGATCTAGTGTATCCAGATGACATTGCCTGCTGGAGTAACGGCAGATTTCAGTTAAAAAGAGCTTTAAATTGTTGGAAAAGATGTTTTAATGAGGCGGGGCTAAGCATTAATACTCAAAAGACTGAAATACTAACCGTCACAAAAGAAAATTATGACTGCAGAAATCATGATTGAAAATGAATATGTTAAAGAATCACAGTGTGTTAAGTATCTGGGAAGCATGTTTACAAAAGATGGATGCAAGAATAGAGAAGAGATAACTGAAAGAATATAAAAGTAAAGTAGAGGTGTCTGTGCTTTGTATCCTATCCTAAAAGATAAAAAAAAAAAAATTGAACCAGTTTTGGTACCGATTTTAATGTATGCTGCTGAAAGCTGGGCATTAATATCAAGAGACTGGAGCATAATTCAGTCGGCAGAAATGAAAACGTTAAGAGCAATAGTGAATAAAACCAAAAGAGATCGAATTAGAAATGATGAAATAAGAGAAATTATTGGAGTAACATCAATTAGAAGGAAAATAGATAAGGCACAACTAAGGTGGCTTGGGCACGTGGAGAGAATGGATGAAGAGAGAATTGCAAAGAAAAGATGGAACTGGAGACCAGAAGGTAGCAGATCTAGAGGTAGACCGAAGAAAAGATGGAAAGGTGAGTTTGAAGAAATCCAAGAGGCAAATGGATTAGGAAAAATAGAGGATTTGAGAAAAGAAGAAAGCTTTGAGAGGACAATCTGGAAAAGTGTGCTGGCTCGACTGACAGGCTGAAAGCCTACATGGGAGCAGAAGTAAGAAGTAAGTAATCAATACTGAGATGGTTCCGAATACTCGGCATTAAACTAAACGCATTAAATACACATAGAAACAACATAAACATTTGTGCTACGTTTAGTACAAGGAGTAACTAAAAAAGATGAACTAAGGAGTGAAGATATACGAAGAGAGTGAGATGTCCTGCCTGTACTAAGATAGGTATGGGCACGTGAGATGGTATGGACACGTGTGGTGTATGAAAGAGCAGATATATCCCAAGATGTAGGACATCAAGATGCCACCAGAAAGACCAGTAGGTAGACCAAGGAAGAGAGGGATGGAAACATGCAGAGGTTGGACGAAAAAGTGTAGCTATTTATAGATCGCATAAAGTTCCACATGATTGTTACTTGACAGATCTTACTAACAGAAATAATGGTGAGATTTGTGTGTGTGTGTGTGCGTGTATGTGTGTCTGTATGGTTCCTATATACATAATTTTTGGAAACAAAGCAGCAACAAAAAACTCACTTTTTAAACAGAAACTCCAACATCCGTTATTGTTAGTGCACGTGTTCGCGCAAGCAACCAGTCGCTGTGAGTAGGAAGCCAAGTTGACACTCTGAGGCAAACACTCACTCTCGAACAAGGGGCGTGGCACAATCTAGCGAAGACAAAGATAAGTGGGAAGTCGGGCAACATAATTATCATTATTGTTATTATCATTATTGTCATTATTATTATTATTATTATTATTATCAATACTATTGTTACAATTATCATCATCATTATTATTATTATGTAATATTATTATCATTATTGTAATTCCAATTATCATTATCATTATTAGGTGGGAGGTAAGATGAGAGTTGGGGAGATATGGAGAGAGAGGAAAAGGACAGAAGGTAGGGGGCTGCTTAGATTAAATGCTTAAATGAGAAAGAAAATGAGAAGGAGTACAAGACGAAAAATGGGAGTGAAGAATATAGTAAAACTAGGAGCGGAGGAGGAATGGGGATGTTTCAAGGAGGGAGTCACAAGGTGTGCAAAGGTGGTGTGTGGAACAAGGAGGACGGGAGGAAATACAAGGAAGGGTAGTGAGTAGTGGGATGATGAAGCAAAGAAGGTTGTAGAAGAGAAGAAACGAGTATTCACAGATTGGTTACAAAAAAGGACGAGAGAATCATATGAGAGGTACAAAGAAAAAAGTAAAACATAAGATAAAAGAGGCAAAGAGGAGAGCAGATGTGTAAAGGGATGACAAATTTTTGAGTAGAGAAGAAAAGGTAAAAGGTGCAGATGGAGAGATGATAATGGAATAGACGACAGTAAGAGGCAGATGGGCAGAGTATTTTAGGGAGTTGCTAAATGTGAAGGAGGATAGGGAGGGAAAGATAGGTGCAGTGGGAAGCGCTAAGAAAAGGACAGTGATGAATGAGGAAAATGGAGGAGAAAAAACAAAAGATGCATCCGGTAGTGACTGTCATTATCTCAACCATATGTGCCTAGAAACCATTTATTATGTTTGAAGGTGTGAATGAATGTTGACAAGAGTCCGAAAGGGTTTGGAGGCTCCGTATTCTGGCCCTTGTGGCGTTATCCACAGCGAGCCAGAGTACTTCGTTCTTAGACTTGCCCAAGACGATACGTCTGTCTCAATCAAACGCTTGAAACCAGCCTATGTGTCCATCTGTCAACGGACTCAGGAGGCGTGCAAGGATGAAATTACTGTACCACGACAACTCCTTCAGATTCTTTGCCTCCCTTGGGCGGGGGGTAATTGTTACCTATTTAAATAGGCGTCTTCCTTATTATTGAGGGAATCTTTATTAGTGCCTACCTGCCAAAAAATGATAGATTGGGATTTGAAATTGGATAGCGAGTAGCTTGCAAGATGGGAGAAATTATGTGATAGCTTTCGGGAGGTTACTGACTTATCCTTTAAAAGGAAAACCTATTCACAATATCTCCCCTTATGTTATTTGTTTTTGCTGATGCTTCTAAGGAAGCTTATGGGTGTGCCATCTATGTAGTGGAAGAAAGAAGAGAGATAAAGGAGTCTAATGGCTCTCTTCTATTTGCCAAGGTCAAGGTGGCTCCTATTAAACAAAGAACATTGCCTTCTTTTGAGTTTATGGCAGCTTTATTATTTTTGAAATACCTCAAAACAATTTTTGAGAAAAAACTGGTGTCTGCCCCTCTGGTTGATTCTGTTGTACTCCTTGTTGATAGTCAAGTTGGTCTTTCTTGGATTCTAACCAACAAGGCTCCTAAGAAGAACATATTTGTTAATAATAGATTGAAGGAAATTTCCAATCTTTTGGAAAATTTCAAAACCAAATATACTCCTATTTCCTTTACTTAGGTTCCTTCGGAACATAATATGGCTGATTTTTTCACCAAACCTTCCAGTGTTTAAGGAAATATTCAATTGGTGAATTTATGGACCGTAATGGTTGTTGTTGCCACCTCATGCTTGGCCGAAGGGTCACTTGGGATGTATTCCCTCCACCATCAAGGGAGACATTGCCAATGCGGCTGTTGTGCAAGTTGACACTCCTCCTCTAGTTGATGGCTTAAAGGTTTCTTCTTACAGCAAACTTTTACATCATACTTCCTTGATCTTTAAAGCTGTCTGTTTGTTTAAGAAGTCTAATGCTGACCCTGTTAAGGCCGCTTCTAATTATTTGATGGGTATTATGCAAAGGTATGCCTTCCCCGTTGAATTAGCATATTTAGAGAACCTCAATTCTAATGACATACCTCCTGTGGTAAGTCAAATGAACTTGTTCTTGGACAAAAATTGTTTGATAAGGTCCAAGGGCAGAATCGACAAGAACATTGAGCTCAAATATGAGGTTGTGAACCCCTTTTTTGTCCAAATCCCATCACATGACAAGATTCTTGATATTTTTTTTATCATTGCCAAGTAATGCACATGGGACTGCAAGCTACTCTTAATTTCCTTCGCATGGATGCATTCTGGATCTTTAAGGCCAGACAAGCAGTTTTAAAAATTTTGAAGGATTGTATAGTTTGTAAGAAATATAATTCTCATGCTGTTAACTATTCTTCTCTTTCCTCTTTACTTGCCTCTAGAGTAAATTTAAGTGTGCCTTTCGCCCATACTGGTGTGGATTACATGGGGCATTTATGGGTTAGAGTTTAGCTTTTGTTAGATTTACTAATAGATATGGAATTCCTACAGTGGTTTATTCAGATAATGCCAAATCCTTTATACAAGCGGGAAGTATTATTGGACAACTTCTATCGTCTTCTGAATTTGAAGAGAAGTTTAAAACTTCCCCTGTTCAGGACAGAACCATCCCTGTTTATGCTGCATGGTGTGGTGCCACTTGGGAAAGGTTGATTCAGACGGTGAAACAAAGTGTCTATAAGGTTTTGGGTAGGTCTGTTCCTTCCCTGGCAGAGATTGTCACCCTTTTGTCCGATGTTCATTTTTTTTTTTTTTCTAACAATAGACCTCTTACTTATCGTTCCAGTGAAAACAAAGTAGATGTGATTACCCCTAATGATTTTCTTATAGGAAGGACCATTCCTTCCTTGATGTTTGGCGACTTAGAACAAGTCCCTGAATGGGAATTAGGAGAAGAAGAAGACTATCCTTCTCTTCTTAACTTAGTCATGAACTCTAGTTTTTATTTATGAAGAGTTTAAGAAACGATGGCTGACAGAGTACTTGGTCAGCTTAAGGGAAGGGCATAAAACTGGAAAAAAGGGTGAAATTGCCTTCTTGAAACTTCCCTTTAAGACCAGACCCTTGTGGCCCTTGGTTAGTGTAATTAACACTTATCCTGACCTAGATCAAGTGATTTGTACCGTCTCTGTCATTAAGCCTGACGGAAACTCTGTTAATGTCAATGTTAGACTTTTAATTGCAATAGAGCTGCATTCTGAGTTACATTCCTTTCATGAGGATGATTCCCCAGTGGATACTACTTTGCAGGCTGGCGAGTTGGAGCCTTTTGAAGAGGCCTCAAACTTGGAGGAGGTTATTTCTTTGGAAGACGACTATGTCGATTCGGAACCTACCTCTTCGAGAAAGATTGCGCTAGCCTCTAGAGACCAAGTAAGGTCTCTAGCTTCTAAGGGGTTATTGTAAATTTTCTTTGAAAGTGTTATATTTATTAAACACTTTCTTTTTGTTGTCGGGGAGGTTGCGGTAATTATTCCCTATTTGAATAGGCGTCTTCCTTATTATTGGGAATCTTTATTAGTGCCTACCTTTTCGTTTGGGAAACTTTCCTTCAAGGTGTTGTTGTTGACATCTTTCGAATCAGGAGCATTTCCTGAAGCTTCGAACCGCGCCTATCTTAACTTTAATTAAGATACGATTTAACTCCCCTCCTCTTTAATTTGCTTGTTAAATCTCCTTTTATGTGATAGATATTGGTTTAATAAATCGGGGATTGAACTTTTGAGAATTGACTTAAAAAGTCAATATTAATCGGTGGCCTTTTGAGCATTTGGAACTCGTAAGAGACGCGCCGAATAAACAGTCTGCAGTAACAATTGTCACAGACAACCCAGAGCTCTGGTACCTAACGGACGTCTTGACTAGAAACGTCAAGGCAAGGGATCTACGTCTTCGAAAGTTCAAGACTCAAAGGCCTTAATCTTCTAACATCAAACACCACTGTTTGAGAACCCAACAAGGTTGAAAACTGCGGCCGGTAAGTTCTCGAACGTTTATCAATGAATTTGTTAAACCATAATTTTTATAGCCGAGCGTTCGGTGTATGACGCCCAACGTGCAATACGTTTCGAAGGGGTGGGCGCTTAAAAAGTTAATATAATTATTTCTACTCTTAGATAAACTCCGTTCTTAAGGGGGAGTATTGTAGTGGTAAGGATGGAGACATAATAAACATATATATATATATATATATATATATATATATATATATATATATATATATATATATATATATATGTGTGTGTGTGTGTGTGTGTGTGTGTGTATATTCCATTAATGCCTAAGGTGTCGCCATATTCAATATATTGTATTGTTAATCACTTATACCAATTGAACTTGTGTTTGAATGTACGTACATATTATGTTTGGATGTGTACTTAATTTGCTGCTTGTTCGCAGGCCTCTTGTTTGTGTGCATATTGCACCTTGTCAACACAACCACTACACTAATTGGTGTTTGTTTATTGAACACTAAATGCAACATCCCGTAGAGCAAAGCGCTATGTATTATACTGGTACAATACGTAGAACCTGAATATACAGTGTTGTAAAGTGCCCAGCTTTTTTCAGTATTTTTACACTGAAATTGTGTTCCTGTACGTACGGGTAACCAAATTTCATTGTACTAGACCAAAAACAAGATATTATTTTTGTCATAATATACATTTCTATTGTATCATTTTTAAAAGATTCTAGATAAAAATTCAAGTGTATGTTCATAGGTAATGGGTATATAACGACATCGAGATAATCTTGGTCACAATCATCGAGACGAGAAGGCTCAAGACCTTGGGCGATTCCGTGTTTCGAGGCCAAAACAAAGGCTAAGGTCTGTCTCGAGATCTCCAACCTTTGGAATTGAAGTTGAAGGTCAACCATCTGACTGTCACTCACGTTGCATTCTGGCACCATTTGTAGGGACTTACCTTTCTGAAAAGCTGAGAGTTTGCTGCAACCAAAATAATATAGAAAAAACATAATAGGCAAGGCGTCCATTTCATTATCACTGAAAAAAGAAAATAGATATATCAGTATGTGTATACAGTACACACAAACACACACATACACACACACACACACACACGCACGCACGCACGCACACATACACGCACATACATGCCTCCAAAACTATTAATCGAACGGTTGGCGTGCTGCAAGAGATATGACAAGATACCTCGAAATCAAGATATATTGAAAGTGGATGGATGAGGAGAATAATGAAGAATGAGATTTGAGGATGGTGGGCGGAGACCAGCTGAGGCCAACAAGAGCTGATTCTGGCACCGGTCTTCGTAAATGAAATGATAAAAGGTAGGCAGGCTTCACTAATATATTTGCAGACGATGCAAAGATGAAGGTAATGATAAAACCGCTACCTCATGTGGAGAATGGAAAGAGTCTTGGTCTAATTATCTGCAACAGGTGTAAAAATTCATCAATATATTTCTACCTCAGAGGAAGTAAATATGATACTGGGGTTGCTAACACGAATTTCATGCGACACATGTCCAGCTGTCATCAACCAATTATATTGATCAATGATACGACCACAATTAAAATATGATGTTTCCATCAGAGTCCACAAATATTATTGGAAAGAGTAAAACGGCAAAGCACAGGACTCAAAATACGGAATGTATGAAACAAGGCACACGGCAACCACTTAAAACATTTGATCTTGTTCTCTTTAAAATCCTATATTGATACAAAACGGCCTGATAGTGTTGTTATTATCATTGTTATTTTTTCTTGTGTCAATAGTAAGTGCTGCGGAATTAGGCATCTGGCAACACTGCTTGTCAGGGATGTCGTGTTCGCTGAAGCCATATTGAATATTTATAAGAACCTACTGGAAATGCCAGAAAATAAGTTAGGTGTTATTTTTCAGGACAATCTCAATATTTGTACTCCAACCGTATAGAAAAATAGAAGACACTTGTTCGATAATACAAAATAGAAAAAAGTTCAACCCTTTTTAGACAAATGATATGGCTTGATAGAGCTTTGTCCGTTGCGTTGACTTTCTTCACCAGAGCAGTTATGCTTACGAAACTTCACTTGCATCTAAGTGCTTGTATGGCAATCACTTATCATGTCTATGGCAAAGCATAAAAGGCGACACAATATCAGTTGTAGAGCTGTTGTGCTGATGAATTGTTTTGTACTACCAAACAATAAGCGTGACCAAAGGACACCTAACAGAATGTACCGTGGTACGATATGGGTGTCAGCTTTTACAATTATCAGGAACAAATGAGTCATTAATATTCATTCGCTGTACATCACCAGTATCACATAATGGATAACTCGTTGGGTCGGTTTTGGGATCAGGAACGTGCAGTGTTTATGTAGGTATTTACCTGGATTCTCTGCAGCTCCCTTTGGGTATGTGCACTGACCTGAGGCAAACAACACAATAACGAAAGATCTGGAAGCTCGTTTCCAAGCACACACTGAATTGTGCTTGTGTGTGCTTGTGTGTGTGTGTGTGTGTGTGTGTGTGTGTGTATGTGTATGTTTGGGTCTATAACAAAGATGATCTCGGGTGGCCACTGTGATCAAGTGAATAATTTGTGATTCCTCGTGTTGGTATCTACACGCAATGAGCCGACACGACAATTCGTAGAATACTGTTGCTGTTTTTGTTTAGTTGATCAGCTCTTGTGTACTCCTCATGGTATGTGGGAGTGATGGTGCCGCATTGGCAATGCGGCAATGCAGGTCATTTAAGAAAATCAGAGATTTTTTTTTTTTTTTTTTTTTTTTTAAGCCCTGGCTTGGCTACCTCCCTCCAGAAAGAAGACGTTGAAATATAGTTTTGAATGCTGAAGAAAGAATTACCCATTTCCTTCAATCAGGCCAGGGTTTTGAGCTATTTCCTTTTCAGTGTAAGATAAATTGGAAGTACAATTGTTGAAGTGAACTTGTTCTGATACATACGTGAAGTGAGTTTTTTTCTGGAATGTTTTGCATAGAGAAGAAAAATATATCCATTTTGCTATTGACATTTCAGTTTAAGATAATGAGGAGTATAGCATTTTAGATAGAAATACTCGTTCTAATGTATATGTAATTACCGAAAACCTGTCTGTCTATCAGTATACTAAAGCCCCAGTCACACCAAGCTTACGACCTGTTCCCGATCACCTTCGACCGAAAATCAATCGATCGGTCGGCGACACAAAACCTATGCAAGGAATTGAAATGGAAAAAGTTAATGTGGTTGATAAGATGGAAATCTATGTACTGAGGACTAGTCAGTGTGTGTTGTAATCTATCTATTCATCAACCTATTTATCTATCTTATTACCGACTGCCAGCGACTTCCAAAGACTACTTGCAACTGGCCGGCGACCACGTGGTCGCTGTTGGTCGGAAACAGGTGGTAAGCTTGGTGTGACTGGGGTGTAAACGGCCTCTTTGCCCTTACAAGGGGATGGCAAGCCAAGGTACACATCTTCATCCGCCTCACACTTATCCCACAGTCATTTGTTTTCCCTTCGATCTCAGCCTATGTGGATGAAGGGTCATCTCAAAATCCTTGATTGACCATTGATAAACGTTAATGTATCATAAAAGGGACACTTACGTTTTGAACAGGATAAATTGTTTTCTCATAACTAAAGTTTCTTTTGTGGAACGTATTCCGTGAGGTTCCTGGAGTTCCAAGAATATATTGTCTTATATCCAAGCTACTCTAATACCCCTGTCCCATGAACTGAAAGGCCTAAAAAAATGCTGAAATCACCGCATTGTTCTAGAAAGTTTCTCAAATTCACCACTTTCTTTCAGTCAGTCAACACTTATGTTCTAAGTTCGATTTGAAAAGGATTTCAGATGAAAGTTCTTAATTTTCCTCTTCCTTTTCCTCCCTTTCTTCCTCCTTTTCATTTTTCTCTTTTCTTACACACCTCTTCCTCCTTTCACTGGGAGTGTCCTGGCTTTGTTTTGGCTGAACCCTTCGCCCTTGCCGCCAGAAAAATATACATACATCTCTTAATGAGATGGCCTTGACGTCAGAAAATCACATGGTCCAGACGGAATTGCATATTGGATACTGAAAGGATGCATGGAGGAATTAACAGATAAAATATACAATATAATTAAATTCTCACTTAAAGAAGGAAAAGTGGTACAGGACTGGGAGAATGCAAACATTGTACCGATTTATAAGGGAGGAAACAAGGAAGACCCATCAAACTAAAGACCAGTCTCCCTGACAAGCACAGTAGCAAAAATTTGCGAAAAGGTCGTCAAAAATAGATGGGTTAAACATTTGGAAGAAAAACCTATACTGAATCCAAATCAATTTGGATTTAGACAAGGAAGATCATGGACAACAAACTTGATCTGCTTCTACTCAAGATTAATAGACATAATACAAGAGAGAGATGGTTGGGCAGACTGTGCCTTTCTGGAACTACATAAGGCATTTGATAAGGCACCACACAATAAACTAATAAGGAAGATAGAATCAATAGATGGCGTCAGAGGAAAATTACTGGAATGGATGAAAGACTTCCTGACTGGGAGGGAAATGAAAATGGTAATTAGAGATAAATTCTCAAACTGGGAAGAAATGAAAAGTGGTGTCCCGCAGGGATCAGTACTGGTCCCGATCATGTTTGCCATATACATAAATGACATGGATGAAGGATTGGAGTGTTATATAAATTTCTTTGCAGACGACGCAAAAATACTAAAAGTAAAAACTGAGGAGGATTGCAACTCATTACAACAAGACTTGGACAAGATCTGGAAATGGACTCAAAAGTGGGAAGTGAAATTCAATATAAAAAAATATAGTATAATGGAATTTGGAAAAAAAAATAAAAACAGAATATCGAGAGGTTATAAAATTGGTGAGGAAGAGGTCAAAAAAGTAAAATCGGAAAAAGAACTTGGAGTGATGATCAGCAAAGTCTTGACACCGGATAAGCATATTAATAAAATAGTCGGAGAAACCTACAATTTATTGAGGTCAATAAAAGTGGCATTTGCCTATTTGGACGAGGAAATGATATTTTTTTTTAACTACACTAATAAGACCAAAACTTGAATACGCAGCAACACTATGGACACCCAGTACCAAAAAAGAATATAAAAAAATTAGAAAGAATACAAAGAGCAACAGCAAAACTGGCACCAACTCTTTCCAAAATGCCATATGAACAAAGACTGTCCAAATTAGAATTACCAACTCCGGAACAAAAAAGGGAAACAGGAGACCTACTATCTATAGAATTATGAAGGGAATAGAAATCTTAGATAATGATTTATTAAAATGGGAAAGTGGAAAAACAAGAGGACATGAAAAGAAAAATTATAAATACTTGGAATAAATTAGACAAAGAAACAGTGTCTCCAAACACTATTCAAAATTTTAAGAAAAAAATTATGCTGAAAGATACAAAGACGAGTCACCACGAGCATAGCTCCCTTCCCGTATATATAGCTAGGTAAATACATACATATACCAAAGGTTTTTTCCCCCTTACACGGGAGGTAGCCGAAAGACAAAGGCATAGAAACCACTCCCACCCATTTCATCCCCTACATACTCCACTCCCCTCTACCCTCATCCCTCCCACTTATCTTAATGAGATGGCCTTGCGGCAGCCAAGATAAAGACAAAAATTGTCCTTAGATTAAAACAACATGAAACAGAATCTCTTGGTAACCTCATACACTTTTCATCCATTAAAGAAAAATAGATGAATAAGTAAATAAAAATTGAAAGTCTTCAGTTATAGAATATTATTATTACTATTATTGTCATCATTATCATTATTATTATCATTATTATTATTATCATTATTATTATTATTATTATTAATAATAATAGTAATAATAATAATGATAATAATAATAATGATAATAATAATGATAATAATAATAATAACAATAATAATAATGACAATAATAATAATGATAGTAGCAAGGTAAATAAATATATTTTCACTAATACAAAAAAAAAAAAAGTAAGATGAAAAGACATTTGCATGTCGTGCCGCTATTGCAGTTGTACACATATTGTTTATTCAAAGCATTTACAAAACTTTCGTGGTGTCTATGGAAACCTATGTAAATTCAAACACGTACCCACAACGTAAAGGAGCTCTTGCAAGCCGCAACATATCGGTAATTCATAATAATTTCCAAATTTTATTAAAAAAAAAAAATGCAAACGATTTCTTTCTAAGTCGTCCGACATATGCCGAAACAACGCTCACAAAAGAAAATGTTATAAAAGGTGAAATGTTTATTATACTGGCAGTAGCAAATTGATGTTGTTTTTGTTTACTAATATATATATGTCCAGAACAACAAATAAACCATGTTCATAATTCTATAATCAGACCTATTGCACAATATTCGTTCGAAACTGGAATTGGAAAAAAACGGTGTTTGTATACTTGAATGCCACCCTAAAAATATTAGTTCAATATTTGATGGAAAAGACAGTAACTAGGGAAGAAAATGTAACGGTAAGTTGAAAGGAGATAACAAAGGTGAGTATGTAGTGTTTGGTTACTACATAGTGGTGAAGGTACACTTCAGTAAGCGAATGGAATTATTTAAACTACAATTCTCTAGGAACTGTTTATCAAAAATAGAATGTGAGGTATGCACAAATAAACCCGATGTCTTGGCGGTGGAAAAATAAGGACATATACAACATTTCATAGCACCACGAATAAATTGGCTTCCATAATACAAAAACTTTATAGAATAACAGTACTAATATTTATAGATATTTAGATGTATGTATATATATATATATATATGCGAGACATAAATTTTTTAATAATGTTATATTTCTATAATCTAAATTCTAGCGAGGTGACAATATTAACAAAGAAAACGACTATGGTACGCGAATTCTAGAGAGAACGAAGCTTCAAGACGTGACCTTGCTACATTATTCACTCCCTCCCCCGCCCCCTAGTGACGAGGTAGGAGGAACGAAACTTTCCGGAAAGCAATCTTGGTGACAAGTAAAGTACCTTGGTGTGAGGTATGTTCGTGTCCTTACGGAGCAGATAGGCCAGCTTGACACGATTGATGTTGACGGATCTCGGCATACCGTTCTTCTCTATGGTAATTGTTTTCCTAGTTTTGCGTAGTACCTTGAAGGGGTCTTGGTACGGTTGTTGTAATGATTTCTTCACGGCGTCAATTCTGATGAACACGTGTGTGCAGGTGTCGAGGTCTCGACTAACAAAAGTCTTGAAAGATGACGTGCGAGGTTGCACCGGTTGAAGAGAACGCATGTGGTCTGTCAGTTTTGCAGTGTAGTCCTGAAGGTGACATGAGGTGAGGTAGAGTTAGGGGCAGGGGCCAAAAGTTGACCAGGTAGCTTGAGGGTAGTTCCGTAGACGAGTTCGGCAGAAGAATGTTGTAGGTCTTCCTTGAAGGACGTACGTATGCCCAGAAGGGCAAGAGGAAGGGCCTTACGACCAATCGTCACGTTGGGCTGAGGCTGTTAAAGCTTTTGGTTGATGATAAAACCGCTCCACGGTACCATTAGCTTGCTGGTGGTAACTGGCAGTTCTGATGTGCTGGATGCCTAAAATGTTCATCAATTTTCCACACGTTGGAATCAAACTGGCCGCCGCGGTCGGAGGTGAGGCTGAGAGGAACACCGAATCTGGAGATCCAGGAGTTGATGAAAGCGCGAGCGACGGAATCTGTACTAATGTCAGCCAGGGGAACAGCTTCGGGCAAACGGGTGAATGGTCAACGCAAGTGAGTATGTAACGGTCACCATTAGAGAAGGACAGTGGATCAACAAAATCAATATGCACATGTTCAAATCTTGAAGAGACTGGAGTGAGGGTTGCAGCTGGAAAACGCGTGTGACGTAATACCTTCGAATGTTGACACTGTATACATGTGCGTGACCACTATCTGACGTCCTTATAGATATTAGGCCAGATGAAATTTGATGACATTATCTGGGTTGCTCGGATGCCAGGGTGAGAGAGATTGTGCAGTTTATAGAAGACTGGCAGGCGATGATCCTTCGGAAGAAAGGGACGGCTGGTTTCGGTAGAAACATCAGCGTAGATGTGCACGTCCGTGCCTGGGAGTAGGAACTTAAACTGGATCGAAGGGTTGCTCAACAATTCTTGCAGTTCTAGAACGACTGTCTGGTCGGCAGCACTGGCAGCATAATCGATAAAAGAGGATGTGACTGCAGATATGTTGCTAGACAGGGCATTCATTAGAGAGTTGTCGGTACCTTTGATATAACGGAGGTCCGTGGTGAACAGTGAGATGAAGTCAGTGTGACGCAGTTGTTGTGGGGAGCAGGTTTGTGGTTGGTGTAAACATGAAATTTACGACTTCCACAAAGCGCTGTATTTCGATTCTGCCTCGTTGAATTTCTTAGAGAAAAAAGACAAGGGGTTTCCAACTACCGTGAACGTGCTGCTGATGTACTGCACCAATGCTAATGCTGGAAGCATCTGTGGCGATTGAAATGTAGGCGTCCGGGTCTGAGAAACAGAGTGGTGAAACATCAGTGAGGGCTTCTTTAGCCGCCGTAAAGGCGTCTTCCGTTTCCGGTGTCCAAACTAAGGTGATGGATTGGCCACGTTTACAGGGCTTGATCATCGCATAGAGTAGTTGGAGCAATAGAGAACAATGAGGGATGAAACTGTTGTAAAAACTTACCATTTTGAAAAACTCTTTGGGTTGGCAGTGGTAGGGTTCGGGAAACGATGGATAGACACACATTTGTCTTGGAGGGGAGCGATTCTGTGTGAGGTGACAGAGTGACCAAGGAAGGCGATGGAGGAAACACTATAGACGGATTTGTTAATGTTGATTTGTATTCCGTAGTTCTGCAGACGAGTTAGAAGTTCCTGTAGGTGTCGTTTGTGCGTCACTGGGTCAGGATTGGCAATAAGGAGATCATCGATGTATGTGAAACAGAAAGGAAGGCCTCGCAGGACTTCGTCGATGAAGCGCTGAAAGGTTTGAGCAGCGTTTCTTAATCCAAAAGGCATCCGTGCTTATTCAAACAAACCAAAAAGGGCAGTTTTCGGGATGTCCGCAGGGTGGACGGGGATCTGGTGAAAGGCTTTCACGAGGTCGATCCTGGAGAAGGTGCTGCAACCGGAGAGTTGAGAGGAGAACTCCTGGATGTTGGGAACAGGATACCTGTCCTCGACAGTGCGCGAGTTGAGAGCACGGTAGTCTCCACATAGTCGAAGGTCACCATTCTTCTTAGGGACTATGCGAAGTGCACTGGACCAGTTTCTGGAAGTAGGTCGGATGATACCTTGGCGCATAATTAATTCAAACTTTTGTTTGGCTAGCTTTAAACGCTTGGGAGTTAAGCGGGGAGCCTTGGCGTGAGTTGGTGGTCCAGTAGTTTCAGTGAAGTGAGAGACGTGATGTTTGACTGGAGTTGTGGCAGAATATGGCTGTGTCAGCGTTGGGAAGGACCTCAGCAAGGAGAAGAACTGGTGATTATACTGGATGACAGCTATGCATGTGCTTTCGTCAGGTGCATGCTGTGCGCTCAATGTGACGGAAGTGAATGGATCAAGCAATTTACGTCCTTTTAAGTCTACCAAGAGGCCATAGTGGGGCAGGAAATCAGCACCTAAGGTGGGTTGGGAGACATCTACATAAAAGGTCCACTCGAAGGAACGGCGGAGCTTAAGGTTGAGTTGCATGGTATGGCGCTTGTACACTGGAATCTTGGTACCATTGACTGCGTAGAGGTGCAAGATTGGAGACAGAAACTTTTGACTTGCTCAGGCTGGCAAAACACAGACATCGGAACCAGAGTCGACCAGGAACAATTTGTTCGAAAGTGGGTCGTACAGATGAAGCAGCGCGGAGGAGGAGGAGGAGGAGGTACAAACGCTATACGACGTTACTCCTCGTTGCTGGAGTTTAAAGGGTTAGTGTATGTGCATGGTGCTTTACACTTCTTGGCTGAAGTTCCAAACTTCTAATGGTAGAAATATACCTGAGAGTGGGAATTACGGTTCCTAGTGTGTGATTTGAGCCGGAAACGGTGTCGACAAAAAGAGCGGGAACGTGAGTGGTTGTCGAGCTGTTTCTGCATCTGCTGGACTTGCAGAAAAAGTTGTGAAACAAGATCGGTAAGTTACTTGGTGTCTTGTGTAGTGACGTTCGAGACGGCAGACGATTGTGCTATTGGAAGAATTCCCATAAATTAATCGGCAAGATTGGCTATTTTGTCGACGACAAGGGTGTCCTTGACGGTGAAAAGGCTGCGTTGGGTCGCAGGAGGCAACCGTTGGTAGAAGAGTTGCTTGAACACTTCCTTGTCAAAGAAGTCTTATTTATCTGCCAGCAGGGTTTTCATCCGTCGAAAAAGTTTGGAGGTCCTTTCATTGCCGAATTCTTCTCTGGTGAGGAGCTATTGGAGACGAACCGCTATATTATTCTGAAGGCGCGCTAGAACAGCTTTCTTGAGGTCTTCATAAGGAGTGTTAGCAGTGACAGCTTGTGCGATGACGTCAGAAACCTGTGATAAGTCATCAGGTGACAGGACAGCAGTAGTATGCGAGAATTTAGTAAGAATAACAGTGATCGAAGAGGCCTTAAAATTGCATTCCAAGATGGAGAACCATATGGACGGGTCCTGGGAGCAGAATACAGGTGCACGGAAGGTGGCTGCGCAGCGGTTGTGGCTTCATAAGCCATCTTTGCGGGACGAAATTGTCAATGCCACAGACAGTGACGGACACTACCACACTTGACACTATATGGGGCACTAGCACAGTAATGTTTGGAGCACTAATACGAGTACAGTTTGGCTACTAGCTTGGGCGGTATCACTAACACAATAGATAATAATGAGCACTACAAGTAACACTCATGGGCACTATGAATAACACTGTCGGGCATTATAGGTTCTAATTTTGGGCACTATAAGTAATACTCCTTGGAACTGTAAATAACACTGTCGGACACTATAAATGAGCAGATAGTTGGGTCCTAGAAAGATGGAAGACGAGGCAGCGTCTGGCAAAGGTTCGCCTCTCAAGGGAAGAGGGAGGCGGCAGCCGGGTAGAGGTTCGCCTTTCTAGGGAGCAGTGAGGCGGCGGCCGGGCATAAATTCGTCATTCTAGGAGACAGTTCGACGGGCTATGGTCAGGCAGAGGTTCCCCTCTCCTGGGAACAGTGAGGCGGCGGCCAGGCAGGGGCTCGCATTGGGCGGCTGTAGGATATATGGTATGAATAAAGGAGGGAAGAACTGCAAAAGATAGAGGAATATTTCAAGTATCAAGGAGTAAAGGACGTCCCAAGAATAGACAAGTGGATGAAATGAAGGAAGAATTGGATATAAGAGGAATTGATGGACGGAAATTTAAAAAATCAGAAGAAACTGGGAGGTTTTCGAAGATCATAGCTGGGATTTTGCAGTGCTTTTTAACTTAGCGTTTCAGAGATAGAGGTAGAAAGCCTCTCATTATGTTTTTGTATTTACTAAACAATTCCAACCAAATCTACTCTTACTTTAACTCCTCTGGATCTTGAGTCACGTGCTGACCCATGTCCGCTAACAGCATGTCTCTCCAATCTTCTACACCTGAATCCATCGATCCATCGTGCCCTTTGCCTTCCTCTCGGTCTGCGTCCGCCCACCAACATAACGCTTTTCGACAATTTATTCTCCATTCGTGCGGTCAACCAATTGTAATAGGCCTTTTTATTTGTCTCGTTTGTCTTGTAATTCTTCTGCTGTTTTTTAAATTAAAATCCTAAAGAGAGACTATTGATATTGATGAGAATCATTATTAGGTATAATAACTGAGAATGGTTTCAATATGAAGGAACATACATTAAATAAAAAAAAGTACTGCATTTATACAAAAACAATATAAATCTGGACTTTATATTCTCCCAAGAAAAGAGAGAGATATACCAAACTTAGGAAGTAATACTAATATCCGGCAAACCCAAGTAAGGCATTCTAATACTCTTTGAACTATCAACTATCATTCGAATTACAGCAGTATCTTACGCATAAATAAAACCCTTATGATGTGTTCGTTTGCACCCTGCTTGCTAAGCGAGTTTAGTATTGCTATTTTCTCTAACAGGTCAAAGACCTTCTCATAACCTACAGAAGCTAAACAAAAAGGTATATTATATTCTGTCGTCTTATCATTTCATTGAGTCATCGTCTGTAAATGTTCTAGAGTCAAACATCAGCTTCTAAAACCTGCCTGTTCTCTTGGCTTAGTCTATATGTAATGATCTTGGAAAATACTTTATATGCATTTGGTAACGAGCTTATGGGTCAGTATTTACTAAGGTCATTCTAGACTTATTTTTTATGAAGTAAAATCACTGTAGTATTGCACCATGATTCTGGAACGTTTTCTTAACGTAAATACGGGATGTATAATTGGACTAATTAACAATGAACTTCCTCTGCTTCTTTCAGAAGATCTATTGGTATACTATCTTCCCCAGGTGCTTTTTTCTCGTTTCATACTTTTGAAAGCAAACACTGCTTTTCCCTTTGTAACTTCTGATACTCTACTAACGTCTGCAGAGAAATTTACTGACTCAACTACAGTATTTAACGGGTAAAGCTTTAGGTAAATTTTTTCTACTCTTTTTACTATTCTGTTTCTGCATTTAATGATCTCTTCATTTCAATTTTTGAAGGATACGATTTGCTGCTTCACTAAAATTAATCTGCGCTCGGCCTCTTTAATACCTTTACCTTTTCGAATAGTTTCCTTTATTTTATCTATGTTTCTCTTTCCTTATTGTGACCACTTATTGATAAGTTTGTTTAGTTTTACTGCCTTTGTTTCGTCGTTCTTGCTTTTAATCTGCATAGTCCTCCTTTTAACTAGGTCATTTGTAACTTTGGAATACTTGTTTTTGCTATTTTTTTTTGCCCTCTACTTTCTCTGCCAATTCCCTAATCATATATTTTCACCAAATTCAAATCCATACCTTGGACTCTGTCCTCGTATATCTTAGAGCTTCAAGTATATTTTTAATTTCTAACTTAAATACCTTCTTGTTACCCTTAAACTTGGTAAGACCTATTTTCTTCTTCAAAACTAGTTTATTTCTCTCGGCTCTGAAAGTTAGCTGTGCAACCTATTCTATGGTCACTACCTATATTTACTTTATCTATAACCGCAACATTTTTAACACTCTTCCTCTCTTCCAATATAAATTGTATTTCGTTTTTTGTTGTCCCAATTCGACTTCCCTAGGCCCATTTACGACCTATACGCTTTTGAAAGAAAGTGTTCTTTATTCTTATGTCGTAGTTCTCTGCAAAACTTACTAGCATTTCGTCTCTGTTAATTCTCTCATCTATTTCAAATTTCCCAGTGCACTACTCATCTCCCATCTCCATAGCTGATTTAAATTATCATGGAAGGATTCAATTTTACCATCCGAACTCAGTGAAGTTGGTGTATAAACCTAAATTATTTTAGAGCATACCTTTTACACGGCCTTATGACAGTTCAGGTTGCCCTATATGATATACTACTGAACTTCACTACGATACTAGCGACCACTCGATTGATCAATAAGCCTACTCCACTAGATCTTAGTCAGGGGGGTACAAATTTTTGTATATACTCGGTATTATTGAGAAATTGGACGTGAGAGAAAAGAAACACCAAGGTAACACCAACACGTGTTTTTATTGGATAACAAGAGCACAACTAAACTATCTGAACACATATAATAGAAATATCACCAGTGTGATATTTAGCACGGCCTACTCAATATGTACAAAATTATAAATACACAAACCACTCCTCGGCTCTGCAAGCGCGAGGATGAATTCTCCTCGAGCGTCGATTCCTTCTTCAGACGATCTCCTCCAGACGAGTCCCCTGTGTCCTTCTCCTTGGTGGACGGGCGCACGTCTCTTCCTAGGTCTCCTCCAGGCGAGTCCCCTGTATCCTTCTCCTTGGTGGACGGGCGCTGCGCCTCCTCCTTGGTAATAGAAAATCCTCTTCCAGACGATCTCCTCCAGGCGGTGCCCTCCCTCTGTAGAACTGGGAGGGGAGGGGGTGTCCGCCCTTAACGGCGAGCGGCCGTAAAGTCTCCTACGGCTCTCTCTATCTCCTCCTCGTGATCTCCTGCGTCCTTGTGCCCTCCCTCTGTGGAACTGGGCAGCTACGCATGACCTCACGGTCACATTCCTCCGGCCTGGTCAGGTGTGCTGGGCTGACCGCAAGCTCCGTCACGTGACCCAACGTAGTTCACGTGGTAAGGGTGGGATGTCCACCCTTACAATCTTTAACTTTCCTTACCTCTATAGTAGAACAGATGGTGACTATCTTAAAATTGTATCACCTTTTCTTCCTCTCTTTGGACTTCACTCAGCTCCTCGATGTCCAAATTGACGTTCTACAGTTCTTAAACTAAACTCTCCAGCCTGTGGTCTTCTGAGAGGTTTCTCACGTTGTATCTGTAATCTTCATTTTCTTTATCATGTTGAATGTCCAAAACTTAAATATGCTTGGACAGACCCTATATAGACAAAACCTACGTTCATATGGCAGATGAATAACTTACTTTTCATCCAGATATTACTGTCCTGGTATGTATAGGTACATCTTATCCAAACACCATGCTTTGTTCATATTTTTATTGTCCATATGACTACATTTATTTCATTTATCGTTACAATCAATAATTATTAGAATGATTTGAGCACATGGAAAAAGTGAGTGAAGAAAGACTAAGAAAAAAGTGTGTGGAAGGCAGAAGGGATTTCTCCTCGTCTTGTTTATCTAATGATGAAGGGACGAGGAGGGAGGGTCGCCATGTAAATGAATCGGCGGGGGTAAACTAGCTTTGGCTGTCGGGCCCTCCTGTGAATGTGGTGTGTCTTTCTGCATTCACCCACAAGGAATAAATAGATCGTTTAACAAGGAAACAAATAGATGTGGATGGGTGGAGGGCGGGTGGATGCCTTATCTGGTTTCATTGTGAGGGGGAAGAAACCTTTTCTATACAGATAGATTACTAATGGTCACTTATATTTCGTTACATCATTAGTATTATTGTCTATAATTGTAAATATATCCTTTACATCTGTGAATATATTCATTATTACGCATTATAATTTCACCGTATTAAGAAGGACGGGTCTCTGAAATGCACGTTGTAGAAAACACTTGAGGTTATTTGATTACGTTCAGTCAATGTTATGTGCTCTAGTTACGTAATCGGAAGCTTGCTGGTCTCGCATTTACTTAGCCGTGGGTTCGAATCTCCCACTCTTATCCGATTCCCAGCAGTGAGTTTCTATTACCTGCTCCAATAGTGCAAGCGAATATCAGGGCAAAGGTGACAGATACGACCACATTTAATAGCTTCCTGGCGTAGGGTCCTCAACACCCACTCGATGTCATTTGTTGACTGCTGTTTGTTGTACGTGGACGGGTAACCCCTCCTTCCCCAGGGCATTGCGTCGTCCAGATCAGAAAGCAACTACCTACCCCTCCAACGAGGCTTTTGTCATGTGGGGATTTTTTTTTTTTTTTTTTTTTTTTTTTCTACTTGGTTTGCGGGGCTAGTGCCCGCTCGGACCTGAATCATGCAGGTGGTCCGGAACAGTTCATATACGCGATGCCACTGTTATTAGCGAGGGCACCTCAGGGGAGGGGGTTACCTCTCAACCGCAGGCAGCGCCAGGGGGAGAGTGTGGCTCCAAGAAACTGAGGGTTGCCTCGGAAGGCGAGACGGGGAGGTGCAGCGCCACCCCTGCTGCGGCGAGTGGCGGACTGAGTCCTAGGCGAATGATGACTGTGGTTGTACACTCTAACAGCTAGTGGTGGAGGGGCTGTTGCACTTCGACCCCACAGAGTTTGCAGCGTTCGTGATTGTTTCTTCCCGCGAGTTGCACTTGCCACCCACAGCGATATCCTAGGCGGATCCTGTGGTCGATAGATTCCACCCTTCTACCCGGAGGCAGGTGGACTACCTCGTACCTATTGACGAGGTAGTACCACAGCGGTGATTCCGCAGTGACAATGCGGAGAGCCTGGATTTGGAGGACTTCCAGCTTGTCCCACTAACTGGGCCCAAGGGAGATGAGGGCCACAGCGGTATAGGTGTAAGACTGCACCTGTTGCCAGCAGCAGCTTCCTCCAGAGGGCGCTAACAGTGGTTTGGGCAGATAAGGTGGGACACCATTCCAGCCACTTGTCTTCCCGGACCCTGTGGGTGACCGCCCGAGCATGCCTGATGGCAGAGCGCAGGAGAACTCGTGCCTCGAGGAATGAATGGCGTCGCAGAAAGCTATGGAATGCACTGACTCGGTGATTTTGCTCCCGTGCGATGTCGTTACACGTTGTGATGTGTTAAGGGTGAGGTCTTCTTACTTGTCTCTGATATACTTGTTCCCTTGGCCTTTTGTCCTTGCTCTACCCAGAAATCTTCGGTGGGCTGGGCTTAAGCTTTTGGTAATAAAGATTAAATACAAACATATCATTATTGGACTATACTTTAGGTTTGTATTCGTCCCACCATATGTATATTCTGAACTTTGATATATGCACATGTTTTGCCATGGGATGATATTAACATAGGCTAAAAGTTTCAAGGATATTAGAAAACAGTTTACCGTACATAATTATTGATTCATAGGATAGCTTGGATGAAGAAATAGTAAAGTTAAACAATATGGGACAATTTGAGGTAAAATTTGACTATTGGAAACACAAAGACAGGACCCCATATACATAGCTTTTGTCCTTTATTCTATATCTAAGTAAATACAACTTGGTTAATACATACACACACAACCGAATAATGAAAACAATAGAAAAAATATATGATATGTTGGTTGGAGAATGTCCCCCACCCCCCATTAAAACTCGTTTGCGATATAGTCAAGCATAGAGATGCAGCTCAAAAAAAAAAAAAAGCTGTTAAAAAAAAACTTGACAAAAAAAACATGGATATTTTCGTTTTTATATATTTTGTTTTAAAATAACTCAGGAAGGAAAATAACCATATTACAATAATTTTCTATGTTAGAATATCAAATAGATCAGTATATCCCTCATTTAAGGTTTTCTATGGTGTTAGGGCACTTCCATTTTCTGTTGTTTCATGTTTTGATGTGTTTTATTTGTTTTACAATATACAGTTGCCTCACTTAGTTTTGGCACAGTTTTAAAAATGTTTCGGACAAGAATAGGAACTCGCCCAGTATTCTTTTTTTTATTACATTTTCGTGTCTGTTCATTTACATGCTTTTTTTTTTTCTTTGCTGACAAACAACGAAATACTCAAAATGGTGTGGCAGACGACACATTTTTCTTGACTTACTAATGACATCTATCACTTATATGACAAGTAATACAATTAATATACGTTGCAGAGGAGAGAGACAGAACGCAGGAATCCGTTCACGTAGTGGTCAAGGGTAGACTAACAACCAGCTTCAAGCTGTGAGTGGTGCTGAGTGCAGTGACAAACTAACTAAAAACTAACTTGTATACTTATAAGTTATGTTATAACCCTATTATTAAATCAATTATTTTCATTCATTTATTCAGCAGAGGGCTTGTGATCCAATTATGTTATGTTAACTGTGATGCAATTTTTTTTAATCGCGTTTTTGTTTATAAAAAAAAAGTTTTTTATGATTTTTTTTAATCTCGTCCAAATTTGTTCAGATATTAAATATTTAGTACACAAAAACAGGTGCAAATATGTTATTCATCCCTCCACATATGTGCATCTATCTTATTCAAAGAGGCATTAGACAGAGTATAAAAATAAACAAGTAATTGACCATTTTAGTCACTGTTAGATGCTACATGCCTGTAACAAGTATAGATACTGTATATGGGCCAGTATGTCTATTGGCTGGCTACCTTACAAAATTTACCTTTTATCTTAGCATACTCTTCAAAGATTAAACACTCCAATTTCCCATAGTGACGCTGGACATTGCCTAAACACAGATCCACTACTTGGACAGTGGAAAAGGGGTTAACACGGTAATGGGGGGAAACTGTTGTACTCCCCGCCACCCACCAAGGCTCAGAGCTTACTTTCTACCTGACTTTTTGCTCGCTATCCCTTAACTTTAACCTACAATCATACATAACATAATTGGATCACAAGCCCTCTGCTGAATAAATAAATGAAAATAATTGATTTAATAATAGGGTTATAACATAGATTATAAGTATACAAGTTAGTTTTGGTTAGTTTGTCACTGCACTCAACACCACTTACAGCTTGAACTAGTTGTTAGTCTACCATCGACCACTACGTGAACGGATTCCTGCGTTCTCTCTCTCTCTGCAACGTATATTAATTGTATTACTTGTCAAATAAGATAGATGTCATTAGTAAGTCAAGAAAAGTGTGTCGTCTGCTACACCATTTTGAGTATTTCGCTGTTTGTCACATTTTTTGAGGTAGTTACTATTTAGCAGGAAAAAACAACAACATGTAAATGAACAGACACGAAAATGTAATAAAAAGAATACTGGGCGAGTTCCTATTCTTGTCCGAAACATTTTTTAAAACTGTGCCAAAATTAAGTGAGGCAACTGTATATTGTAAAATAAATAAAACACATCAAAACATGAAACCACAGAAAATGGAAGTGCCCTAACACCATAAAAAACCTTAACTGAGGGGTATACTGATTTATTTGATATTCTAACATAGAAAAATTATTGTAATATGGTTATTTTCCTTGCTGAGTTATTTTAAAACAAAATATATAAAAAACGAAAATATCCATTTTTTTTTGTCAAGTTAAAAAAAACATGTTAAAAAACACATTTTTTCCTGAGTTACATCTCAAGGACTTATGTATGATTGTAGGTTAAAGTTAAGGGATAGCGAGCAAAAAGTCAGGTAGAAAGTAAGCTCTGAGCCTTGATGGGTGGCGGGGAGTACAACAGTTTCCCCCCATTACTATGTTAACCCCTTTTCCACTGTCCAAGTGGCGGATCTGTGTTTAGGCAACGTCCAGGGTCATTATGGGGAATTGGAGTGTTTAATCTTTGAAGAGTATGCTAAGATAAAAGGTAAATTTTGTAAGGTAGCTAGCTAATAGCCATACTGGCCCATATACAGTATCTATACTCTAGATTGTGTGTACACTGCACTAACATTGACTCTCCCTAGAGATTTGATGGAGTAGTGGTAAATTGAATGTAGCGAGATTGATTTATCGTTAGTTTACACTGGAGTTTGTTTGATGAGGAAGTCTCAGACAGTCAAATTTGAGACTTGTGTATGGTGTGATCTCACGTTTCAAGCACCTGGGTACTGCAGCTGCAACAACAATCATAATGAAGGATTTGAAGAAGAAAAAGAGAAAGAAAAGTGTGTGGGTCAGAAAATGGGTAGCCAGATGAAATGAAGAGGGAGCACATACAAAATTATTTAAAGAAATGGTTGATGACGATACAGTACCCTATTATAACTTTCTACGTATGTGTGCCGAAGATTATGAATATTTGCTGGGAAAAGTGACCACTAAAATTGAATTACAGGATACTTATCTCAGAAAAGTAATAACTCCATGCCATTTTTCTTATTTTTTTATTTTCCTAATTTCAATGTTCATTTGGCAACACAGAATGTGCCACTTTCGCATGATTTCCGAGTCAGAAATATTTAAGGCCTTTGCTCTTTATCTTGTAGCACTAGTCTTCATGTCTTTATTGCGGTACTCCATCAACGGGACATTCCGCAATTCTAGGAACCTTTCATATTATTGTATTACTACATTAATAACACTGCGTGGTCACTTGCATTTCCATTTTTCCTTGGAGGTTACTTTACTCGTGTTGTACAGTAGTTCTCTATCTAGAGCGACAAAATCTATATGAGTGGACAAATATATCTAGAGCAGTCTCGGTACGTGCTCTGCACCTCATTTCCACTATAACACTAACTAGACTCTACCGAGATCGGAAACTAATCCTAGATATAGCAATCTCATTGATATTTACACTAACTAGAGAGCTCTAGCTAGAGCAAATCTAGCTAAAATGTCTACAGTGTACACATACTCGTAGCTTAACATTGTGTCCGACTACGGGTCTTTCTCGAGGTGTTTTAGCTAAATAATGATAATGATGATAATAATAATAATAACAATAATAATAATAATGATGATGATGATAATAATGATGATGATAATAATAATAATAATAATAATCATAATAATAATAATTATAATAATAATAATTACAATGTGGAGTGAAGCGAGGACCACTCTCTCCAGGTATAAGAATGAAGGGCTTCCAGCTCATGATGGTATTATCTTCACGTCACATAGAACGAAATGTGCAGTCCCTGATAAGCTCCTCAGTGACACGTATCGGCCCAATATGGGATTAGAGGCAAGATACTTGGCTTCATCGACCTGAGACAGAGTTTCGCCGATGATCGTTTGGTCTGCGATCACCGATGTGTTTCCTACAGGTGCCTGGGCGTTCAAGAAGTATATGTCTCTAGTTCTTACCCAGATCTCTTTGATAGCAAAGACTTCACCGAGATCACCAATCCACCATGACCCACTTGTGTACGCACTGACATAGCACGTGTTGAGACTCTGGCAAAAGTAGCCATTTGCAGCGGATATCGGTATCGACAAGGGCCTCTCAGGCATCTGTGAGCTCGCCGTGGCGCTCTGCACGATGATGCTCCGGGGTCCCGGTGACCATGAGGAATAGCAGTGGTTGCTGGCAGGGGGCGGGGGAGAGTCCTCGCGAAGAGTGATCCGTGCGTCATACATTAAACACAGTTCGTCTGTAGAGCATTTACGTCATTATTTTTTCTGCTGACATATGTTTTATTATACCTACCACATCCAATTAAACATGTACAAAATATATTCAAATGTTTGAACACACACACTTGCAATGTAAATGGGTAACATTTTAAAGAAAATTCCATTGAATATCTTATTGGAAAATGGATCAATTACAAATGTAAAAGAAGAGAAGGATTTGAGAATGCTGGTCACTTATACCTAAACCTTGTCACCTGACAAATATATAAACCAAATATATACAGACATTTGATCAACATATATAAATTGCTGTTCATTGCATGGGCAAAGATGTAATAGGGAAAATCTAGAATGCTTCTTCCGTCCTAGATTGTAATGTGTAGTGGTGATGGTATGGTCTCCGCATAAAGTAAATGATGAAAACATGAAGCGATTACACTGGTTTCCAGCCTCGGAGATGAAATGTACGGAAACATATTATACTCTGTGTTATGTATAGTCACTCCTTAATGCCGGGCAGTTTGTATAGAGGTAATGAATACTAGTCCTTTACAGAATGTACTTTAGATTCCTATAGAACCATAAACGAATTCATAACCAAGTATGATAGAAGAAAAGATGCGAGACCCTATGGGCGTAGCTACTTTCCTGTATATTACACTTAGGTAAATGTAGTAGATAAGAGTAGATAAAATCATACATACACACATACACAAACACACACACACACACACACACAGGATATGATAGCTATCGTCAGAACTGTGAAAGGCGTGGAAAACAAACAGGATATGTTAGTATGGAATGAAAGAATGTCAGTTGGACATAAATATAGAACTAAGGAATATTAACAATCACAGCTTTCCACGTGTGTGCATTAATCCATGGAATGAATTAGAAGAAACAATCCAGGATAAACGGTAAGACAGGAACGGGACCCATGAGCGTAGCACCAGTCCTGGTAATATTGGCACGGTAGAAGATATAACAAGCTTTTCTAGCATGTTTGCAGATGACACAAAGATCATGAGTAGAACTAGAGATGAAGATTACTGTAGAGCCATGATTGGAATATTTATTTCATACCCAGAAAATGTATTGGAAATGGACCCCATCTCTTTGAGATGAGGTGTAAAGAGATGAGGAAAAAGATCTGGGAATATGAGTACAGGAAAATCTGTCACATCGCAATGATATAAGTAAGATTGTGGGGGTGGACGTACGATCTGCTGAAAATAAAAGACAATGGTGGCTATTCACTATATGGATGAAGAAAATGAAGAGACCCAGGTAAAAGCATTAGAAAGTTATGTAACGAAACAATATGGAATGAAACTAAATAAACAGAAGACTGAAATAAAAGAGGGTAATGTAGAACTGGAACAACCCAACTCGTTCAGAAAGTGTTGTGTGTGTTGAATGTGTTCAAAATCGCTCGCGACTAATCACAAACTTGCGGGAGGGGGATTGAAACCTTAGAAAATACTCACGGAAGGACACGGACAACCAGGACGCGTCAGTTAGTTGTGAGCGAACAGCGAGAGTGAAAGGGTATCGAGTGAGTGGACAAGTGGATAAAGTGGTGTACATTTAGTGATTCAATAAAACTATGAACCGGAACTCATCTTTCGTTACAACCTATTTTGACGAACAACATACGGTATGCAGATGTGATATTATTCTTACCCACCCAAATTCCAATCTACGCATACTCGTCCAATCTACGCATACTTGTCAACGCTAATTCAACACTGTGTCCAACACATTCTGACGACGATCTGCTTCCACGTTACAGAAAATTTCCTGGCTTCCGTTCTCAGTGACAAATTTCGCCTGCTACACCGTTATCTCCATCTCTACAGTACTGCCTACGAGATCTTCTCTAGGGTCACCTCCGCCTCCACAACCACGTTCACCAGGAGTGAAGTGTACACCACGCATTATCCATTTCCTGTTTGTCTCCTCTTCCACCAGCCATCACTCCATTTCGCTCCCTTCGCATACCAATAACAGGAAGTCGCCTGTCTATCATCGCTCGCTGTGGGTCAACTCAAATCCCACCATACGTTTTAGTGTCGCTAGATCTGGACGCTAACAGCCGGATCCATCTCTACTACCCCAACCACCACCTCGACGTGGACCACCTCCTCCGCTCTACCACTCTCCTATCTTCGCGTAGCGTTGTGACTATCTCATCCGGTCTTCCTTCACCGCTATCTACGCCGAGCGGTGTAACTCCTCTTCTCCCCAACCACCACCGCCTAGTCAGCGCATAGCCGACATCGTCATAGTCATCCCACTTCAATTCCCTTGACTTCTCCAATGCTCAACAGGATTTAGTTTTTCTATACAATGCCTTTCGTCATGTCATTGCCTTGCCAGGTAAATCCCTAGGTTCTACTGACATCATTCGCCATCACATTCCCCTTCGAGATGGCTCCAAACCTTGCTACATTCCGGCTTACAGAATGCCGCACAGTAAACGTAAGATTGTGGACAAGTTCACTGCAGATATGCTTGCCCAATATATCATTAAGCCTCCATTTCTGAATGGAATTTTCCCTTGTTTGTTGTACCAAAACCAGATGTTACCTTCCGTCCTGTTGTTGATTTTCGAGAACTAAACAAGATCACCATTTCCAAAAGGCCGTCCATTTCTGTATTACAGGAAAATTTACATTCTGTTGGTCAGAATAATACTGTCTTTTCAACTTTGGACCTAATGTCAGGTTATTTCCAGATTCCCCTTACGCCAGAAAGCCGACCCCTGACAGCCTTTTCAACCCCTTCTGGTCAATTTCTATTTAAACGCTTAGCTATGGGTCTAACCTCTGCTCCCTCTGTCTTCACAAGACTTATGCATACTGTTCTTGATGGCTTGGTGATAATGTCTTTATATATTTGGACGACATCATAGTAGCTTCTAAGTCAATACCTGAACACCTTCAAACCCTTCAACAAATATTTTCTCGTCTTGCTGATGCCAACCTCAAACTCGAATTGAGCAAATGCTCTTTCCTTAAGAAAGAAATTCGTTTTCTTGGTCATGTCCTCACTTCTCATGGCATTCTTACTGTTACTGATAAAGTCAAAGCTGTTGCTGACTTTCCTCGTCCCAAGAAAGTTGAGCACCTTTGCTCTTTTCTTGAACTTTTAGGATATTACCGAAGGTACACCCACAATTATTCTACCATTGCAGCTCCTCTTACTTCACTGCTAAAGAAAGATGTTCCTTTTCACTGGTCGTCTTCCCAGGAACAAGCTTTTGCAGACTTAAAGAATACCCCTACTACTGCTCCTGTCTTAGCTTTTCCTGACTATAACTTACCTTTCATTCTCTACACTAATGCCTCTTTCCTAGGTCTTAGTGCTGTCCTTATGTAAGAACAAGACACACACCTTCGCCCCATTGCCTTTGCCAGCAGACTCCTTAACAAAGCTGAACGTAACTATTCTGTTACTGAAATTGAAGCTTTAGCGGTCATTTATGCTCTTCGACATTTTAAGGAAATCATCCTGGGCTATCCCGTCACAGTCCATACAGACCACCAGGCATTTCTTCAGCTTTATAAAGGCAAGAACCTGTCCGGGATACTTGCTCGCTGGTTCTTGACCATTCAGGAATTCAACACCACCTTCTCTCATGTGCACGGTAAAGAAAACAATATTGCAGACGCACTTTCTCGGAATCTTGTTGCTATCAATTCCCTCCCTCAGCCGGTCACTCTTACTCATGCGCGTATTCAAAGACCCGACCCAATGTGGAAACGTGTGATAATTTCTCTCGAGTCAGAAGATACATCAGACCTTACAGACTTCCCCACCTCCTTGAAACACTTCAGACTCGTCGATGACGTTCTTTACCACGAAACCACACTTTTCAACAAGCATGAACCAAACAGACTTGTACAACAACTCGTAGCTCCTTCTGATCTTAGCACCCGAAGTTCTGTTCCTCTTACATGATTCTCCACTGGCTGCACATCCAGGTAAAGACAAATTCTTAACACAGGCCAGGCTTCAGTACTTTTGGCTTACTGTGATAAAAGATATCCATGGCTACATTGACTCCTGCCATTTTTGTGCTACCCATAAAGGTCATATTCACAGTAAAGTTCCCATTTTGACATATACAATCCCTAGCAAACCCTTTGACATGGTTGCGATTGACCTTCTCAAGTTACCACTTATAGTGGAAATCAGTACCTGTTTGTGTGTATGGACCATTTTACCAGATTCTGTATCCTTGAACCTGTTCCGGACAAGACCGCTAAAACAATTGCAAAGACCTTCATTGACAAAGTTATTTGCCCCTTCACTACCACCAAAATCCTTCTCTTTGACAATGGAACGGAATTCAACAATGAGATTCTTTTAAATGTTTGCAAATCCTTTCAGATAACAAAATGTAATATCGTTGCTTACCACCTCAGTTTAAATGGCCTTGTCGAACGCCAAAACAGAAAGATTCTCAATGTTCTCCGACAGCTCGCTTCCAACCTTCATCTCTCCTGGGATCACCATGTCCCTATGATTCAGTCTTGCCTTAACAGTGCCATCAATAGGTCCATATCGGAGTCGCCCCACTTTGTCATCCTTGCTTTAGACAAGCGACTTCCATATGACCTTCTTGCTTCAGATATAGGCCCTATTTACAACCTTGATGATTCTGTAAAGGTTTCACTTGCAAACTTCAGCACACTCTTCAAGAGAATTACTCAGTCTCTTTCTCTCGCCAAAGACGAGATGGCCCGTTTTCACAATAAAAACGCGAGAGAGTCTAACGTTGCAATAGGTGACATCGTGTATGCCCTGAACTATTCTCCCTCTTCCAAGCTTTCACCAAAATTCCTTGGTCCCTTCCGTGTCCTCGCCTTCGAACCTACTAACAAAGTCAAATTGAAAAATTTACATTTAGACACAGAAACCATTATGCACCTGGACAAAAAAAATTACATTTAGACACAGAAACCATTATGCACCTGGACAAAAAAATTTACATTTAGACACAGAAACCATTATGCACCTGGACACCATTAAGCTCTTCTCCCGAGGTGTAGACCTCAACAATGCCCTCCGACACACTTCCTCCTTCCCTTCCCCCTTCACCTTCCCGTCTCCCACCCATGTAATCTTCGCAGCCGTAATACTTCTTCTTGAACCTCCTAACCGTCTTGCTGCCAAAGTGTTCTCCACTTCCATCTTTCAAAATCCTTAAAATTTTAAACATGTGTTCTTATATATACAGTTGTTTATGTCTTTATGTTAATTATATTGTACCTATCTCACTTGATCCTTATGTCATTGCACTCTGTTTGAATTTGTACATCGCTGGGGTCAGCGACAAGATATCTGGCCGAGCATATTCAATGTAGGAATGCAAGGAAATGCGTAATTGGAAGTGCGTGTGTGTACGTACGTGTAACTTGTTCTAGAGGCTTCATTTCTGCTTACGTAATTATCCTATCATTTCTATTATTGTAATGCAAAAATTGAATGAATGTAAAATAGATCATTATTATAAAATCAACTTAACGTATTATTTTGAGTGTCCGTTATTTTCTGTGTGGAAGGGAATAAATGAAACCAAATTGAGAAAATGGGAACCCTAGGAAATGCTCACGGAAGGACGCGGTCAACCAGGACGTGTCAGTTAGTTGTGAGCGAGCACCGAGAGTGAAAGGGTATCGAGTGAGTGGATAAGTGGATAAAGTGGTGTGCATTCAGTGACTCAATAAAACTGTGAACCGGAACTCATCTTTCCTTACAACCTATGTTGACGAACAACAACAACAACAGCCAAGAACATTTGATACCCACCCGTTCTCATCACAAGGGTGACTGCGTCCACCGCCACCCCCTTAACCACAAGCCTCCATCCCTTCTCCTTTCCAATCTCCTCTTCTGCCGCCATGCAACTCCCCTCCCCCTTCAATAGGCTTTCCCTTCAAACTCACATTATGCTGTGCTGTGCTGTGCTCATCTCTCAGTCTTTCTATCTATATATCCAACCCATAGTTTCTGGTCGCTGAATGGAATAATATTAGTTCCTAGTAGGATGAAAAAGTGGAAACTGTCGGGGGTGGGAGCTGACAGCCATGAGTTAAAGCACCCATCAACCCCCTCCCCCTCCCGCTCCGCCTGAGAACATAAGGATGAAGGAGACTGCAAGAGACCATAAGGCCTATACTAGGCAGTTCCATGTCCATTACCACCTGTCATTCCCATCCATAAAGTTGTCTAACCTATCTTAAAACAACAAATGCCATCGATGTATTCATTGATGATGAAAAGGTTGATTTAGTGTACATAGTACATGTAGGTACGAATGACGTCAAGAACACACACTCGGGAGAATTGATAAATAAATACAAACGTATGATCAATGGGCCAAAGCCAAACGTTGCAAGGTCATGATATCTGACTCTCCCTCGCATCGGTGCTGAAGGGCAGTTTTACAACGGTTTTCAGCACAAATGACCGCTTAAAGTAATTGTGCTCAAATAAAAATATGGTGTTCATAGACTTGTGGAATCACTTCTACGATAAAAAAAAAAAAGAATAAATAAATAAGAGAGAGAGAGACGGGCTCCATCTTGATCAAATTGGCTCTGTTCGCCTAGGTCGACTCCTCAATGATACACTAGAGGCATATCGGAAAAAAAAGAGATTAGAAGGGGTCTCTGTCCCTATCGTAGAAAATAGAAGTAAAATATCCACTTAGAGGCAGCAGTTAAGAGTCTATCTAGTCAATCCACATAGCTTGCTCAAGTAAATACAATTACTTTTCTCGAGGACTATGATATTGTTGGGGTCACTATATCTTGGATAAACAGTGAAAATAGTAATTTAATTAGTAATATATAATATAAAACTGTATTCGATATTCAGTGGCGAACGGTCACAGAGAACAAGTGGCGGTGTGCTTCTTTATGTAAAATCGCGCCTACACACACAGGAAATTACTAAACCGCAAACAACGAACATCGATTCTAAATGTGCAAATTAGCACAGCGCCCGAAAATTTTATGAATTATCTTCTTTACCAACCACCAGACCAAAATAAAAATATTGATAATGAACGATATGAGCAGATTTTAGACATCTGCAGTGAGAACGATGATGATGTTATAGGAGATTTCAACTTAACAGTAACTATATGGAGTGGAACATTAAATTCGCACACCAGTTATGGCCAATACGCTGGTAGAATGTTCTCGATATTGTTTGTTCCACCAACGATAATCAAGTAGCGGATGTAAATGTTGGACCGAAATTCAGCACCAGTGACCACAGTATCCTCACATTCAACATAGAATGCAACATCGATCTGCAAAACAAAAGCTTCGAAAAAAGTACCAGACTTCCAGAAAGTAGACTTAGAAAAAATTGAGTCATACTTGGAAACACTGACTGGTCAGAAATTTACAGAATACAGGATGTTGAACAAACTTGTGATATATTCATTAATATACTTAAGAAGAAATAATGTGTTCCAATGCACGATAGATGACCAAACCTAAATGGTGGAATGTTGGCATTAGAAATATTTTGCTAGCCAGGAAACATGCGTATAGGAGATAGAAATCAACATTTAGCCAAACCGATAAATTAGAGTACAAAAGATGTCGAGAATCTAAAAGGCTTATCAAAATAAGTAGGAAATCACAAGAATAGTAAATGCAAAGAAAATGCCATATGATTTTTCAGGTATATCAGAAAAAAAATTACTTAAGAACACCATTGATATTCTCCAATCAGGAGGGGGAGTGGGTAAATAGTAACAGATGAGAGGTCAATGGAAGATATCCTAAATGGTTATTTTGCGTTTGTGTTTATTATTGAGAACAACAGAAACGAACAGCCAGTCCCACCAGGACAGACAGTATCTAGACGTCCACTTGGTATGGATATTGCATAACACGATTTGATGCACGTTATAGATAAACTTGAAATATGCAAATCGCCTGGACCAGACAAAATTTACCCAAGAATACTCAAGGAAGTTAAAAAGTAATTTGCAAGTCCCTCGGTGTGATTTCTATCTTATCTTACCCATTTGGAAGGGTTGTGTAAGAATGAAAACTAGCAAATGTTGTACCCTTATTTAAAAAGGATGACAAATACAATCCTAGTAATTATCGGCCTATTAGCCTTAAATCAATTGTCTGTAAACTAACGGAGTCTATCCTGAGAGATAAAAATGTGAATTTCTTGGAGAACAATATTAAAGATTCACAAACAACATGGTTTCCGTAATAAGCGCTCTTGTCTCACAAACCCTTTTGACTTTTTGCATTATATTTATGGAATGTACGAAGAAGAGAGGACAGTTGACGTTATACATCTACACTTAAAAAATCTTTCGATAAAGTTCGTCATGTGAGAGAAATTCTCTAGTGGACAGCGACATCAATCAGATCATTTTTATGGTTCTCGTGTGCAGGAGTCCAACCTACCGCTCAGGGGCCGTTAAGACTGTGCATAGCTCTAACCCTTTCGACTACTGAGATTTAAAAGTCTCGGAACTCGGAACCATACTGATTCTCGAGATTAGAAAAGATCACTCTCTGCGAACCCATTTCCTTTTTCACCCAAGACCCAAGTCCACCCGTAGGAGGAGGTAAGGACCGGAACAAGTCCCTTTCACTCTTTGCCATTGTAACTACGTGAGAAATTCGCTAGTGGACAGCGACATCAATCTTAACGGTCCCTGAACGGTAGGATCGAGTCCTGCACACGACGACCATAAAAATTGTCTCCCTCATGTGAAGTTACTAAACAAACTAAAAGCCCATGGTATAGTAGGTCATATTCACTGATGGGTTTCTGAAAGACTGATCATAAGCAACGTGTTGTTTTGGATGGAAAACAATCAGACTGACGCTGTGTATCAAGTGGAATGCCCCAGGGATTAGTGCTAGATCTTTCTGGTATATATTAACGACCTGGATATATATTAATGACCTGGATGGAAATATAAAATGTGAATTATATAATTTTGCAGACGATATCAGAATTAAGGACCTGGATGAAAATATAAAATGTAAATTATATAATTTTGCAAATAAGATGATATCCATAACACAACAAACATTACAAAGTGATTTGAACATTCTATGCGTATGGACGGAAAATTCCTAGATGATTTTTAATACAGACAAATGTAAAGTACTTCATATAGGTAATAGTAAAGTCCAAGCCAACTAAGCTATGAATGGTGTACAGCTGGCAAGTGTAGAACAAGAGAAAGACCTATGTGTTGTGATCTCGAATGATTTCAAACCAAGCGAACAGCGCTCGGAGGTCATTAGAACCACAAATAAATTAATTTGGTTTATAAATAGAGCTTTTGAGTTAAGAACTAAAATAATTATTCTCAATCTTTACAATACCCTAGTCAGACCTAAACTAGAATATTGTGTATAGTGCTGGTCTCCATATTACAAGAAGGGTATACAGAAGTTCGAAAGAGTGCAGCGTAGAGTAGCAAAGTTCATTCTTAGGTTGTGGAACAAGCCGTATGAAGAGCTCTTAAGCGAACTAAACATATTTGTTTAGTCTCGAAACGGAGAATGAGAAATCTAATTGAGGTCTTCAAAATGATGAAAGGAATGAGAACACGGATGTGGAAAAATATCTTAAGATTGACACCTCCAACGAAACCACTGTAGGAGTAATTGATGCAAGATTGTAAGAAAACAATTTCAAACAGACGTCGCAAAGTAGTCTTTCTTCAATAGCGTATTTGGTATATGGAATGGTCTACCATCCAACGTCATCGACTGATCCACTGTAGATGTATTAAAAAATGTCTCGATATTTACTTAGCCACAAATTCCCGACTAGAATAGTTTACTTCTAAATAGATTAAGATACATACATACTGTACACACACACACACACACACACACACACACACACATATATATATATATATATATATATATATGTATATATGTATATATATACATATATATATATATGTATATATGTATATATATATGATATATATATATATATATGATTGATATATATACATATATATATATTGATATATATATATATAATAGTAATAATAATATTAATGATAGATACCAAAACGGCCATGTTCGTTTGTCCATGTGTTGCTTCCTGTAACTATTTCGGGGTGGCATTTAACGAGCAAGGACTGAGAAAAGCAGGAATATTAACTAAATACATAACTAATGTAAACATGGTATGCAAAATCCTAAAGGACACATTGGTACCAGATTAATGCAGAGTGGAGATATATATTTCATTATCAATACTGAGATGGTTCAGAATAGTCGGCATTAAACTAAACGCATTAAATACGAATAGACACCACAGAAAGGTTTGTGCTACGTTTAGTACAAGGAGTAACTAAAAAGGATGAACTAAGGAGTAAAGATATACGAAGAGAGTGAGATAGGTATGGGCACGTGAGATGGTATGGACAAGTGAGGTGTATGAAAGAGCAGATATATCCCCAGATGTACGACACCAAAATGCCACCAGAAAGACCAGTAAGTAGGGAAGGAAGAAATGGATACAGTGTTTGAATCGGTCAAGAAGAGAAAGAGAGGGAGGGAAACATGTCAGTAGCAGTTTATGAATTGCATAAATTTCCACATGATTGTTACTTGATAGATCTTACTAACAGAAATAATGATGAGATGTGTGTGTGTGTATGGTTTCTATATACATAATTGTTGGAAACAAAGCAAAAAAAAAAAAAAAAAACTTACTTTGTAAGCAGAAACTCCAACAACTGTCGGTGTTGGTGCACGTGGTCGCGCAAACAATCAGTTGCTGTAGGTATGATGACAAGTTGACGCTCTGAGGCAAACACTCACTCTCGAACAAGGGGCGTGGCACAATCTAGCGAAGACAAAGATAAGTGGGAAGTCGGGCAACATAATTATCATAATTGTTATTATTGTTATCATTATTATTATTATCATTATTATTACTATTATCATTATTATTATTATTATTATTATTATTGTTGTTGTTATTATTATTATTGTTGTTGTTATTATTATTATTATTATTATTGTTATTATTATTATTATTATTATTATTATTATTATTATTATTATTATTATTATTATTATTATAATTATTATTGCTATTACTATTATTATTATTACTATTATTATTATTATTATTATTATTATTGTTATTACTTTCATTATCATTATTATTATTGTTATTATTATTATTATTATTATTATTATTATTATCATCATCATCATTGTTATTATTACTATTGTTATCATTATCATTATTACTATTATTATTATTACTATTATTATTGTTATTGTTGTTATTATTTATCATTATCTTGTAATATTGTTATAATTATTATTATAATTACAATTATTATCATTATGATGTAACATGTAAACCAAGCCATTCATGCATCGATATCGTGATTGCTTGAGTAAGCAGTATTGCTTAAGACGTTGTAACAGTCTTTCTGGTTGGAGAAAGTGTCGAGGAGAAAATTTTATTGGTTCACGGGAGTAAAGTCGCGCCCTTAGGGAAGACACTTAGATGTAACAGTAAAGATCATTAAACTGGGAAAGTGGTGACGTCGGTGCGAAGGTGGCTTAGGGCGTAAATTAAGGATCCCAGTGGGGAGTCCCTTGGTGTAAATCGACAAGCCAAGTGTAATATTATTCGGGAAGAAAAGAAGAAAACTTTTACCTTCGTTTAATTCACCCCATAAAGAAACATTACTTACTTCCTACACAAAGATAGAGTAAATGTCATTCTTAAGTAAGTCAGTGGTGAAAAGAAAGTTGAAAGTGAAAGAAGAAATACAAAACCATATAAGGGAACAGTAAAAAGAAGTAAATCGTAGTTACTACAGAGGTAACGGAGGTGACGAAGGCCAAACTTAGAGTAAACTGCTTAAATGAGAAAGAAAAGGAGTACAAGAAGAAGCTGAGAGAGGAGTGGGAGGGAGTGAAAGATAGAGTAGAACTAGGAGTGGAGGAGGAATGGGGATGGTTCAAGGAGGGAGTCATAAGGTATGGTGTGTGGAACAAGGAGGACGGGAGGAAACAGAAGGAAGGATAGTGAGTAGTGGGATGATGAAACAAAGAAGGTTGTAGAAGAGAAGAAACGAATATTCACAGATTGGTTACAAAAAAGGACGAGAGAATCATATGAAAGGTACAAAGAAAAAAGTAAAACATAAGGTAAAAGAGGCAAGGAGGAGAGCAGATGTGAAAAAGAGTAAGAGATGACAAAATTTTGAGTAGAGAAGAAAGGGTAAAAGGTGCAGATGAAGAGATGATAATGGAAGAGACGGCAGCAAGAGGAAGATGGGCAGAGTATTTTAGGGAGTTGCTAAATGTGAAGGAGGATAGGGAGGGAAAGATAGGTGCAATGGGAAGCGCTAAGAAAAGGACAATGATGAATGAGGAAAAGATGAGAAGGCTCAAGACCTTGGGCGATTCCGCGTTTCGAGGCTAAAACAAAGGCGAAGGTCTGTCTCGAGCTCTCCAACCTTCGGAATTGAAGTTGAAGGTCAACCATCTGACTGTCACACACGTTGCATTCTGGCGCCATTTGTTGGGACTTACCTTTCTGAAAAGCTGAGCATTTGCTGCAACCAAAATAATATAGAAAAAACGGAATAGGCAGTGCGTCCATTTCATTATCACTGAAAAAAGAAAATATATATATCAGTATGTATATACAGTACACGAACACACACACAGACACACACACACACGCACACATACACGCACGCACACATAGACGCACATACATGCCTGCTAAACTATTAACCGAGCGGTTGGCGTGCTGGAAGAGATCTTGGAAAGAGATCTGACAAGATACCTCAAAATAAAGATTTGTTGACAGTGGATGGATGATTTCTATAAAGATCAATATATGAAAATAATAGTGAAAGATGAAATGTCAGGATGGTGGGCGGTGACCAGCTGAGATAAACAAGAGCTGATTCTGGCACCTGTCTTCCTTAATGAAATGATAAAAGGTAAGGCAGGCTTCACTAATATATTTGCAGACGATGCAAAGATGAAGGTAATAATAAAACCGCTACCTCATGTGGAGAGTGGAAAGGATCTTGGCCTAATTATCTGCAACAGGTGTAAAAATTCATCAATGTATTTCTGCCTCCGAGGAAATAAATAGGATACTGGGGTTGTTAACGCAAAATTTCATGCGACACAAGTCCAGTTGTTATCAATGGTACGACCACATTTGGAATATGATGTTTCCATTATAGACCACATATATTATTGGAACGAGTACAATGGCAAACCACAGGACTCAAAATACGAAATGTATGAAACAAAGCATACGACAACCACTTAAAACATTTTAACTTGTTCTATTTAAAATACTATATTGATACGAAACGGCCCGATAGTGTAATTATTATCATTGTTATTTTTTCTTGTGTCAATAGTAAGTGCTGCGGAATTAGTCATCTGGCAACATTGCTTGTCAAGGATGTCGTGTTCGCTGAAGCCATATTGAATATATATAAAAAGAACCTACTGGAAATGCCAGAAAATAAGTTAGGTGTCATTATTCAGGTCAGACTAAATAATTGTACTCCAACCGTGTAGGAGAATAGAAGACACTTGTTCGATACAAAATAGAGAAAGAGCAGCTGTGATATTTTTAGACAAATGGTATGGCGTTGACATTCTTCACCAGAGCAATTATGCTCACGAAACTTCACTTGCATCTAAGTGCTTGTATGGTTATCAATTATCATGTCTATGGCAAAGCATAAAAGGCGACACAACACCAACTGTTGAGCTGTTGTGCTGATAAATTGCTTTGTAGCACCAAACAGTATGTACCGTGGCACGATATGGGTGTAAGATCTTACAATTAGCAGGAATAAACGAATTATTAATATTCATTCGCTATACATCACCATGGGTCGGTGTTGGGACCAGGAACGTGAAATGTATATATAGATATTTACCTGGCTTCTCTGCAGCTTCCTTTGGGTATGTGCTCTGACCTGAGACAAACAACACAATGACGAAAAATCTGGAAGCTCGTTTTCATGCACACACTGACTTGTGTTTGTGTGTGAACAATTTGCGATTCCTCGCATTGGTCTGCACGCAATGAGTTGACACGATGACTCGTAGCATACTGTTGCTATTTTTGTTAATTTAGTTGATCAGCTCTTGTATACTCCACGTGGCATTTTGGGGTGACGTTGCTGCATTGGCAATGAGACATGCGTTTAAGAAATCAGGGATTTTTTTTTAAACCTTTTGAAAGCCTTGGCTTGGCTACCTCCCGTAGGAAAGAAGGCGTTTATATGTAGTTTTGAATGCTGAAGAGAGAATTACCAATTTTCTTCAACTAGGCCAGTCTTTTGAGCTATTCCCCTTTCAGTGTAAGATAAATTGGAGATACAATTGTTGAAGTAATCTCGTTCTGATGCATATCTGAAGTGAGTTCTTTTTCTGGAATGTTTTGCATACAGAAGAAAAAGATAGCCATTTTGCTATTGACATTTCATTGTAAGATAATGAGGAGTATAACAGTTAAGATATGAATATTCCTTCTAATGTACATGTAATTACCGAAAACCTGTCTGTCCATCGGTATCCTAAAGCCCCAGTCACACCAAGCTTACGACCTGTTTCCGACCACTTCGACCGAAAATCAATCGATCGGTCGGCGAAACAAAACCTATGCAAGGAATTAAAATGGAAAAAGTTAATGTGGTTGATAAGATGAAAATCTATGTACTGGGGACTATTCAGTGTGTGTTGTAATATATCAATCTATCGACCTATCTATGTATCTATCTTATTACCGACTACCAGCGAATTTCAAAGACTACTTGCAACTGGCCGGCGACCACCTGGTCGCCGGTGGTCGGAAACAGGTGGTAAGCTTGGTGTGACTGGGGTGTAAACGGCCTCTTTGCCCTTACAGGGGGGTGGCAAGCCAAGGTACACATCCACCAACCTTCATCCGCCTCACACTAATCCCACAGTCATTTGTTTTCCTTTCTATCTCAGCGTATGTGGATGAAGGGTCATCCCAAAATTTTTGATAGGACATTAATAAACGTTAATGTATCACAAAAGGGACACTTACTTTTCAAATAGGATAAATTGTTTTCTCATAGCTAAAGTTTCTTTTGGGGAACGCATTCCGTTAGGTTCCAGGAGTTCCAGAAGTATATTGTCTTATATCACAGCTGCTCTAACACCCCTGTTCCAAGAACTGAAAGACCTAAAAAAAAAAAAAAAAAATGCTGAAATCATCGCATAGTTCTAGAAAGTTGCTCAAATTCACCTATTTTTTCAGCCAGTCAACACCCATGTTCTAAGTTCGGTTTGAAAAAGGTTTCAGATGAGAGTTTTTCATTTTCCTCTTCCTTTTCCTCCCTTTCTTTCTCCTTTTCATTTTCCTCTATTCTTACACACCTCTTCCTCCTTTCACTCCTCTTCCTGATCCCCTTCCTTTTCTTTCTCTTCCCTTTTTCATCTGCGTTCTCATCTCCCACCTACTTCTCCGCCTCCTCTTCCTCCTGTTCCTCTCCTTCCTCCCCCTCTCATTCCTTCTCCCCCGCTCGATATTACCTACTAGATAAACTACACTCCATAAAAGCAGCTTCGTCCCCTTCTCCTCTTCTTCCTTCTCCTCCTCCTTTTCTTCCTCCTCTTCATCTTGATCCTTCTTCTTCACTTGCCTTTGTCTTTGAGAGCGTCCTGGCTTTGTCTCGGCTGAACCCTTCGCCCTTGCCGCCAGGAAAAAAAAAATAATAATAATAATAAGATAAATAGATAGATAAATCCGCGTAGCCGTGACTCGGTCTGTCCTTATCGAGTAATGGATTCTGCCGAGTTTTTGATATACTACTCGGCTCTCCATTTAACATTCAATGTGTGTGTATATGTCGTAGCCATATTGTTAATAGAAAATGTGTGTGTGTGTGTGTGTGTGTGTGTGTGCGTGCGTGCGTGAAGATCGGCCAAGTTACCTAATTTTAATAAAAAAATAAATAAAAAAAATCAGCGCTCGAAGTATCCTGTTTTTTACTCCAGTTATCATACCTAACTTAAAATTCATGTGTGTGTGCGTATGTGGTTTACCACGATCTTGGATCACGTGTTGCACTCGTGACCAACAGCTATTACCAACCTGGATGAGAGCTCAGAGCTCATACGGTCACACACACACACACACACACACACACACACACACACACACACACACACACACACACACACACACACACACACACACACACACACACACACACACACACACACACACACACACACACACACACACACACACACACATACACACACACGGACATGCAGAATTCCTTGCGCACCAACGTTAACGTTGGAGTACCGACTCTCTGTACAGCGGTGCTGAAATTCTCAGTCCTGGGCGAGACTCGAATTCTGAACGTTAAGTTAGCGGTTGAGCGCAATATCACTACAACATCGAACTGTGTGTGAGTGCGTTAATGAGATTGCTTTGCGGCAGCTAAGATAAAGACATAAATTGTCCTTAGATTAAAACAACATGAAACAGAATATCTTGGTAACCTCGTACACTTTTCATTTATTAATAAAAAAAAAAAAAAAATGTAAGTCGTCAAATTTATAAAATAATAATAGTAATAATAACAATAATAATAATAGTAATAGAATAATAGCAAATAAGTAAATTTTCATTAATACAAAAAAAAAATGTAAGATGACAAGACATTTGCATGTCGTGCCGCTATTGCAGTTGTACGCGTATTGTTTATTCAAAGTATTTACGAGGCTTTCGTGGTGTCTATGGAAACCTATGTAAATTCAAACACGTACCCACAACGTAAAGGAGCTCTTGCAAGCCGCAACACATCGGTAATCCATAATAATTTGCAAATTTTATTAAAAGAAAAAAAATGCAAACGATTTCTTTCTCTCTAAGTCGTCCGACATCAATAGCCAGGCTCGCTGCAACTGTAATCTAATTGGCTGCCGTCTGCAGACAATGCCCAACGTCTACAAATCGACAGAAGCGTGTGGGCACGACATATCCCTTGCCATCATCGTTATCTGTTGACAGGGGGTAGAATTTATTACACGTATAGTGGTGTTACCGGTTTTATTTTGTGATTTTGTGTGTGTGTGTTTAACTTCTAAAAACAGAATTTAAGCCAGTTGGAAATAAACACAACAACCAGGTATTATCCATCGATTAGAGAAAATCGTTCGAGAATATCTAAAACAAAAATATTAGTATATTGCCGAATCAAAGAGGTTGCCATGTAACTATTTTTTCCTTACTACTTGGTAGGCTAATTACGATATATTTCAAACATATATAAAACTAGTAACAAGGCATTAGTAAAATAGAAAAAAATAATATACTGAAACAACGCTCACAAAAGAAAATGTTATAAAAGGGAAAATATTTATCATACTGACAGCAGCAATTCAATGTTGTTGTTTTTTTGTTTACTAAAAGATATGTGTCCAGAACAACAAATAAAATCATATTCATAATTCTATAATCAGACATATTCTACAATATTCGTGCGAAACTGCAATTGATAAAAAAGGTGTTAGTATTGTTGGATACCAACCTAAAAAGGAATAGTAGTTCAATGTTTGATAGAGAAGACAATAGTTGGGGAAAAAACGTAACGGTAAGTTGAGAAAAATAGCAGGAGAGAAGATAACAGATGTGAGTACACGAGTAAAATTGAAGATATGATTTACATATATGGTATGGATGAAGGAAGGAAGAACTGCAAAAGATGGAGGATTATTTCAAGTATAAAGGTGTAAAGGACGTCCCAAGAATAGACGAGTGGATGGAATGAAGGAAGAATTGGATAGAAGAGGAATTGATGGATGGAAATTTAAAAAGTCAGAAGAAACTAGGATGCAATTATTGGCGGGTCGGGATCATGGCATGCACACCACAGAATTGGAAGAAATCCGTGTTGTTGTTTTTTTTTTGTTAGTTGTTTTTTTCAGAACCCACTTTTTTTTGGTGGGGGGGTTATTGGGTCTTTTGGGGTTTCATTTTATTTTTTACTCCTCATATTTATATGTAAATCAATTGAAATAACCTGATTCAGTACTCCTTGGTAGTGAGAAAATTAGACATTCACAGGGGACACCATTGGTGTGGTATAGTGTAATTGGCATAGGAGGCTAGCACAGCATGAAATAGTGTGCAATGGTGTAACGGCGTGATCTGACCAACAACGACACCCCCGGACAAAAGCCCTTTCATACATCCAACATAGGTTCACTTCTCTTCTCTGTGCTTACAGCATCTAGCACCTTCGCCCACGGGCCAGTTACTCTTTAGACTCCTTGGGCACATGCCGTGTCTATCCTCTTTACGCATGACCTACCGATTAATAAACCCACGAATCGTACAACCTGTTTCACTGCTGCTCCGGCTAATTTGCATGTGAACAATTGACAGCAGGGGACGACAGCGAAAAAGTCAAAGTGCCTGCTGATAATGGGAGAAAAAAAGACAGCTGAACGAAATGAAGTAGATTTTTTGGAAATAATAAAGAGAAAATAGCCTGTAGATACTGCAACTGGATAATGAGTGCCAAAATTTAAAAAAGTAAAAACCCGCAAGCGAGTTACTGTTTGATATTATAGATATTTCTAGGAATATTTTCATGGATTTTACATTTCTTAAGTATATGAACATATATAGACCTTATTTATTCATATGATATAAAACAAAAAATTATATAAAGAATACTGATATATACATATATATATATACAGTATATATATATATATATACATATATATATATATATATATATATATATATATATATATATATATATATATATATTATGACAAACCTGTGTCGCCAGCACTTATTACTGGTACACTGGTTGGACAGTGGCTCATGACGAGAGTATATGTGGCACTAGCGTGTTTGTTTACATGGTGGAACAGTGTGAGTGGGTCGGTGCAAACACCATTATAATGACTAGTTTACCATTTTCGGAATTTCTTTTATATTTATGAAGTTGAAATTATGCGTGTATATAGATTTGGTATTGATATGGCGTTTAACGTTGAAAGAAAAGGTCCAACTTTCTTTTATGTATACAGGATATGCAAATTTTGTTTTAAAGTTGTTCTATATGGTAAAAACATCTGTGGCCCAAACGTCGCAGGATGAGGAGAGAGAGAGAGAGAGCAACCCCCTCCCCCTCGTTTTTCCCCGAATCTGAATACAGAATTTACTATTTTCACACGGATAACCAGCGCTTCTATGTTATGGATCAATATCACACCGAAGAAGTTGAGTTTTAGAGGTAGTAAATGAAATATTTAAGGAGAGCAGGAAGCAGAACGGAGAAATACTAGTAGATAAGAATGATCAGCATTTATTTTTTAATGAAAAATAGTCCCCAGCAGACATAAAACAATGCTGAGAGACGCCAGTCCGTAGGAGTGCCACTAGAGTCCCTAGTTAAAACATGCAGTGAATGGCCAATCAGGGTAATCTAACCACAACTGTTGCTTCTTATCAGTGACGCGTCTGCCACTCTGTGAAACTGACATGTCCCAATCTTGTCGTAGGTGTGATCTCCGAGGAAAACTGTTATCTCTACCAATCTGAGTTCAAATTGAGTACCAAACTCTTCATAAAAATCTTATCTTCCTTGGCAGGTACCTTTTGCCTCTGAACGCAGCTGTACAATAAGAGATACATAGGAATTACTGGAAAGTGGATTATAACAACAAACTCAGATTGAGGAACACCATAGGTTCCCATATTCAAAAAGAACGGAGGAATCATATTGTGGTGATTACAAGGTAACGCTTAATCCGCATCTACTAGTAGCACAGCACCCACTACTAAACCAGGAAGAAATGTTCCTTTGTTTTGGGAATAGCACGATATTTTCTAAAATAGACTTGAAACATGCCTTTCAGTAACTGCTTATGGACTTGATGGAGAAAAAGCCCCCTCCATCAATTTGCAATGCGACCTAACA
>NC_134786.1:60659612-60677112 GCF_046742065.1 Oratosquilla oratoria
ACTCGACGAAGTGCAGAGCTTTAGTGGAGACGTGACACAGGTAAGTGGTGACGAGGAGCCTACGTACCTACGACCGAAGACGACACCTTTGCCCCCATTAAGCGCTTTGGAGACTGTTCTTGGGAGCAAGTGGATTAACTGTCACTGTAGCTGGAAATCGGAGAGACATGCGGGACTCAGTGGCAGCTAAGGGAAGAGGGGGAAAGTGGCACGGGGTTTGTTGAGGTTGGCCATATCTATTATTACCACAAATGAGGATTGGCAGCTTGACGAATCGGCAGGAAAAGTCCTACCAAATACCCATGAGAGGTACACGTCTAGAGGGGCTCAGTCAATGGTCGGGTGAGTCCAGGGGATCAGCATCAGGTGAGTCAAGTTATACAATGTCTTGGAATAAGTGAAGCGCGAGTGGAAGTTGACGGTGGTCGCAGGAGGAAGAGGAGGATTAAGGAAGTAGAGAAAGGGGTAGGATGGAAGGTCCTAAATGAATTCTACGTGTTGGGTCGTCCATTCGATTGAAAGAGGAGGGAAAATGGAATGAAAGGGAAGAAAATAAGAGACGGGGGCCTACTTGTGTCTTCATTTCTTCTATCTTCGATGTACTTAATAATTCATTTAATAATTTATTTGTTTAGTTATTTACTAATTTGCCATTTTACACTTTTGTCTATTTGTTTATTCATCTACTTGTCTATTTATCTAGTTAGTTATTTAGCTTCTTTAATCATGTGTAATTTAGTTATTTATCTAATAATTTATCAATTTGTTTTAATTATCTATCTATTGGTTCATTCACGTATTCATTTGTCTTAAATGAACAATTAACTTATTTATTTGTTTTTATCGATTTATTTGTCTTAATTTATTTGTATATTCTTATTTGTCTTGATTGATTAATTTCTATTTGCTTATCCATCTACTGTATTTATTTGTTTACCTTTCTACTTTTTCATTGGAGACGACAGACGATTTAATTCAGGTGAGTGTAGGACCCCTGGCTGTCCCTGTTGCCTTCCCCCTTTTTTTCCCCTATCCCGCGACTTGGTGCCGCCCTTAACATTTTCTATTCTGTTTTTACGTCAGGTGATTAGGTCTCCCTGAAAGTGGGTGTCGAGAGGAGGTGTGTGTGTGTGTGGGGGGGGGGGGTTAGTCAGATTACTAATGTTCCTGTAAGTCTACCTTCTCGATCTCTCCATCGTCACCAGGTCAACGTTTGGAGTCGAGTTCTCCCGAAGTCTGAGATCGCCCAGGTCGCCTCCTGCGAGGAGGATGTCGCAGGGGACGTTGTCTCCTGGTCCGGCCCTTGGGGAAACCATGGGGCCTCTTCCTACCAGGTACCCCTGAAAGATCTCTGCCGTTCCTCCACAGAATCGACCTTCTTCATGCTCCCTGCAACCTCCGCCTACAGCGCCTTCTACGTGTGTGAGGCCCTCGGTGGTCGAATGCCTTTTGCCACAACCGATGTCAGCCCAGAGGTCCGCGACGAGATACGGGAATTTGCACCCTCGCTCTTGTCCCAGGAGAATTGCAACTACTGGCAAACAAGTTTGACAGACGAGGCCGAGGAAGGTGTTTGGGCAGAGCGGAGAACGGCCCCCGATTACGATGTCTCCAAGAACGTTTCCTGGATGCCCAACGAACCGAATGGCCTCACGTACCAGAATTGCGTCGTTCACCGTCTCGCCTCTCCTTTCCTCCTTATGGATGTCCCTTGCTTGGTCCCCGCCTGCGTCTTCTGCATGGCCCCACACAAGATGTGGCAGTTGCACGGTTCCTGCGAGAACGACCTGACCAACAAGTTCTTCTCCCTCCAGCACGAGAGTCCTGGGGCCTTCCTGTGGCAGGGCTACACCGACTACCGCATCCTCCTCCAGAACGGGACGTGGACGTGGATGGACCGTACCAAGAACGAGGTCATCGCGACGCTCGTGAAGGACGCGCATAGGTCCCCTATGGGACGTCTCCTGTGGAGACTCCACCGACCCGTGTGCAAGCAGGAGGAAGGCAACAGAGTCCTTCTCCTCACCTCCTGCAGGGAGGGAGAGTTCTCGTGCAACGACGCCACCTGCATCCCCATCGAGAACAGGTGTGACCTCAAGTTCGATTGCCTGGACCAGAGCGACGAAGACGGGTGTCAGATCGTCCAGAAGGCGAAGTCCTACAAACTGGAGCTTCCTCCCCGTCGGCATGAGTATCCTTACATCATGCCTATCACCACCAAAATCGTCCTCTCCGAGATAAACTTCGATACCAAGGCCATGCACATGCACACGATCCACAGGATGACTTTTGTCTGGTTCGATAGCAGGTTGTCGTACATTAACCTCAAGAAGTCTTCCCATCTGAACAGGTAAGAGAGACAGGAAGAGCACTACGTGAGAACGAAGTCTTTATTAGTGTAAAGTCTTGATCATTCGAACTTTATCAGGTTACATAGGATAAAGCTCTAATGAGCAAATAGTTGTCTATCCAATAAAGACTTCGTCCTCATATAGAGACTTTTCCTCGCCGACTTTTCACCAGTTACCTTCCTCGTTCAAATAAGAAACAGATCATCAATTGTCACTTCAAAATCCTCCAGGACAAGTGGGAGGTCACCTAGCTTATCATTCTTAAGAAATGAGCAGGTAAGAGATGATCATATGTCAATTGAAAAATATCCAGGACAAGTAAAAGGCTACCTGGTTCTTATTGGTGCTAAGAATTCTTCCAATCTAAAAATATAAAGCGACTTTTTTCTAATAATCCTTAAGATGTCTTGTTAGCTCAAGTAAGAAACCCCCTGATCTTAATGAAACTCAAGAAAACTTCTTACCTGATTAACCAAAGATCTCCAATGGACCATCTTTTGGTATTCATTGATTCCAAGCATCTTTCAGCTACCCTCCACATAGATCAGTATATCTCTTGGCGTATCATTCGAATTCATTCTACCCTGATATCCTTTCTTGTTCAGTTCTGTCCGGATTCCACCTACAACTGCACCCATTACTATTTCCCATAACTGGTAAAAACTTAATAATTTTAAGAAACTTTCAGATACCCTTCACGTAGACCAGCATCTCTCTAGAAATATCATCTAGGCTCCTTCTACCATCACACCCATTTTTTTTTTTTTTTTCAGTTTTGTTCGGATTCCTTCTTTAATGGCATCCATTACCATCTGTCATAACTGGGCAATACTCAGCCAGTCCGAGAGACTTTCAAATACCCTTAACGTAGGTCAGTATGTATCATCCAGACTCCTACCTATACACTCATTCTTTCTTATTCGGTTTTGTCCGGATTCCTTCTACAATTGCACCTATTGTCATTTGTCATCCATTGTAATCTGTTATAAGTGATCACGACCTCTTAACTTTTTTTCTTCTTTACTTTATGGAAGGGTTTCCCACGTAACAATGAGGACGATCTGGTCTCCAAGGGTCAATTTCGTCGGCAGCATTGGACAGAAGACATCATTGGTGGATGACAAGTGCGTAGCATTCATCGAGAGGGCATCTCTCAGGGAAACTGGACATGGGGAAAAGCCAGAAGAAGGTAATGGTGCTCATTATCCCCGTCGAGTAAATCCCATCGCAAGTTTGACATCTAACGTTATGTCCACTAGTGCAGGACAACTCTTTTTATAACGGGCATATCGTATCCGTTAATGGAAGACAAATATTATGACTATTTATTAATTTATTCATTTCTATGTGTGTTTATTTTGTATGACAAGTAAAATGTAAAATTCGAGGGTCACGCAAATTCCGCCACTACGTTAAACCGTTTTCTTTAGTATCGTATCGTCATCTGGAGCCTTGGAAGCTACGTTATCCAAGTCCGAAAGTCGGGTCCCTAGATCCAGAAGGACAGAATCTATCCTATCACACCCGGAACAGTTCCGTCATCTCAATAACGATGTGTCCCTTCCCCGTTGGGTAGAATATCGCCAACTGTTGTGAATTTGAACAACTACAAGACGACTTTGCTTACAATATTCTAGACTAACTTTACTAAAGTTACAATGTTATATACCTTGACTTCAACAAGGTGACCCACCAGGGACTACTAAATAAAATATAAACACATGGCATAGGAGGAAAAGTGTTTGGATGGATTACAGGATGGATCAGTGACAGAAAACAACGGGTCACCATTAACGGTATAGAACCCAATGGGGGGAAATGCTACAAGCGGAGTTCCCCAGGGCTTGTTTTTGGGTCCCTTATTGTTTATTATACATATAAACGATTTGGGCAATGAAATTAATAGTGATGTTACATGCGGATGACACTAAAATATGACATCATATTAAGTCGGGGGAAGATGCGGGTATACTGTAGGAGGATCTTGTTAAGTTATTTGCATGATCGGTTACATGGCAAATTGACTTCAGTATCTCAAAGTGTAGTGTTTTAAACGTAGAATTACACAACCCAGCAAACAGGTATAGCTTAGACAACACCTTATTAGAGAAAACTGAGTGTGAAAAAGACTTTGGAGTTTTAGTGAATCCTGAACTTAAACCCAGAAAACAGTACATTATTGCCAGGAATAGAACTGACAGGGCATTTGGATTTATTACTAGGATGGTAACAAACAAAATTGCAGAGGTAATCATTAAACTATCTGGCGATAGTTAGACACATCCTTGACTATGCAATGCAGTTTTGGTCTCCGTCCTATAGAATGGAATTCTTTCATTTGAATCAGTACAGAGGAATGTGACAAAATTATACAAGGGCTTAGAAATTTACCATACGAAGACCAGCTTAGGCACCTTAACTTACACTCTCTGGAAAGACGAAGCGTGCGGAGTGATCTCATAGAGGCATTCAAGTTCGTCATGATAAAGGTGATGCAAGCAAGGTCATCATATTAAAATAGCAGGTTAAGACTCGTAGTAATGGAACTAAATTGGATATATTTAGGTTTAAGAAGGAAATAGGCAAGAACTGGTTTGCCGATAGTGTCCAACGAATGGGAAAGACTTAGTAACTAGGTAGTGAGCGCTGAAATTATTGATTGCTTTAAGAGGTGAGATAACTGTATGGATGAGGATGATAGGTGGTAAGGGACATGGAATTGACCAGTGTAGGCCGTATGGTCTCTTGTAGTCTCCTTAATTATGTTCTTGAGAACCTGAAAACAATATATCTAAAATTCCTATATATCTAACTTCTCTTAGTTCGTCATTCAACTTCTCAATATATAACGCCATATATGAGCTCTGAGCTCTCATCCGGTAAGGTAATAGCTGTCGATCATGAGTTCAGCAGATGATTTTAGACTATGATGAACCTCTCTCTCTCTCTTTTACGCACGCACAACTCACCACGAGTATATATATATACTAGTTGTCTAATGGCTCGCCATAATAAAGACTCGGTGAAATTAGAATAGAGACTGAGCTAGCCTAGTTCCCTCGGGGAACTACCGGGTCGTTCCTTTTGTAGGGTCTGATTGGCTCAAAGCTATCGTCTTTCCTTCACAATAAGCAGTCGCTAAGGTAAAAGTTCGAGTCCTTGCGGTGGAGCTTATTTCGTTATACATACATACATACATATATATATATATATATATATATATATATATATCTATATATATATATATATATATATATATATATATATATATATATATATATATATATATATACATATATATATCCTCGGTTTGTGGATGGTATCTTTGATGCTTCCCATCCATCATGGAACAGCAGTCAACTCCTAGGGTGGATGGCTGCCCGGATCCATCCATCCATCCACTCATCCACCGCTTCGTCAATAGTCTATAGACAAGTATGTACTTTTTTTTTTGTGGGTGGGGGGTCAGAGGGTGAGTGGGGACCATATCACTCCACCCCACCCCCACTCCCAGCCCCACACTGTCTGTCGATAATTAATTAATTAATTACCTCTGTTAGATTCTTCCTTCGCGAGGTGTGTGTCGTTTTCGGTCAGAGTTTTGTGCTTGCTTGTGTATTGATTGACTCGGAGGAACGAAGACTATGAAAGGCATTGCCTTGGATCGAATTTACTTTTTTATTTTTATTTCTTTGTTTCTTTGCTTGACATTTTTCTGTGTCTTTTTCCTTTGGTCCTTTGCCTCGATTTCTTTACTTCTATCTTCTTCTCTCTGTCTTTCTCTCTCTTATCCCCCTCTCTCTCTATATCTTTCTCTCGTTCTCCCTCACTCTCTCTTCTCTCTTTCTCTCTGTGTACCTGCCTTTCTCTATTACTTTCTTTTTCCTATATCCCCGTTTGTTTTCCTGTTACTATGTCCCTCAGTTCCTCTGTTTCCCTCGCCTTCTCTGTTTGGTTGTTCACGGCAACACGTCTGGGTCGCCGCGTGACATTAAACTTCCAACAATAGTGGGTCAGTGGTACCTACTTTGCTAATTGGATCAAGACTAATAAGAATATATATATATATATATATATATATATATATATATATATATTTATACATGTATATACATATATATACATATATATATATATATATATACACACATATATTATATATATATATATATATATATGTATATATATATATATCTACATATGTATATATATATATATATATATATATATATATATATATGCACATAGAGTTGAAAACTACATCATTCTCACAGTTATTCAACTTTTTCATAAGGTTTCCCAAACTCCCTATTAATTTTCTTGCATTAGGGTGATGAGCAGGTATTAAATCACCTAATGTAGCCATGTGATATATTTTGACGTTTCTTGATGATGATGATGATGATGATGATGGTTTTATAACGGATTCGTGTTCACAAATTGTGGTTCGAATCTCGGTTGAGGCAGTTATTCACTCAATTCCTTTTACGTAAGGCTCGATCCCTCGTTCTGTGACACTCTTCAATCATCACCTTTGAAAGGAGACGTATTAGCATACATATATATGTATCGACGACATGAATGGCGGGGGACATTGTCCTGTTCAGAATTGAATCTCTAATATGCAGTCTAGTTTAGCAAAGTGGTTTCATAACAAAAGATATACTCTTACGTATTCGTTTGTCAAAATGATTCAGTAAAAAAAACATGCAGAATCCTTACATAAACAATGCAGAATTCTTATATATAAAGAAAAATATATTTGTTACGTAGAACCCAGAAAATGTTTGAACTCACTTCCGACAATTTACATAAAATAGTGCGTGTCGTATGTATTTATTTTATCTATTTTTTTCCCACGAGATCCGATAACAGGAGGCATGATTGTGAATTACGTAAGGTAGACGGCCTTTCCTAACAGCCCCTGTCAACGTTGTTTGTCACTTGCGAGCCTGATGGAGAATCCACTTCAAAGAACATATCCATCATATCACACCCACACTCCATCCCCTTACACTCCGTATGGATATTGACTGCGTAAATGTCATGCAGTCCGTGTTGTATGAACTTTGGTAAAAACCCCGACGGACCAGAGGCACGTAGAGTTATTTTGTGACCAGAAACTAACGGTGGTATTCTTAAGAAAATATATTTCCTTATATAATATTATATATATCCTTGGAGGTAAAAGATTTATATAAGGAAAGAACCTTTTTTTTTTAAGAATACCATCGTAAGATTCTTACGGTGGTATTCTTAAGAAAAAAAAATTTTTTCCTTATATAAATATTTCCCTTCCAAGGATTTATAGAAGATTTGTATAAGAAAATATATTTTTAAGAATACCACCGTAATCTCTATCACTCAATAGATAATTTAATAGATGAAATGTTGATCACTTTTAACTTCGAAAAATCCCTCCTTTCAGTCGCCATCCATTCTTGCGCAAGCGTGGTCAAAGGATTGTCATCAGATGCGTTTCTTGGGTTCGTTGTCGTTTCTTCCCACGCGTCAACTTGGTTGTAACCATTAGATACAACGCACCTGCTCTGAGAAGATAATGGTGAGGAGCATACGCCAAGAGGCGCTGAGTACCTGCTGCCGAAGCCGTCATCTTACTCGATGTACTTACATAATTAGGATAGACAACGGTTTTTTGGGTGGAATCAAAGAGACGAGTGGGATTCGAACATACGACTCGGGTGGTCTGAGGCCAGAACATTTCAATTAGGTCACCAGACATCTACGAGTTAAGGGATTGCCAGTATGTATTTTATGGCAAGTATGTAGGGTTGTGCTTATTTATACTTAATTATGTGTACTTTAGTATATTAATGGCATCGCGTCGTTATTCCCGTTTTCTGTCGTCTGTCAAAGCGAGTATTACCTCTTTTACTAGCAATTTTCTTGCCTTGTATCCGTTGTCTGCCTGATACTAGCGAATATGACAGTACCGTTTTTCACGTATTTTTTTCCTGTCATTCGTGGTTGTCTGCCGTTTATTTTGTACGTGGGAATAGAGATTGAGACCATACTACAAAATGAATATTTGAACTACATACTCGATTTATGGAAATATGTTCTTCGTGGAAGTTAATACCAAAACACAAAGATAACTGACCAACAAACAACGTTTCATTTCTAAGAAATAGTGAATAGAATTCACTGTGTTTACGCCATGTAAAAATGTAACACACAAAATATATTTCCGTTCATTGTTTATCTTTTGCAATATGAAAAATTCACAAAATGGGCACGTTTCCTGCGCCACTATTGCAATTCATACAATATCGAAAATATATATCCTCCAAGATTATATAACAATGATAGCAATAATAGTAATAATAATGATGATGATAATAATAATAATAATAATAATAATAATAATAATGATAATAACAATAATGATAATAATAATGATAATAATGATAATAGCAACAACAACAACAACAACGAAATTCTTCATGAAAATTATGCATTTTGTGCATTTAATTGATGCCAGACGAATTTGATTAAACAATTAATCCACCCCTGAATTGGAAGAAAAAAAAAATCGTTAGGTGTAATCATAAATCGTTTGGTGTGAATGACATTCCCGGGGCTCGCTGCGGGCTGGATTCTATTGGTTTCCGACAGCCTTGACTGGGCGGGGAGGCGACCCAATATACCCCCCCCCCAAAAAAAAAAAAAAAAAAATTATAACTGGTGAGGTGAGCTAGCTTCAAGATCCACCGTGGCCGCACTAATGGGCTTCTATCAATCCCACAGTTGAGATCTTCAGTGGAAGAGAGAGTGCTCTCTGGCTGGTGCGAGAGTACCAGACTATCTTCAGCTGCGATTTCGATCTTTTGATGTATCCTTTCGACAAGCAGGTGAGTACCCTGCGTCGCCCAGAGACCTTTTGTTCTTTACTGTACCTGACGCTCTGCCCCTGGAACCTACACTACCAGCTGTGTTGGCTCAAAAAATATCCATTTCCTCTGTGTTGCTTCTGTATTGGTTTTGAAAACCCATGTTAACTTTAACAGAAAATTCATATATTCAAGAAGATATGGGTATTGTTATAGATCCCAGTTCGTAAGATGTGCTGCGTCTTGCTGCATTGCTTCTGACCTGTGTAATGGGCTGGGGGAGGGCTTCATCCTCGGGGAGCTAAGAAAAAGGGGGGGAACAAATGGATGAAGAAGGTGGAGGTAAGGAGTGTACAGAAGGAGGCGCTGAGTAGCTCTGGCCGAAACCGTCACCTTTACCTTACTATGCGCTTTAGGGCAGGGAAGTCATAGTCACCGCCAGGAATCAAAGAGGAATGCAGGATTCGAACTCACAAATGAGCGAATGAAAGATCAGCAAGCTTCCGCTGACATCACTATCATAAGGAAGTAGGAATCTGGGTTATACCATCACCACCATCTTTTTTTGTAAACAAACCAACAAGAATTTGAATGGCTGACATCTTGTTGTTTTTTAATACCAGCTTCTTTCGTATATGGCTGACGCCTTGATGTTTTCCCTCCTTCAGTTGTGTTCCATGAAGTTGATGCTGACTTCGGCTTCGTCGGAGTACTTGACCTTCGACGGGTCGAATAGTCAAGTGGAGTACACAGGGAGTCGGTCTCTGCTCGAATACCACATCGATAACATCGTTCTAGAGGTCAACAACGCGAGCGAACTCGCACAACTCACCATTACAGGTCAGAATTCAGACGTTCGGATGCATGAGTCGCCTTTTCTTTCCTCTTTTTATTCTAGTGTAGCCGTAAGTTTGGGATACACAGTGGGCTTAGCAGGGATGGATATACCCTTTCCGGGTTTTCTTGGTTTATTCGGCTTGGATGATATATGTTATTTACAAGCGTGGGGATATGATATCCCAAGGGGAATGTCTTCCCTACCGAGTCCAAGGAAGAGTGTCTCCCTTAGTCTCCTCTCACTGGCAACGCAGTCGCCCCTTATGTGTATTTAAAAAGATCTTTATCAGCGGTCTTGTGTGGGGCTGCCTGTACTTACTTTCTACAGTAACACAAGTGGGTTAGTTGCATTGCTGTGGAAGTATTAAGTACTGTATTTATGTTCATTAATGTGTCATGAAATGGTGTATGGGTTGGAGTTACAATTATGTAGCTTGGTAGGTGTAAGGAAAATGTTAATGAACTGTCTGGTGACACTATGTACTTGTTGAGTGGTGGCGCATACATGCCACTTCTAGCCCTGTGACACTATTCTTTTGAAAAAGCTTGTAGCGGAACTAGTCAAGAATAATCTCGGATTAAGACTTCCCACCCAATATATATATATATATATATATATATATATATATATATATATATATATATATATATACATATATAATTCAACCACAAACAACTTTTAATTCCATGCCATCGCAATCGAGACTGAAGAATCGCTCGATGGAGACATTTTGTTGGAAATTGAAACGTGGCATATATATATATATATATATACATATATATATATATATATATATATATATATATATATATACATATATAAAGAGAGAAAGAGAGCTAGCGAGCCCCTCTGAGGATAGTGATTGAGTGATGTGGCAGCAGCATGATCTCACCAAGCCAGGCCCTAGGGCTCAAGTTGAAATCATTAGAGTATATAATACCATCTTAGTGTTTATACTGGACGGTGTAGATTATTATACAAATGTTACATTACACTTAATACTTTTACTATATCACATATGTAATACAGAGTTGTAATATCACATAATATTTGATAATGAGGAGTAACAATTGGAGTGATATATACATTGTAACAACATAGGTATTGAAAATGTTGAGTCGGTGGTGGCTCAATCGGTAGTGTGTTAACCTAGCATTCACTCGGCTGTGGGCTCGATTTCGCACACTTCTATTCTAAATGCCTGAATGAACAGCTCATGAGCACAGGACGAAGATGACCATGGCTGCAACTATGCACCTCACCTTTATGATGTTAACATATGGTTATATAAAGATGGATGTGCGCATCTCTGCCTTTGACTACAAAAATAAATGAATAGATAAATAGGTAGATATATCAATAAATAAGCGGATAAATGTCTCGGGGGAAATTCTATTAAATAAAAAAAAATCCAGTGTATTTTTTTTCCTTTCAGTCAAAGTTAGCCGACTGTCTGGTTACGTCGTGCTGACCATATTCATCCCAACCACGACCCTTCTCGTCATCACCTACCTGACCCTCTTCTTCCGACCGGACATCTTTGAGGTCAGAGTCATGACGTCACTCACGGCTCTCCTTGTCATGGCAGCGTTGTTCACGCAGGTGAGTCTTCAACGTATAGAATTTTTTTTCATTTCTAGAATGGGTCCGTTTTAGAGACTATCCCTGTGTAGGAATGTGTTCTGCAGCACTATTCAAATAATTCTGCAGTTAGGTTTCGATCCCTAAGCCGAGTAGCTGTGCCTCTGGGTGAATGTACAAAATTGAACAATTGCCATGTTTTACATTATTAATTGAATAACTCTGCCGAAGGCATTTGAACCCAGGCTGTATGGCTGTAGACCAGAAAAACATCAGAAAGAAGGAGACTGCAAGAAACCATAAGGCCTACACTAGGCAGTTCCATGTCCATTACCACCTATCACCCCCATCCATAAAGTTATCTAACTTTTCTTAAAACCACTAATAGTTTCAGCACTCGCCATGTGGTTACTAGCTCTATTCCATTTGTTAACCACTCTATTGGTAAACCAAATCTTATTTCCTTCTCAAATCTAAATTTGTCCAACTTAGATCATTCTCTTGTGGACTAATTCTAGTGAATTAAAATCCACTCTATAGGACGGAGACCAAAACTGTACCGCATAGTCAAGGATGGATTTAAACAACGCTAGATAGAGTTTGATAACTACCACTGCACTTTTATTCGTAACCGTCCTAGCAATGAAACCTAATACTCTGTTGACTCTATTCCTGGGGCTAATGCATTGTTTCCTGGATTTAAGGTCAGGACTCAGCAGCACTCCCAAATCTCTCTCGCACTCAGTTTCCTCTAAAAAAAATTTTTATCTAAGCTATATTTGCTTTTGGGGTTGTGTAGTCTACGTTTAACGAGCTGCACTTTGAGATATTGAAGTCCATTTGCCATTTCACTGACTAAGCGAATAATTTGATAAGCTCTTCCTGCAATGTCCCGGCGTCTTCTGACCTAATTTGGTGTCCTTTTTTAGTGTTGTCCGCAAACTTACTAATATCACTATTGATTCCATTCTCCAAGTCATTTATATACATAATAAACAATAAGGGGCCCAAAACCGAGCCCTGGGGAACTCCACTAGTAGCACTCCCACAGTTGAATATTACACCGTTAATGGTGACCTGCTGTTTTCTATCACTGATCCATGTTCCAATTTATTCAAACACTTTTCCTCCTATGTCATGGAGTTTTACTTTGTTTAGTAGTCTCTGGTGGGGCACCTTGTCGAGCGCTTTGCTAAAGTCGAGGTAAATAACATCGTAACTGTCATTGTAACTATGCCTTGTAGACATTAGTGCATAAAATTGAAGATTAGTTATACATGACCTACCTTTGATGAACTCATGCTGTGAGTCACGAATCAAATTATGTCTTTTGATGTGATCTCTTGTTCTATTAGATATCATTGATTCCAGCTTTTTACGTATAATTGACGTCAAACTGATTGGTCTGCTGTTGTGCAAAGACAATTCATCACCCTTTTTGAAAATATAAACAACGTTTGCCTGCCCCAAAAATAGGCACAAATCCAGTGTCTACCGACTTACTAAATATTTCCGTTAACTGGTCGCAGATTTCAAATTTACATACCCATCTGTTTGACTACTCCTTCCTTACTAATACTGATGTTAGTCAGGATTATATATGAACTGATCTGGAGATCATATACCTCCTTCCATGACCCGCCCTTGGTCCAGACCCCTGACTACGTTAATGCCTCCGGGTTGACCGCGTTCCTGACCTCACTATACTTTTCCTCTACACAGCTGACCCTGTCATTGTCCTCCGGGCTGGCCTCGTATGTGATCAGTTGTCCTCAATATTTTATCGGCTTTTTAAAATTGCATCTCATGAAGTCAGATACTAGGGACTATCACAAGCCTAGTGTTCAACCAACTGCACCACGAGGTGGATGTTTAAAAGTGACCACTCGCTCAGTTCTGCAATATGATCGCAAAATATTGTTCATGGAACAAAACATGAATTACCTAGTTTACTCACTTCTACCATGTGGCGTGGTGGGTTCCCGCTGTTCACAAAGAGGCATACCTCGTGTTATTGTTCATGCAGCTAGGTAGTTTGCTAAATGGGTTTAGAAGACGGTAATTACTGGAGACCATCTCTCGTGGGTAGGCTGAAGAGATTTAGAATTCTAGTCACAGATATTTTCTTAGTATATACCTTTTATTTCTATTTTTCTGTGTGCATTTCTTGTACAATGAGATACAAGGGACTTCAGAGAGGAACAGAACACACTCTAGTCCTTCCTAGTGTGTGTGTGTGTAGGTAAACATATCACGGAGGCCTCAGATCTTGTTTCATATACGTCTTTCTTCTTCTCCTCTAGGCATCTTCTTCGCTGCCATCCACGTCCTACTTCAAGATGATCGACATTTGGCTCCTCTTCTGCACCTTACTCATCTTCGTCATCATAGCCTTGCACACATTCCTGGACCGGAGGGTCCCTCCTTTGGGGAGTGTTCGTCTTCCCGACCCCATTATCAATAAAGATTCCTTTACCCACATGTCAGCCAACACAGTACGTTCCTCCAAGACTCTGACCAGCGGGAAGATGAGGGTCGTACCTTCTTATAATGCCAAACAGCAGAATAAAGGCATTAAGTGTCTTTGCAAAGTCGACACCAACCAGTCGGACTCGTTGGTTGTCTGGGTTCGATGTCTGGTGGCGTTTTTAGTTGTCGTCTTCAATGTCGCCTTCTGGTCCGTTGCTCTGCAGGGCTGAGCGACATGACGTCACGACCAGAGGTTATGTGTTCACCTGTATTTGTGTCTGTTTGTCTGTTTGGTGTGGTGTATGTTGAGCAATACCTTTATAACCTTGAATAATTGTTACCTAGAGCATCAATGCACAGTTGCACAGGTGAAAAATACTTCAGGATTCGCCCTACTACCCTTGCAGCTGTTGTAGATAGCCAACCACACACTACGAACAAAATGCCCAACAGGAATAATGTATTATCACTATTACTATAAACCGTACGTTGATGAGATATACAACGAGAAATTAATTTGAAAGAAGTGGAGAGTTTCAATTACTTGGGATCACATGTAGCAGTGAATGGAGGAATGGCGTTGGAGGTGAATTATAGAGAAAAAGAACCAAGTAATTATCTGGATGAAATACATACATACATATGCCAAAGGCTTTTTCCCCCTTACATGGGAGATAGAAAAAAAAAAAAAAAAATCCACTCCCATTTCAACCCCACATACTCCACTCCCATTCACCACCTCCCTCCCTCCCTTTTATCTTGGCTCCTCCTGGGAGGAGTATTGGCTGCATGTTATTGTGGGGTTAAAAGCTGATCAGTAGCATGCAGCTGATACTTTAGGGTCGATATGGTGCGCCTCTACGGACCAGAGCCACACACCATTTTGTCTCTGGTAGAGGAAATCTCTATTCTTAGAAAATGATGATACTTTATTATACTGTCACTGTCCTTCCATTATGCTGTCCCCCACTCTTGTTACTGTCCTGTACCACTTCTCTGAATACTAATTTTATCGTTTCGCCGAACCCTGTGGTGGGGGAAAAGAATCCCGCCGCCAAGATTTACACTTGAGTCGTAAAAAGTGACAAAAACGAAACGGGTATAGGGCTAGGCATCCTTCTCCCTGTAGCCCCAAAAGGGACATTCCTTAAAAAAAAAAAAAAAAAAAAGTCACTGGTGGTGGCGTAATCGGAAGCGTGCTGGTCTTGCATTCGCATAGATGTGGCCTCGAATCCCGCAGTTCCCTCCGGTTTCTCGCAGTGAACGCTACATCCCCCCACATTCCAAGTGCATAGTGAAAAGGTGACGGCTTTGGCAGCAGATGCTCAGTGACTCCTGGCGTAGACTCCTCATCTATCTGGAGATGAACGCAAAGAGAAGATTGCATGAGAACCCACAGCAGATTTGTTATTTTAAGGCATAGAGGAAGAACCTAAAAATTTACAAGAGTGGAGGTGTTTGAAAAATATGGTAGGCAACGAGGATGGAATGACTCGATTCGCCTGCTGTAAGAAACGGTGACATTGAAAATAGTGTGACGAATCAACAAGACGACTCATGAATCGTCTTAATTCTTTATGAATCGAATCGATTCGATGATTCGCTTGGTGTAAACGCAGCCTGAGTGTATGCTTTGACGTCAACCACCTCACTTGAGGAATGACTTTCGGAATGTATGTTTTCTTCAGTTTTGTGTTATGAATAATCATGTTCAGGCTTAAGACGGTATTTTACGATAGGAGTGTAGAGATCAGGGATATTGCATAGGCCTTTCCTAACGCCTATGCCGCGTCCAGAGTTCGAACTCACATGTTTATTCTCCTATGGTGACCATCAGACGTGCGAGTTACCACTGTGCCGTGCCATACCCTTTCTTCATTGAATTGTGTACAAGTATATACGTATTATTACCATTATTGTTATTACTGTTCCCAATAATGTCATTATTGGTATTCTTACTGTGGAATGAACGTGCATGGAAGATTAGTGGAATTTGCAATTTTTGTTGAATGATAGTTTATGTCCTTAGCCAATATAGGATAGATAAGTGAATTGTGCCATATATCAATCGTCTAATACTTTTAGTGAATTATGTCGAAGATGTTATGAAAAATTATGCTAAACCATATACATTTGTTTCATTCACAAGTTTCACACATTCCTGCCTGAAGATTGAATGGATTATTTTTCTGTTCACATGTAATTACTGTTCCATTGATTATCTACGTCTACGATTAAAATTATACACACACATCTATATACATATGCAATTACATATATATATTTTTTTTTATCAAGCCCAATGCACTTTAATTCTAAGCCATCAACATCGGACGAACCGTGGAGGCACGTGCAGAAATTGAAACGTGGTACGCCCGAGGACTCGAACCAACTCGGCGAGAACATTACCAGTGCCGTATTGATTATTAGACTAATACACCATCAAGAGAGATAGTGCATTGTGGTTGATAAAAATGTATCTCTAGTCACTGGGACCCATTCAGTGTTGTACATATGCAATTATATATATACATTTAGGTTAATCTTTTCTTAATACTTTCTCCAAAACCTTCTATCCGTATTTCTCCCAAGGATTTTATCATATTTGATATTCATTTTTCATCTGGGCTTTGTACTAGAAGGCCCTACAGTCTGTACAGAATATCCTTGATTATTTCCCTAAAATATTTCAAATATTTCGCCTGTTTATCAACTTGCCCCTTGCTGGTGGTGCTACTATTTGTTCTAAAGAACAATGGCCGCCCATAGATCTAACATCAATCTTATCTAGAGTTTTCGAATTTATCCTTAACCCGAGCATGCCATAGTAAACAAACGATGATGGTTATTGAAAGAAAAACATATACATTTTGGTCAAAACATACAATCATGACTATAAAGATAAAGGATAATAATGCCTCCGTTCAAAGACCGCGCCAAAAATCACTGTTGACTGTTGGCTAGTCACGAGCAAGGTTCCTTTCCTTTATTCCTTCACAGGTTAGTTTGTATTAAGAGATTTTTCGTTATTCTTTTACATTTTCATCCATATGTGCATTATTTGACAAAATCTCTAAAAAACTTAAACATTGCAATACGCTTAATAAAACACCAACTAAGTATAAGAGCATACAAGCGAAGAGAATGCTGGTCAGTTTTTTGTCGTCACAGGATCAGTGTTGCCATTTCATCGTTGCATATTTACACTAACGTAGACTCCTACTCAACTACAAGGACTTTGTGTTGTATGATCATAGAAACAAGTTGAAGAATATTAAGTATTTATCTGCTATAGAATTAAATTAAACCCATGATCATAAACAAAGTATATAAATTAACCAATAATAAATTCAGTGTAACCGAACAAGGCGTTTGAAATTTGGTGGTACGTGTTTACACAAATCGACACC
>NC_134786.1:60684612-60687112 GCF_046742065.1 Oratosquilla oratoria
GTCGTCATTATTATAATTATTATTATTATCATTATTATCATTATCATTATCATCATTATTATTATTATCATTATCATTATTATTATTATTATTATTATTACTATTATTATTATTGTTGTTATTATTATTATTAATATTATTATTATTATTATTATTATTATTATTATTATTATTATTATTATTATTATTATCATTTTTATCATCGTCATCATTATTGTTATTACTATTATTATTATTATTATTATTATTATTATTATTATTATTATATTATTACAATCATTGTTATCATTATTATCATTTATCATTATTATCATTATTATTATTATTATTATTATTATTATTATTATTATTATTATTATTATTATTATTATTATTATTATTATTATTATTATTATAATCATTATCATTATTATCATAATTATTGTTATCATTATTATCATTATTATTACTATTATTGTCATTATTATTATTATTATTATTATCATTATTGTTGTTGTTGTTGTTATTATTATTATTATTATTATTATTTTTATTATTATTATTATTGTTATTATTATTATTATTATTATTATTATTGTTGTTGTTGTTGTTGTTGTTGTTGTTATTATTATTATTACCATTATTATCATTATTACCATTTTTATTATCATTATTATTGTTATATTTTATGAATTATCTATCCATTCCTTGTATCTTTCCTATGGTCATTTTCTGCACAGGATCCTTCATGCATTTGTTCTTGAACCTTGTTAGATATGTCAGAACTACTCAGAAGCTACACATGGTAGCAACAGACATACATTTGACTTATTCATACCTTTTACGCGAATTTCCTCCGTAAAGTTTTCATTTTATCTTCTTTGTTTTCTTTTCTAATTATATATTTATTGATTCAGAGATGGTGGCATCAGGAAGTTATTTGACTCATTCTTTGCGAATTTCCTCCAATATATCTTTATTTACTTATTTAGTTATTTATTTATTTATTTATTCATTCAGAAATTGTAGCAACGGACACTCATTTGACTTATCCTCCATCTGAATCTTGTCCAATTTTTTTTTACTTTTTTACTTTTTCATTTACTTATGGGTTCATTTGTGTATTTATTCATTCAGAAATGGCAGCGACAGACACTCGTTCCATTTATGTATCTTTCAAATTTCCTCCGATAAAATTTAATTCATATACTTGTTTAGGTGTTTACTTGTTCATTTATTTGTTTATCTATTTATCAATCATGTTCTGTCTAATCTTGACACTAAAAAGGTTCAAAGAGACGGGAGCGAGTGAGGTGAGAGAGAGCATAACTAGGAGGGATTGACGACGTAAGGAAGGGAGCGATGGTAGAAATCCTCTTTGTCAACAACATAAACATACCCCACACCCCGCTCTCCGTCGGAATTGATTAAACTACCGCATGCAATTCACCATTATTCCGTCACTCCTACCTCCGTAATTTAGAATTCATGAAAGAGGTGCTAAAGGACGTGAAAAGAACCCTTGGCCTACTGGAGGACCTTTTATGAACCTATGATAATCTACGCCCATCAACAAACGCTATTTTATTTCCATGAACGGTCTGCGCACAGCAAACTAGGTCAGACCTTGAAACTTCTTCGAAATTTTGGATCTTTTCCATTGTACGGCATGCAGTTAATTTCATGAACTTAAGAGAGGTAAGAAATGAATATTAATCTGAAACCTGACCTATCCTGACCTAAGCTAACCTAACCTAACCTAACCTAACCTGACCTAACCTGACCTAACCTAACCTAACCTGACCTGACCTGACCTAACCTAACCTGACCTAACTTAAAGATTCTGCATGCCGTAAAATGGAAAAGACCCGAAATTTCATTGCTCCAGTTCAACTACATTCATGTACAGGATCCGGTTGGAGTGTTTGTAAATGCAACAAAATTCCAGCCAATCAGCAACCGAGATTTTCAAAGAAGATGATAGTATAAACATAAAACCTTTATAATACAAAAGCATAATTATTTACATCTACAAAAGCCAATGACAGCAAATGGACGCAGAAATGCATACATGTTAATCTTAATTAAAGTTTATTAAATTTTGGAAAATAGAAGAAACAATAATAAAAATATGAATAATTACATATGGAAACTGTCATTACTGCGTGTGGGGAGGGATATAAACATAAGCATTTGGTAGGCATTACCGTTCAGGACTCAAACCTATTGACCGAAAAAGGTTATCGAAAATGAAGTGATCTAAGCGCAATGTTACATCGTTGAAACAAATAGTATTCATATTTCAGACGAGAAATCATGAACAACATGACAAATCTATGCCATTTTCATATGCACAACAAAAGGAGCATCAAATTACTAGTGCGGCAACAAGTGTTAAAGCGCCTTCCACACACACCCTGATAGACTAATACGCTGCCGATACCTTTAAGATACAGTAGGAAAATGTACATTTGTAACTAACTACTTTGTATAAATATTTGGTGCAAAAAATGTCAAGTTA
>NC_134786.1:60712112-60719612 GCF_046742065.1 Oratosquilla oratoria
TATTTATATATATATATATATATATATATATATATATATATATATATATATATATATATATATATATATATATTCGGTTAAGATCTGCATGTCTTAGAGAAACAAATAAATTCTATATTAATAATAATGTAACACCAGAGGTCCAATTACTATCAATCAATCACATTGATCATTAGCCCACCATATTTGGAACGTTCTTTTTCGAAACAACATAAATATAATGAAAAACATCGACTAAGTAGAAAGCTTATAGTGACTAATTGTCCCGTATGGATTATTGACAACATAAAGCCCCATTCACACTATGCTTACGACCTGTTCCGACCACCGACCGAAAATCAAGCGATCGGTCGGCGACACAAAATCTATGCAAGGAATTGAAATGGAAAAAGTTAAAGTGGTTGATAAGATGAAAATCTATGTACTGGGGACTATTCAGTGTTTGTTGTAATGTATCTATCTATCGATCTATCTATTTATATATCTTATCACCGACTACCAACGACTTCCAAAGACTACCTGCAACTGGCCGGCGACCACCTGGTCGCCGGTGGTCGGAAACAGGTTGTAAGGTTAGTGTGACTGAGCCCTTATGTTTTATGAAACCAATATATTAAGAACTACTGTGACACCCATACGGATCAGAGTAAAAAAAAAAATATTATTATTGTTGATGAAGACATCACCACTCGATAAAGAAATGACGATGTTTTTTTTTTTACTGCCTTCTTTCAAATTCTTAATTACCACCTCTTAGACTCCACAATTTGGGCTCGATATTGTCCTCAAATGTCTTACTCGTCGTTGACGAAATACTAAAGTGACTAACTGCACAACTAACAGCAAACATATAAAAGAAATCACATGGAAGCTGCTTGAAAATTGTCCTAATTTTCCCTTAGAATAAAAAGATAAATTTTATACAGGTAATTATATATATATATATATATATATATATATATATTATATATATATATATATATATATATATATATGTATATATCAGCCACATAAGAAACAGCGGTTTCAAGTTATCCATCAAGACGTACCATATCACTGAGTATGTGAGAGAGGGAGAGAGAATCGATTATCCTTTAAAAAAGATCAAACCGTACATCTTCGCTATTCATCATGCATAGTCTACAAACCTGCTTAAACCGTATGTTTTTTTTTAGGATCTATGTTTGAAAGGAGGCCCGAAGGTAGTTCTTCTTGTCTACTCTGTATCTTTGTAAGTGGACAGGGAAGAAGGGAGGGTCGCCATGTAAATGAAGCTGTGGGGGTGAACCAGCTTCGGCTGTTGGGATCTTATGTGGATGTGCTGCTGTGTCTTCCTGCATTGCTTCTGACCCAGAGCAGTGGAATGGGCGGTAGTGATAACCCTTCATCCAAGAGGAGTTAGGATGATTTTTTTTTCTATGAGTTTGGGATAGGTGTAGGGAGGATACGTGGCTAAACCTGGCCACCCCTCTTACGAAGGGGAAAGGACTTTTTGATATGTACATTATCCGTGTGAAAGTCTTCGTCCAGAATCGAGGATCTCTGTGTGATGTTCTCTTGGGGTGGGGAAAGACCTTTTGGTACATATATATACGAACAAAAACCTTGACACATGCAGGATCTCATTATGATATTCTCTTTCCAGTCACCATGACATTGCCCAGCAACTCCTGTCTCACCGGCAACCTCTGTCGCTTTGTGGTCGTTCTTGCCCTCGCTCTCCATTTCTGCGTTCTTCTCGGTGAGTCCCTTTCGTGTTTTCTTCCTCCACCTTCCCCGCCACCCATCACACCGCACCTCGTCTCCTAACGCGGCCTCTGCTAAAAGTGGCTTATTATTGGTTCGGATAAAACTTTTGTCGCACCTATTAGAGAGGGAGTCCGGAGGGTGGGTTTGTGGTAGAAAAGAGGAACACCAAATGTATTATCAGTATTGTTATGATTCCTGGTATTATTTTTATTATTACTGTTGTCATTATCATTATCATTACTATTGTTATTATTATTATTACTATTATTATTATTATTATTATTATTATTATTATTATTATTATTATTATTATTATTATTATTATTATTATTATTATTATTATTATTGTTATTAATACTATTATTATTATTATTATCATTATTATTGTTATTATTATTATTATCATTATTATTATCATTATTATTATTATTATTATTATTCTGCCCATCTTCCCCTTACTGCCTTCTCTTCCATTATCATCTCTCCATCTGCACCTTTTACCTTTTCTTCCCTACTTGATTCGCCTCCTCTTCCTTTTAGGGAGTTGCTAAATGTGAAGGAGGATAGGGAAGGAAAGATAGCTGCAGTGGGAAATGCGAAGAAAATAAGAGTGAGGAGTGAGGAGAATGGAGGAGAAATAAGGATGAGGTGAAGGCAGTTGTTAAGATGATGAAAGCAGGTAAGGCGCCTGGTCTGGATGGATGCCATGCAGAATGTCTGAAAAAGGGAGGTTCAGTGATGGTGGACTGGTTGGTGAGGTTATTTAATGTTTGCTGGAGAGAGGGTAGAGTACCGGAGGACTGGAGAAGTGCCTGTATAGTTCCTCTTTACAAGGGAAAAGGGGACAAGTGTGAATGTAGTAGTTTCAGAGGGATTAGCCTGTTAAGTGTAGTAGGGAAGGCTTATGGGAGGATCTTGATTGAGAGGATTAGGAGAGGAACAGAAGGAGTAATTGGTGAGGAACAGTGTGGATTTAGGATGGGTAGAGGTTGTGTAGATCAGATCTTTGTGGTAAGACAGATATGTGAGAAAGCTATAGGAAAGGGGAAGGATGTTTTTTGGGCTTTTATGGATCTGGAAAAGGCTTATGATAGGGTAGACAGAAAGGCACTGTGGGAGGTTATGCAGATTTATGGGATAGGAGGAAAGCTTTTGGGAGCTGTCAAGAGTTTTTATGAGAGTAGTAGAGCTTGTGTCAGGATTAGAAATGGAGAGAGTGAGTGGTTTGAAGTAAAGGTGGGACTTCGTCAAGGATGCATTATGTCGCCCTGGCTGTTCAACTTATACATGGATGGGGTGGTGCGAGAGGTGAATGCTAGGGTAGTGGGTCAGGGATTGGAGATGGTTAAAGAAAATGGAGAAAAGTGGGAGGTGAGCCAGCTGTTGTTTGCGGACGACACTGCGCTTGTGGCAGGGTCGGAGGAGGGGTTGAGGAAGCTGGTGGCAGAGTTTGGGAGAGTATGTGATAGAAGAAAGCTAAAGATAAATGTGGGTAAAAGTAAGGTGATGAGATGTACAAGGGGTGAAAGTGGCAGTAGACTGGAAGTGAGCATTAAGGGAGAGCGACTGGAGGAAGTGGATAGTTTTAGATACTTGGGTGCAAGTGTAGCAGGAAAAGGTGGAGTGAAGGTGGAGGTAGAATGTAGATTGAGAGAAGCGAGTAAATGCCTTGGTGGATTAAAGAGTGTAATGAGGAATAGACATTTAGGAATGGATGCGAAGAGGAGACTGTATGAAGGAGTGATTGTGCCAACACCACTGTATGGGGCAGAAACGTGGAACATAAGAGAAGAAGAGAGAAGGAGTTTGAATGTGTTTGAGATGAGGTGTCTGAGAAGTATGGTGGGGGTTACTAGGCTGGATATCGTGAGAAATGAGGAGGTGAGGAGGAGAACAGGGGTGAAAAAGGAGCTGGGAGATAGGGTTGATGAAAGAATATTAGGATGGTTTGGACACATGGAAAGAATGAGTGAAGAAAGACTAGTAAAAGAGGTATGGAAGGCAGATGTGGAGGGAGTGAACATGAGGGGACGTCCTAGGATGAGGTGGATGGATGGGGTGAAGGGGGCTTTGGGGAAGAGGGGAATGTCTGTTGAGGAAGGAAGGGAGAGGACGGAAGACAGAGGTGAGTGGAGAATGGTTGTATATGGATGATGTTGTGATTGCATGAGGAGGAATGGGCGGGGATGGGGGGTGAGCTAGTATGTGTGAGTAAATTTTGACGCAGCCCGAAGGGATTTCTCCCCGTCCTCTCCTTATATGTAAGGGGGGACGGAGAGGGGGGGTCGCCGATTAAATGAAGCGGATGTTGACGTAGATATTTTTCGAAGATTATGTGCCTAAAACCGCAAAACAAATATTCAGTGTCTATCAACAGTTTAAGCCACAGCTAATTGTAATATCGAAATACCTAAAAAAATATTCCTGCTCACACTGTCGTCTTGTACAGGTATGTGCTCATTCATAAACAAGTAATTCACATATTTATAATCTTGAACGAAATTAGCAAACAACAATAATCAAAATAGGTTAGTTACCATAAAAAATATGTAGAGTATTGAACAATAACAAACGACGTTGTCGCAGACGAAAAATGTCGATTTTTCATTATTTCCCGTTGGTAGCCCTTGCGTTTACCATCCTCTCCCCCCACCCGTCCCCTCCTAACAGCGACGTCCAATTGGCTGGTCGAAGACTTCAAAAGCGACGACTACAGTATAGGTTGCGTATGAACAGGTGGGCGTAAGTGAAATGTCAAACAACATCAATACCCTTTTTCTTTTTAATAAATCAATTATTTATGTCATATAATCACTGCCTGCTGGTAACGTAATCACAAACGTGCTGGTCTCGCCTTAGCTGAGCTATGAGTTCGAATCCCGCACTCCTCTCTGATTCAAAACTCGTAAACGAACTAAGGTAACGACTTCGGACGCAGACGCTATTCAGTGCCTACTGGTGTAAGATTCTTACCAGCTTTGTTTATATTATTTCTGAAAACTGCGAAGCTATCTCACTGACCCCGAGTAAAAAAAAATGGAAGGAATAGTATAAAAAAAAGAAAATGTGCATTTGTCAACACACTCCAGCTGCTGTCAAGCCATTTCAAACATCTGTGAGAGACAGCTTTTATACATTCTAATTCATTTTCAGACTCGAATCGCTCAGTAAGGTATTGGGTCACCCCTGATTATAAACCACAGACATTGATTTGAGTTTTTTGGGGTCACGTGAAGAATTGTCACCCCAGAACGCCCTCATGAAGAATCGCCACCCCATGAGATCCCATCTGAAGAATTGTCACCCTAGAACGCCGAATATCAACAGTGGAATAAAGATTAGGTTAGGTTAGGTTAGGTTTGGTTAGTTTGGGTTGGATTAGGTTAGGTTAGGTTTGGTTTGGTTAGGTTAGGTTAGGTTAGGTTAGGTTCAATGAGGGTTATGCTTATTGTCATCAAGTTATACAACTGAGGGATCGTAAACTCAGAATGGCCCACATGAAGCCCTAGGATAGCTCACATGAAGCATTGTCACCCTGTCGAAGTCTAGGGTGACGATTCTTCATGTGATCTGCTTTTTGTTACACTCATCATGTGAGTAATCAGGTCACATGTTACACTGAAACATTTGTCTGTCGTCTGAAGCTGAAGATCTTGGAAAGGGCCGTGTAGGTATTTACTGAAGTTTTATGTTGGTTGATCAAGCTCTTTTCTGGTATGTTGTTCCATGGAAAGAACTGAATTGAATAATTGTACAATTAAAAAAATAATAATAATCGAATAAACAATAATACATAAACAAATAAATGATAAAATAAACACATAAATGAATAAACGAACAACAAAATAAATTAATAAACATATAAACAAACATTACTTGCAACATTCTAGACTTTCAAACACTATTTTTTAATAGAGAAAGGCCGTAGATTAGTACCATCAACATTTGATAAAATTCCGGAAGAAAATATGCAACAGATTTACGAAATATTTTGTGACGTCATGTCGCCACCAGTGCGATGATTGGCTGGTGGAGCTCCTCCACACAATGTTCCATAAAATGTAAACGGACAAAGAGAGATACCAAATCTGAATTAAGGCATAGAGTGACACACAGAAAACATTTCATCTTAATTGCACTGCCTGATAAAGGTCTAATTTTAATATCTTTCCTTGTAAATATTTATATATTGCTCTAAACAGACCTGTAGTCAGAACTTATGACTTGGGGAACTTCTTGCACATTTGAGGGTGGGGTAAGGTTGAAGGTAATAAAAATGACTAATCTTGTAAAGCATTTTCGGACAGAATAAGACAGCAGTGGTGTGACACCACTGCAGAACCATCAGACACTAAATGACTATGATCATCAGTCAAGGCCAACAGTGCATTATACATCATGCACGGGTCATGCAGTACAAGCGTATGCAGGTGGCGCCAAGCTGCAAGATAATAAATTAAGAACATATGTTTGCAGTAAAGAATATTCTCGAAACCCATTAGTTTGCACCGAACTACAAACTAACTTGCAGTTTTATTCGTATATGAAAAATGACTGAAGAATAAAAATATATGAGCTTGGGAGTTTGGGAGGGACACTAGGTTAAGCTGCATTTCGATTGTCATGGTCCTCTGCTTCTCAGCTCTAGTCCTGATATATTCTTTACAAGTTCTAAAGAGTATTAATCTTGCAGTCTAGCAGTACTAACTCCTCCTCCTCCTCCTTGTACCTCATCCTCCAGGAGATGGAGTCCAGGTGTACCGCTTTCAGGAAGACGGTGTACAGAGAGCGACCTACCTCGTCTACGGCGGCGACTACAACAAGACTTTCCCACTGTCTTCCCTCACCGCATGCGGCAGGATACGGTTCTTCTACCTCTGGAAGCTCTCCGTCTTCGGGACGCTCCTGGGAAATGATACGGGGCCCCTCACGTTCAGCAAGATCAAGCTACGTGAGTATGTCAGTCTCTCCTCCCTCGCAAAACAATTTCTTTTCGTGGTAAGACAAAGCGAATACAAAGATTTCTTTATTCTAATTCTCACCAACATCGAAAAACACTTTTAAGGGCAATTTTTTGGCTCGATGTAAGAGTATTTCTGCTTCACTTCATTCCTTGCTATGACGTAAAGGGTTACAAAGGCGGAGCATGCCGACAGGAGACATTTTGGTCCATAACTAGGTCGGATGCGAAAAAATTATAATAATGATAAATAAATGAATAAAAATAATAACAAAGCAAATAATGATAAATAAAATAGATAAATAAATAAATACGTAAAATAAATTAATTAGAAAACACGTAAATAGTAAGTAATAATAAATGGACAGATAAATAATAATAAATAGTAATCAAATTAACAATAAACAGACAAAGAATTACAAACAAATAAACAAATAATATAAAATGAATGACAGGCATTACAGCATCTTATTTAGGTGTTTATCTAAACGAATCTTAAAGCTTCGAACTGAACTACATTGCACTGCCTCTGCAGGAAGTTTATTCCATTCATTAACTACGCGGTTGGTGAAGTTGTTTCTACCCACTTCCAAATTAAATCTATCTTCTGATAGTTTGATATTATCATTTCTTGTCTGATTCTCAACAACTCATAATAATTTCCTTAGATACTGTATTTGATATTCTAACAGCAATCCTGATGTTTTTGTCCACCACTGTGTGTATGCCTTTCCCTGTTTCCGTTAATCCACTTCATTCCCTAGTCTTTCTTCAGTTTTGTCTTGTATCAT
>NC_134786.1:60724612-60746651 GCF_046742065.1 Oratosquilla oratoria
TGTGTGTGTGTGTGTGTGTGTGTGTGTGTGTGTGTGTGTGTGTGTGTGTGTGTGTGTGTGTGTGTGTGTGTGTGTGTGTGTGTATCTATCTATTTATATATTTGTTTCTCTCTAGCTTTCCCTATCAACCTACCTATCTATCTATCTGTCTGCCTACCTGTCTGTCTATCAGTCTGCCTGTCTACTTATCTCTCTCCAGTGTTCACAACATAAATGGTTTTAATTTTTCTGAATTACCCATCAATCTTATCTTACCACGTACTCCAATCATTTGAAGTTCCTCTCACTATCCCACCCCCCTCAGGGTGATCTATGCCTACATGGACACCATCTGGACGCCAAGTGTGACCTTCGTGGGTAGCGCCAAGCAGGAGAACTCAGTGCAAGATCAAAAAAGCCTCATGTACATTACGAGGCTATCAGAAAAAGTCCAGCCGGAGGGGGACCTGGCTGAAGAAGGTAAGAGTTCCCCAAATACACAGTGATTTTCTTGACATTCAAAGAATATTGATGAGGTGAAGGAGAACCCTCTCACGGCAGAAATAATATGTATATTTAAGAGCCGAACCTGATATTCCAAGGGTAACCGATATATTTGGAGATGTTTTGGTCCTCGAGTATGCGTCATATCGGCTGTTGGTTTCCGAACCCGAATCGAGAATTCATTTGACCGTTGGCAACACAGATAAAGAACAACTAATCTCTGTTCCAATAAAATACGTTTATATAGGTTTGTATATCATTACGTTATGAAGGTATAGATCTAAGAATATTTTCTGTATCCTTTTATATCCGAGTTGGGGCTGTTTATACAGTATACAGTATAGAAACCAGCTCTGATGGCCACTGACACCCACCCCTAATAAGAGGCTTTGTTGCTCTTATGTGTGAATGGCTACCCTTTAAAATTTTGATTTGGGATACATACATACATACATACATACATAAATACATATATACATATATACATACATGCATACATACATACATACATTGTAACCTTCTTGGGTTGGGGGTTACATAGGGAGGACTTAATGCGGGCGAGATAAACTCCAAAATGGGAGTTTTCTTCTTATTTATTAAAAATTAAGGCAATCTGGTTAAACACTGTACACATTTAGTCACTAGGGCAAGTCACACACGACTGCTCCTTGAGTCGTGCAGTCCGGTTTTGTTTCCGGAAATGCTGAATCTGCTGAATTTTGAGGTGCTCGCAGTCACCTTGTCAAGATTTTTAGTAAGGCTGTTTGGCCCTTTACAAGTTTGTTCTTGGTTCATAATTACTACAAACATAATATACTACATACATAATATATCCAGGGGGAAAGGGTTGAACAGTATTGTGTTCCCGTGTGTTAATCCGGGTTGGCGATTGACTGCATCTATGGCGTGCGTTTGTGTGTCTGTGTGTCAGTCCGCTTCCGTGCGCTGAGCTAAATTGCTGATTCGGCTAGCGCCGCTCTGGGGCTCGGACCGGATGTGTGTGTCGCCACCATGTCTGGGTGACTGTGACTCTGCCTGCATGGTGTATAGGAATGTGGTGTATACATATCGCCCTCCCCCTGGGGTTAGGTGGCACCCGGCACCTAATGGTACATGGTTAACAAATATAATATTGATATATATATATATATTGATATATATATATATATATATATATATATATATATATAGTTATATAGTCAGAGACACAAAATCTTTGGGTGGTTATAAGTGGAGAAGGGGGGGTGTGATGTTGAATTGATTATGATGGTTCCAAGAGGACATGTTGAACAAGAAATAATGGGTATGTGATGTTGTGTCTCTGAATGGGGAATAAGGTTGTGTTTCACCAGTATTTATATATATTTTCAACTTTTATCTATGAGTTTGTGTGACACTTATATGTTATTTCTGAGAAACTCTTATCTGTGAGTTTGTATGACACATATGTTATTTCTGAGAAACTCTTATCTGTGAGCTTGTATGGCACTATCTGTGGTAAGATATTGGTGAGACACAAGATAAAACTTATCCTAGGTTTACAGCAATTTGGGAAAACCTTTTTCAAGCACTTATTTCATGCAAAAGTACTTTGTTAGTATTATTATTATAAAAATGATGATTAAGGTTGAGAGGGCAGTGGAGGTATAGGGTAAGATTTTATAGTGTAGATCTAAAGAGTCTATATCAAGGGTAGTTGATTTGTTTAGGAGACGTACCATGTCTATCTCACTTGGGAGGATGGTATCGGGGATCTTAGGGAGGGGTGGGAGTATTAGTTGGGTTATGGGACCTAGATTGTGGGTGGTGTTTAGAGTGCCTTGGTAGTGGAGTTGGTTAGGTAGGAGCATTGAGTCCATCATATAGATGTGACAGGTGTCTGGTAGGGTGATAGAGCCGTTGATCTTATGATGGGAGGGTGGTTTGTGAAGGCATATTACGGATACTATTGTGGGGTGGGGGAGAAATATGAAGTGTTTATTTCCTACGTGGATGTGGTGTATTTGAGTGTTGTCCGAAAAGCGAAAGTCGCATGTCTCGGAAAGGTTGACTTTGGGTGTTGTGAGTTCTGAGAGGCAAGGTTGGGATTTGGTTAGTTGGAAATGGAATGGGTAAGCTGGGCAGATATAGAAGTTTGGACGTGCTGTCTTGCAGGTTGCCATGGTTTCTGGGGAGGTAAGGGTTATCCATTGTCCATCAGTTGATTTTAGGATGGTGGAGGTTGGCATGTTGAGGGTCATGGTGCGGTTTTGGTAAGGGTAGGGAAAGGGGTAAATTTCCCAAAGGGAGAATCTCTTGATCGGGTCCATAGGTATGTGGATAAGGATAGATTCTTGAAAGATAGTTGATGCTAGGATGGGGTAGTAGTGTTGTATTTCGTTCTTGAGGAAGAAGGGGGTGAGATTCAATGTATTATGAGCTTGTCGTAGTGTTTGAGTAAGTTGGGTTGGGGTGATCATTTGAGAGGTGACTATACCTGCGTGGGCGTTCCAAATGTCGCTCTGTACTAGATTGCTATGATCTATCAACTTGTCTAGTTGTTTGTCGAGTTCATTTAGATGGTGGAGAAGGAAAAGGGCTGTTTGGGATTGGGTGATCTTAGTTAACCGGGATGTTGTGAATATGGTGAGATGATTGATCTTGTCAATTACCGAATTTATTGAGGTCGCGAGGAGATCGATGTTTTCAGAGTTTAGGTTGGTTAGCTTTCCTTCTTGGTGTAGTACCTTTGTTATATTTCCCATGTGTGAGTGAACCGTTTGTATATCTTGTTCTGTTGCAGTCCCGAATAGGGATTTTGATATAATTCCCAAAAAGTTAAAAAGTCCACGTTTGGGTCTGTTGTTCTTTGGAATTTCAGTTACGGGGTTGGGGAGGTGGTATATTGTGTCCCTGATGTTGTTCATTTTCTCGTGTAGGGCGTTGACGTTGTTGTATAGTGTTGTTGAGATTTCGTTGTTTTGGTTTGTGGTGTTGGTTATTTGGGTGGAGATTTGTTGCTGTATTTGGAATAGGTCTTTGTGAATTTCCATGAGGGGGTTTAGTAACGATTGGGGTGATATCCGCATCTTTACCATGATGGAGTCTTCTACGCATGCGGTATTGCCGTGTTTGTTGACGATTGCTCCTGGTATCAGTATGGGTACGCTGAGTGAGAAGTGGACGAGGATGGGGAGTAGTAGTAGTGGTTGCATCCTGTGGATGGAGTTTTTGTTTTAGTGATTTAGGATACGTATATCTGACTCTCGCTAAGGTTATAGTGGTCGGAAGGAAGTAGAGAAGGTTTGATAGATATGCGGAAAGAAGTTTATTGTAATGTTGGCCATTTTAACCTCCACTGAGGAATACATGACGTCCTGCATCTTCAGGGGCGAGAGCTAAAGTGTATGTTTTAGTTGCGTCGACGTAGTGTCATGTGATGGGAATTGCGCTTGGTTGGGTTATTTGTTAGTCTGGTGGGTGGGTTCTGGTTGGGAGGTGGAGTTGCGTTTAGGTTAAGTTTGACTTTTCTTAATTTCTCTCCGTGTATGGTTACGGTTGTGTGATCGGAAGGGTCCGTTAATAGGAAAACATTGTTGGGGAGTGAGGTTGTGACTGTGAAGGGGCCTAGGAACTTGGGTTTGAGTTTGTTAGTTCTATTAGAGTCTCTGACCATGACTGTGTCTCCAAGTGTTATGTTGAGTGGAGATGATCGCTTGTGTTGTTTGGTTTTGGTTTTTTCTTGGGCTGCTTTGAGGTTTTCTCTGACCTGTTTGTATATATTTTGCATGCCTCTTTTTAGGCATTGTGTAAGGTTTTCTAGGTTGTATAAGGGGGGTGGGGGTTGGTTAAAGATTTGGTAGGGTAGCCGCATTCTTTGGCCAAATATGATCTCATGGGGGGACATCTTTGTTGCGGAGTTGACTGTGCTATTGATACTGGCTTGTACCTGGGGTAGCCAATCTTCCCAATTATCCGAAAGATCGTTGGCCAAAGGTCTGAGGATTTCAAGCACTTTTCTGTTAGTGCGTTCTACTAGTCCATTCCCTTGTGGATGGTAGGCAGTGGCGAAGGTTTGATTTATGTTATATAAATGTGCTATTTCGCGCATTACTTCGTTCTTGAATTCAGAACCGTTATCAGACAGCATTTGTCTTGGTATATTATACCTGCAGAATTTGTTGTTAACCAATGTTTTGGCCACAGTCTCTGCTGTTTTGTCTTGTAGTGGGACTAGAATTCTGTATTTTGACAGATAGTCGACTGCCGTGAGTACATAATTGGAACCTTGATGGCTCATTGGCATTTTAAGTAGGTCAATGCCAAGTGTTTCCCATGGTTCAGCAGGGAGTGGGATGTCTTTGATATTGAGTTGTTTGGGGTCAGGTCCTCTGAATTGGTTGCAAGTGATACATAAGTCTATATGTGTGGTTATGTCTTTTTTCATATGTGTCCAAAAATATGAATGCCTAGCAGTAGTCAGTGTCTTATTCCTGCCTGAGTGGCCTCCCATTGCGCTGTCGTGCAATATGTGTAGGACCTTGGGAACTTGGGCTTTGGGGATGACAGTAACTTCTCTTTCGTTAGTGGTTCTCCTTATGATTCCGTCGGCCAGTTTGAGTTCCTCTATAGGGACAAGTGGTCGGGACTGTAAGGGTGTTCTTGAAAGTAGATGTTGTTTTACTTTAGACCATGTCGGGTCTTTGTCTGTTTCTTCTCTAAGGTCTTGCATAGGAATACAGGTTGTTTTTGTTAAGATTGATATGTGAATTTGTCTGCTTAGTGAGTCTGCTACTACGTGAGCTTTTCCAGCTAAGTATGTGATTTTAGGGTCAAAGTCTAGTAAGGTGGTTTTCCACCTAGCAATTCTGCCATGTAGGTCTTTAGAGTTAAAGAGGTAGACTAGGGGTTGGTGGTCTGTAAATATGTTAATCCTGTATCCTAGTATGAGATATTTGAAATGTTTTAAACCCCATATCAATGCAAGTCCTTCTTTGTGGGTTGTTGAATAATTACTTTCAGGCTTATTTAGTACTCTACTTGCGTATGCAATGGGGTGCTCTTTCCCGTTTTCATCCTTCTGTTTTAGAACTGCGCCTATTCCTTTAGAGGAGGCGTCGGTGTAAAGAAGGAATTCTTTCTTCATGTCAGGAAAGGCTAGGACAGGAGCTGTGGTAAGAGCATGTTTAAGGGTGTCGAAGCTTGTCTGTTCCGCTTCAGACCATTTGAATGTCTCGCCTTTTCTTGTGAATTTGGTGAGAGGGGATGCTATGTGTGCAAAATTTTGTATGAAGTGTCTATAGTATGAGGCTAGTCCTACGAAACTTCTTGTTTCATCTGCGTTTCTAGGGGTTGGGAAGGATGCAATGGCATTTATTTTGTCTGTGGTGGTATGGATGCCTTGGGTGTCTACCTTATGGCCTAGGAAGGTGAGTTCCGTCTGTAGGAATTTGCACTTTCCTAGTTGGATTTTCAATCCCGTGCTTTTTAGTCTTTTTAGAATGATCTCTAGTATATGGAGGTGGTCAGTTTGTGTGGGGCTATAGATGATGAGGTCGTCTAAGTAGACGAATAATGAGATTCCTATCATATCGCTGAAAATGCGATTCATTAATCTCTGTTGGGTTGAGGGGGCATTCTTAAGGCCAAAGGGCATGCGCTCGAAGTGGAAATGTCCCTTATCTGTGGAGAATGCAGTTACGGGTTTTGATTCATCTGTCAGTTCCACTTGCCAGAAGGCTGACTTAAGGTCAATTGTGGAAAATACAGAATTCCCGTTTCCTATGGATTGTAAGACATCTTGCATGGCAGGTAGTGGGTGTGGGTCAGATTGAGTTAGGTGATTGATTTTCCTAAAATCTACAACAGGGCGTAGAGTTCCGTCTTTCTTAGGGACTAGGAAGAGGGGACTGTTCCAAGGGGAATCTGAGTGAGAAATTACACCTTGGTGTAACATATCATGCACACTGTTGTTTACTTGTGTTTTCCTACTGTGGGGTATGCGGTAAGCGGGGGTGTATGAGGGGGTGGTGTTGGGGGGGATTTGGATGTGGTGTTTAGTTATATCACATTTGCCTAGAGGTTCGCCTTCTAAGGCGATAGCCGATCTATTCCTTTGGAGGAGGTTTAGTAGCTTGTTACGTATCTCTTCGTTGGCTGATGTTGTTATTTGGTTGGGGTGGATAGGGGTGAGGTTTTGTGTTTGTCCTACAGTGTTGATGTGTTGTGGGAGTGGTTCTTGGATTGGGGAATTATGGAGGTGGACTGAACAAATGTTTATGTTCTTTCTGATTTTGTGGTGTTGGTCTGAGAGATTCGTTAACATAGCTAGGGTGTGTTTATTTTCTGACACTAAATCCCATGAAGGTTCGAGGGATATATTGTTAACTCTTGACGTGTCTGGGTCAATTATGACATCCTGATGTTCGATTGCTCCGGGTATATATAGTGGGACTGTTATTGAATGTCTAGGGGGTATGATGACTGTGTTAGACATCAATGCCTTTGAGGTGACATAAGGTGGTGGACGGAATGAGTAGCTCTTAGTTGGAGAGGGGTTATTTAAGCCAGATAGACATGAAAGAGGTTGTGTGTCTGGATCGGGTGTTTCAGGGATTTTGGAGTTGTCATTTTCATCTCGGAAGGAGATTTTGTTGGTATCTAAGTTGATGATGGACTTCCAGTCTCGTAGGGATTTTAAACCTATTATACCTTGGTGGTCGAGACTCCATTCATCAGCTAAGTGGAAGGATGTGAGGCCTACCTGGGATTTGTTAATTTCTATATCTAAGTCTATCCTATCATGAAGTGATATGGTACTTCCTTCTATCAGTAGGCCTTCTGTGTTGGAGTACTGGATTTGGGGTGGGTCATTAAGTGCTTCGTAAAGAGCTCTGGGGATGAGGTTCAGGTTTGTGCCTGTATCAACCATTATCTCAACACTGATTTGATCTAGTGTTACCTTTAGAGTGATATAGTTGTGGGGTGGGTCGGACGTTCCTATGGTGGTCTGGTGCGTGAGGCTGGTACGCGTTCCCCCAATCGGTGTTGGGTTGTGTGTGTTGAGTTTGACGTTCTGTGGGAGGACGGTGTTTGTTGTGATGCCATAACTGGTCTGTTTTTCCTCTGATGAGGATGTGGTTGTGATCTTTGTTGAGAACATTCCTCGTTGGAGTGAGTTGTGGTTTTGTGTAGGTTGCAGTATTTACTTGGCCGTGTTGGTCTTGATATGTTGAGTGGGGTGGGGGGGTGCGTGGGTGATTGGTTTTGTTGGGCTCTACATTGGGAATCTGTGTGGGAGGTAGTTCCATGAACTGAGCAAGGGGTAGTGCGGTGTTGTGTCTGTGGTTGTTGGTGTTGCTGTGCTCTACATTGGGCATCTGTGTGAGTCGTTGTTCCATGAACTGAGCAAGGGGTAGTGCGGTTTTGTGCTTGTATTTGTTGTTTTTGTGTGCAGTCTCTGGTGTTGTGAGTTGTTGAAAGATGGTAGGAACACCAGGTTGATGGTTGTGCTGTATTGGAGCTAGGGGCCTGGTGTGACTGAAGGCTATTTAGTCTAGCATAATGGTGCTGGTCGGAGAGGGAAATGTTGCAAGCGTTGGTTATCTCTAAGATATAATTATAAGCTAATGGGTTTCTGGTGTTCAAATCCCTTTTACCTGCTCCTTTTTGACATTTTGGTGGGAGTTGGGAAAGATAAAGGCCTATCTCTAGTAATGTGTATAGGTTTTCTAATGTCATTGCTTTCTTTCCTGAGATGTCTGTGAAGATCCAAGGGCTTTGGTTTTCTAGATTTTCCCTAATTTCTTTTATTGCATTGGCAACATTGTCTTTGATGTTAGATTATTTTTGAGTTCTAGTGTTGTTTAGAAATGTGAGGAGAAAGTTAATGTTGTTTGTTTGTTTGTTCTGAAAGACATTAAACAGATGGGATTTGTATTCCTTGTATGTGATTCCACTAGCAATAAGGTTATCAAGCATTCGAGCCGTGGATCTATGCTCATCTGAGGCTTGTATATTCTGGCGGCATAGATTTATCTTCTCTAAGTTAGAGTAGTTAGGATTTTTAGAGAAAAAACGGTCACATGCCGTTAGGAAGTCAGTGATGGAGAGTCCGCTAGTTTGAGAGAAGGTGGGGATTTCGGTTAGAGGGGAGATAGTCTGGTAGTTATTGACTATTGTAGGTTGGTGTTGGGATGGGTGGGGATGTTGTGATGGGAGTTGTGGGTGATGATGTTGTGATGGGAGTTGTGGGTGAGGATGTTGCGATGGATTTGGGTAGGGGTTTGAGGTGAAGGATGGTTGACTTGACGTTTGGTGTGGTGAAGGGCAGGCTAAGTTCTCGTATACATGGGTTGTGGGGTTTGGGGGTTGTTATTGGGGGTCTACATGAGGGGCAACTTGGAGTTGTGGTGAGGTGTGGGGGAGGGGGTTGAGGGGTAAGAGTGGTTGGTTTGCGTCAAGCAGTTCTTCGTGGAATGAGGCATATTCTAAGTGTGGGTTGTCAACGTTATTCTCGGGAATATTTGTAGAATCTACTTTAGGTGTGGAATGATCGATGTCACTGGGGGATTTCTTTTCTTTCGATTGAAAAAGGAATGAGTCAATTATATTCTTGACTTTGGATCTCGTTCCTGAAGCCATGTTAGTGTCTAACTAGGGATGCATGCATTACCTAAAAGATAGTGTGTTATAGTTAGATAAGAGGAGAGGTATAAGTTGTCAATGGGTAATATGCAAACAAGAATCACTTAACTGATAAAATGCATATCAAAATGATACAATGTATGTAAAACAGGGTAATAATAATGTCATAAAATTGTAAATATGCATAAAGGGGTAATATGAAAGTTCTTGTACGTATAATATATATGACAAGGTAATAGTGAAAATCTAAAAAAATTAATGCATGCACAAATATATGTTAAGTTATAAGTTTGCAAAGTACATATAGGGGGTAAGTTTGATATAACAATATATTATTCTTAAATGTATATGTGAATAAGGCACAGGTTATGTCATGATCAACTTCATATAGTTAAGTTCTACAACACTGTTACCTTGTTGACGTAAAAATGCTACCTCCGACAGCTCCACGTGGGTTGTGTTGACGTCCAGCTGACGGCAGCGTCAGCAACTCTCGGTGAGCCACAGGTGGCGGTGGGTGGAGGGTGAGTTGGGTGGTTGTGATTGGCAATCGAGAGCGCTGAGCCGATGCGAAGGGGATGTATGTTAGGTGGGTCCGGGCCTAACTGCTGTGAAACTCCTGGCCTGGGTGGAAGGGGTGGAGGGGGGTTAGGCGGGTCGGGGCCTAACCGATGCGAGGCTCCTGGTCTGGATGGTCATGGAGGGGGGGTGGAGGTGGTCTAGGCGGGTCTGGCTCCTCCAGGTGAGGTTGCTTGTGGTTAGGTACGTCTAGACGTATGAAGTCTAGGTGTATGGTGCTTGATATGGGTTTTAGGTGGTTGGAGTCGGTTGCGACGATTGCCCGGAATTGTGTACAGAGGTGTCACTGTAGACATCTGTCTACACAGGTTGTGGTAGCTGACTGCCACCAGGTGGTTTAAAATCGAAAGCCTTCGATTTCACCACCGATTCTAAGAATGATCCAATCTTAGAATTTAGACTGTCGTCTCGAAGGGAGTGGTTGGTGGAGGGCGAGTGGGTAGACGTGTCGCTTGCTTGACGGAGTGATATCTGCTTCGTAGACAGTGATCTTGGTCTTCAGAGCTGCGGACGCGGCTGGTTTGCTTGGAGCTGAATAGAATCAAGCGGCTTGATTCCTTTATTCTGGGAGCTTGATTGGTTGAAGATTTTATTCGGTCTTCTGTGGTAGGCGCGAGTGTAACCAGTATTACTTGGTATAAGATAGGCTTGTCTCTTCGGAGTTTGAAAGGAAACTACCGCTCGCCAGTTTGAGTGGTTGCGTAACCTTGGTTGTATGGCTGAGGACGGCGTTTCTATTCAGAGCGTGGGAGCACTGCTGCCGCCATTTATGTAACCTTCTTGGGTTGGGGGTTACATAGGGAGGACTTAATGCGGGCGAGATAAACTCCAAAATGGGAGTTTTCTTCTTATTTATTAAAAATTAAGGCAATCTGGTTAAACACTGTACACATTTAGTCACTAGGGCAAGTCACACACGACTGCTCCTTGAGTCGTGCAGTCCGGTTTTGTTTCCGGAAATGCTGAATCTGCTGAATTTTGAGGTGCTCGCAGTCACCTTGTCAAGATTTTTAGTAAGGCTGTTTGGCCCTTTACAAGTTTGTTCTTGGTTCATAATTACTACAAACATAATATACTACATACATAATATATCCAGGGGGAAAGGGTTGAACAGTATTGTGTTCCCGTGTGTTAATCCGGGTTAGCGATTGACTGCATCTATGGCGTGCGTTTGTGTGTCTGTGTGTCAGTCCGCTTCCGTGCGCTGAGCTAAATTGCTGATTCGGCTAGCGCCGCTCTGGGGCTCGGACCGGATGTGTGTGTCGCCACCATGTCTGGGTGACTGTGACTCTGCCTGCATGGTGTATGGAAATGTGGTGTATACAACATACATACATACATACATACATACATACATACATACATACATACATACATACATACATACATACATACATACATACATACATACATACATACATACATGCATGCATGCATGCATACATAAATACGAAATAAAACCTCTGAGTGAAAGACTTAAAATCCACCTTATATTCTCCATATTTCCCTGATTATAACGATTCTCTTGTACAAATTCCATTTGTATTTTGCAGTGGAAGTGTTTGAAGGAGGATCGAATCCTATTACCGTTGAGAGGGAATACGAAACGATCTTCAAATGCAAGCTGGATCTTGTCATGTACCCGTTCGATATGCAGGTGAGTTGTCCTTCATTAAGCAATTCTTTTTTTTTTTTTTTAGATTTGTTAGAGTGGTTTGTTTGATTTTTTTTTTTTTTTATTGGATACCTTTTAGACTAATTGATTGTTTTAATTATATGTTTTTTAGAGTAATTTATGTGATTAACACTTTTTTTTTTAGAAAATGGAGGCTTTTATCCCTCGAGTGAATTCGATTGACGACCAGAATGAAGTGTAACAAAGGATTACAAAGGCGGAGCATGCCAACAGGAGACCTTTTGGTCCATATCTAGGTCGGATGCGAAAAAAATCATAATGATAATAGAATAATAAATAAAAACTATGATAATGTAAATAACAAATAAAATACATAAATAAATGCATAGGTGTAGTTAAATGATAAACGAACAGGTAAATAGTAAATAATAATAAATTGACATATAACTAATAATAAATGAAAATCAAACAGACAAATGATAACAAAACAAAAACAAATAATATAAGATAAATAGATTATAATTATTACAGCATCTTGCTTAGGTGTTTATCTAAATGATTCTTAAAGCTTCGAACTGAACTACATTGCACTACCTGTGCAGGAAGTTTATTCCATTCATTAACTACACGGTTGGCAAAGTTGTTTCTACCTACTTCCAAATTGAATCTATTTCCGGACAGTTTGAGATCATTGTTTCTTGTCTGATTCTCATTCAATGTGAAAATTTTGTCACTTTTGATGTTGTCAATTCCCTTTAGAATTTTAAAGACCTGTATCAATTCACCTCTGAGTCTACGCTTTTTTAGGGAAAACAGATTCATATATGTTTTAATCGATTTTCGTATGATTTATTTTTGATATTTGGAATCAGTTTTGTGGCTCGCCGTTGTACTTTTTCCAGTCTGTCAATGTCTTTAATGAGATTCGGTGACCATACGGAAACAGCATATTCCAAATGTGGACGAACTATCGATTTATATAGCTTGTTAATGAGTGATGGACTTTTGAAATCAAAAGATCGCGCAATCAGTCCTAGAATCTTATTTGCTTTCTCGAATGCTAAAAAGAGAGGAGCTGATTTTTTTTATATATAATTTGAAATGTGTCTCAATTTATTTCATGAACTATTTTTTATAACTGGATATTTGTCCACACTCAATCTCGTTTCGCCGCCAGGAATGTTTCCTGACCTACCAGATCACCTCAGCGTCGTCTGACTACCTCATCTTCGACGAAGAAAACACGGTGTCGTCTTATGGAGGACCCATGACCCTCCTCGAGTACCGCATCACTCAGGTCAACCTCACCATCAACAACTCGGCCGAGTTCGCCATGCTCCAGACTAACGGTACGCTAGGTCGTCCGTCTGAGGACGAGAGGCCTCTTTAGTCACTCAAGTAGGTTGGTGGGGAAAGTCGAGGGTGACCTCTTCTCCTCCACCTCCTCCACCTCCTCCTCCTCCTCCTCCACGTCCTTCTCCTGTACCTCTTTCTCCTCCACGTCCTCCTTCTCTTCCTCTTTCTCCTCTTCTTCCTCTTCCTCTTCCTCCACGTCCTCCTCCTCTTCCCCTTCCTCCTCCTCCACGTCCTCCTCTTCTTCCTCTTCCTCCTCCTCCTCCTCCTCCACGTCTTCCTCCTCTTCCTCTTCCTCCTCCTCCACTTCCTTCTTCCTCCTCTTTCTCTTCCTCTTCCTTCTCCTCCAGTCCTCCTCCCCTTCCTCTTCCTCCATGTCCTCCTCCTCTTCCTCTACGTTCTCCTCCTCTTCCTCCTCCTCCTCCTCCTCCTCCTCCACGTCCTTTTCCTCTTCCTCCTCCTCTTCCTCTTTCTCCTCCTCCTTCTCCTCCACGTCCTCTTCCTCTTCCTCTTCCTCCACGTCCTCCTCCTCTTCCTCTTCCTCCTCCTTTACGTCCTCCTCCTCTTCCTCTTCCTCTTCCTCCTCCTCCTCCACTTTCTCCACCTACATCTCCACGTCTTCCTTCTCCTCCTTCCTTATTGAAGAGTCTGGGGATGCTTCTCAAAGTCAATTTTAATATTTATATGAAAAATATATGCCCCGAGTCATAGAATTATCAGATCAATACCCTATTTACAGTACATTAGGAAAATAAGTCCTTTATAATAGTCACGTCACTTTTGTCAATTTAAACCACATTTTTGGGAATCATAAAAGTGTCATAAACAAAGTTTACAAAATATCGAGGGCCATCGACGGTGCTAACACGGAACGTTCAAAGAAAACGGAAACGACGACAACATGGGAGGAACAGACCATCAAGCCTCTCACCACCACCACTTAACCTCTGACGAGCGAAACGTTTTATTTACAAAGGCGCCGTTCTCACGTAGTCTTCCTTTTGATATAGATGTGTCCTCCACTTTACCGTCTCACTCCTCGACATGGCCCATTTCCTGACTCTCCCTTTCTCATCACCGACAGTCAAAGTCACGCGGCTCTCTGGATACATCATCCTCACCATCTTCATCCCTACCACGACCCTCCTCGTCATCACCTACCTGACTCTCTTCTTCAAGCCGGAAATCTTCGAAGTCAGGGTCATGACGTCACTGACGGCACTCCTCGTCATGTCGGCGCTCTTTACGCAGGTGGGTGGCTGCCGGCCAGCTGGTGACAGCGTGTACGAACATGCGCCATGCATTTTACATAATGGAAATGCTTGCGACGTTACATCGAACAAGCATGTTGGTGTGAGTGTATGTTTAAGTGCATATGTATATGTATATGTATATGCATATGTATATATGTATATACATATGTATATGTATATGTATATGTAAATGTATAAATGTATATGCATATGTAAATGTACAGGTACTAAGGAGCTTTACTCTCCAGTGGTGGATGGACAAGTGACACCGACCAGATCCACATTCCTCCACATTTATCCGGAGATACAGCTCCGAGGGCAGACCCCAGGCGCGTCACACACACACACACACACACACACACACACACACACACACACACACACACACACACACACACACACACACACACACACACACACACACACACACACACACACACACACACACACACACACACACACACACACACACACACACACACACACACACACACACACACACAGAAACACACACACAATTCACACATACACACAGACAGGCACATGCATAAACACATACACACACACATGTACACAAACAGATACACACAATGCACACATACACACAGACAGACACATGCATAAACACAGACACACACACACACACATACATACACACACGTGTGCGCACGTACACACACATACATATACACACGCACACGAAAACACACATAGACACACACAATTCACACATACACACAGACACATGTATAAACACACACACACACAGACACACACAATTCACATATACACACAGACACATGCATAAACACACACACACACAAACACACATACACACACACACACACACACACACACACACACACACACACACACACACACACACACACACACACACACACACACACACACACACACACACTTACACGACTCGGTGGCGCGGTTGGTAGAGTCCCAGACTGTCAGTACGGCGGTGCAGGCGGTATCTGGTTCGAATCCTGCCCAGGGCTGAAATTATTTCAGTATCGCTGCGCTTCGAGTCGTTCCTCCAACTCTCGTGGGTGGGGAGTTGGGGGTGTGTGTACGTGTAAGGTCATAGCATTACCCATAGATCGGTCATACGAGCTCTGAGCTCTCGGCCGGGAGAGAAATAGCTGTCGATCACGAGTCCAACACGTGATCCAAAGACCAAGGTGAATCATATGCACACACACACACACACACACACACACACACACACACACACACACACACACACACACACACACACACACACGCACACACACACACACGTACACATTCCAATGTCTCAAAAGTCGATGATATTCATGTGACTAAATGCGTCATTATCTGTGTCGTGCTTGTGTTGTTGTTTCCCTTAAGGGGCCCTAAAACGCATTATTTGATGATGAAATAACAAAAAACAAAAAAACAAAAATTGAGTTCAGGTTACCAAAACACCCATGGGGTATTTTTCGAAAAACTTTGCGGTATTTTAGTGTGTTTGCGCATGCGCAAGTTTGAATATCGTGGGCGTCCAAATGCTAAATGTAAACATATACACTCGTATTTTACTACAGCTAATCGACATTCTAATTTTTTTGTCGGATATTATCTCGTTTTACGTTCTATTTTCGACTGTATGAAAAACGTCTTGTCCTGATGAGCGTTTCATACCATTCTAAGAAGAAAAAGAAACTGTTTGTTTACATTCGTTGTTCAAATTCGTGTTATTGTTGTTGTGGATAGGGTTTTCAGTCTTACAATTATTTATTGTTTGTGAGCTGCTTGTGATATATATAATTCTGAAGAGTTTACAGGAGATACTGTATCATATAGAGATCCTACAGCCAGGAAAACAATCGAAACCTAATAAGAAAATTGGTCAACATGGAGCTTTGACAAGTTCTATTAAAAAAAATCACACGTGAAGAAGAAAGTACAAGTGCAGTAAAGAGAAAATAATTATTTTCACAATAGCAGGATAAGTGTATATTTATAGGAAAGTGCTGTATAGATGTTGTAAATTATTTGGCATGTCCAGAGTCCTTTGAAAAAGGTGTTTGTGAAAAAGTTATCTTGACTCACAATTGTTAGTGATATGTAACAAGTATAAAGATATGTTTATATTTTAGTTGTGCACACCTACGTGATATAGTATTAGAAAATTAAATATTAATTTTGTAAATTATAATACATGAACGTAATATACGATTTTCTTGGCGGAAATAAATAATAAAAAAACCTTGCTACAAGCAAATCTACTAACGAACAAAGCCGCTATGATACAGTCCAGACGCCATGTTGTCGTCTGTCCAGTCCAGTCACTACCAAAGATATCATTCATTATGATAGACCTAAATTGGAAAAAGAATATTTACCAATTACAGGTATGGTTATTTACATAGCAATGCTTTTAAGGCTTAGGCTACAATGGATTAGCAAAACTGGTTGAATGCCTGAGCCTTGCCAAAATATATATTGACTTACGTGAGGTATGCCAAGTAAATCAATGGACTAAGAATTGAAAGAGTGTGACATCATTTCTTCAAGACACAAAGGCTTTGTTTGAAAGTTATAAAACTAAACTTGGAAGAGAACCAAGGGATAGGGAACTTAAAATGGATGTTTCATTTGATGGATCTTGGGGTTACAGGGCGTTTCGCTACATGGCCAGTTCGCTACCAACCATTTCGCTACGTTTTTCGGTCGTTTCGCTACGTTGTTTCGGTCGTTTCGCTACATTGTTCGGTCGTTTCGCTACATTGTTTCGGTCGTTTCGCTACATTGTTCGGTCGTTTCGCTACATTGTATCGGTCGTTTCGCTACATTGTTTCGGTCGTTTCGCTACATTGTTCATTCGTTTCGCTATATTGTTCGGTCGTTTCGCTACATTGTTACGGTCGTTTCGCTACATTGTTCGGTCTTAGCGAAACGACCAGATACCAAACTTTATCTGGATCTCTTTGATCTTTTGGCACCGCATAGGCCATAAATAAAATTCTGGATTTGCTGCAGCTATTGGTTGTTGCACTAGAATTATCTTAGATTATGAGACAGTAAATATCAGTGTATGCTTAGGATGAAAAGGTTGAAAAGCAACAAGGCAGATAAAAACAAACATGGGAAAATAATGAATGCCCATAAAAGTGAGTGTGGTATAAATTACAGTGGCACCTCCGGTGGGATGGAGTGGACTGTGGCTATACGTATGTGGGAGCGTTCTTTATCTAAAAATTTATGTCATGTAACAGTGATTTTTTATGGAGATAGTACAGCTTATGATAAAGTTTGTGAACTCAATAATGGGGCAGGACCTTATGCTGATATGAATATAACAGTAGAGAAAGGTGAATGCATAAATCACATTCTGAAACGGTTTGGCACTGTGCTCAGAAAGCTGAAGGATACGTATGTGTCTGAAGTAGCAACATGTACTGATAAAAGAAGGAACATGAAACTTTTAGTTGGAAAAGATAAATCCACAGATGATATAACTGACCATCTTACATATTACTATATTGTAAATATAAAAAAATATTGTTGGCACTAGCGTTGAGATAATGCAGAGCTATTCTGTCTACATGTTATCATCGTACGTCTACAGATGACAACCATAATCATAACTTCTATGAAAAGTCAGAAGACTCATACGGCTTTTATCAAAGAGCAATATACTATAATAAAAAAAAAAATACCATCTCACAGTACCATGAAAGCCAGGTTTGATGTGGAAGAAAAAGATAAAGAAATGTTCAAAGTTAATGAAAGAATGACAAGAGATGACCTATTACTGGGATGTCTTAGTGGTAGGACACAAAATCCTAATAAAAGCCTACATTCTACACTATGGAGATTATTTCCTAAAACATACATACATATACCAAGGCTTTTTCCCCCTTCCAAGGGAGGTAGCCAAAAAGGGAAAGGCACAAAAACACTCCCACCCATTTCATCCCTAAATACACTCCACACCCCTCCCACCCTCCCTCTCATCTGAGTACCTCCCGGATGACGGGTCATCCCTGCACCCTGCCCACCGCCCTGGGTCAGAAGCAGTGTCGCAAGACACAGCACATCCACAGCAAGGCCGCTTCATTTAATCGGCGACCCCCCCTCTCCGTCCCCCTTTGCATATACGGCGAGGACGGGGAGAAATCCCTTCGGGCTGCGTCAAAAATTACTCACACATACTACCCCACCCAACCCCCCCCCCCCCGCCCATTCCTCCTCATGCAGTCACAACATCATCCATATACAACCATTCTCCACTCACCTCTGTCTTCCGTCCTCTCCCTTCCTTCCTCAACAGACATTCCCCTCTTCCCCAAAGCCCCCTTCACCCCATCCATCCACCTCATCCTAGGACGTCCCCTCATGTTCACTCCCTCCACATCTGCCTTCCATACCTCTTTTACTAGTCTTTCTTCACTCATTCTTTCCATGTGTCCAAACCATCCTAATATTCTTTCATCAACCCTATCTCCCAAATCCTTTTTCACCCCTGTTCTCCTCCTCACCTCCTCATTTCTCACTCTATCCAGCCTAGTAACCCCCACCATACTTCTCAGACACCTCATCTCAAACACATTCAAACTCCTTCTCTCTTCTTCTCTTATGTTCCACGTTTCTGCCCCATACAGTGTTGTTGGCACAATCACTCCTTCATACAGTCTCCTCTTCGCATCCATTCCCAAATGTCTATTCCTCATTACACTCTTTAAACCACCAAGGCACTTACTCGCTTCTCTCAATCTACATTCTACCTCCACCTTCACTCCACCTTTTCCTGCTACACTTGCACCCAAGTATCTAAAACTATCCACTTCCTCCAGTCGCTCTCCCTTAATGTTCACTTCCAGTCTACTGCCACTTTCACCCCTTGTACATCTCATCACCTTACTTTTACCCACATTTATCTTTAGCTTTCTTCTATCACATACTCTCCCAAACTCTGCCACCAGCTTCCTCAATCCCTCCTCTGACTCTGCCACAAGCGCAGTGTCGTCCGCAAACAACAGCTGGCTCACCTCCCACTTTTCTCCATTTTCTTTAACTATCTCCAATCCCTGACCCACTACCCTAGCATTCACCTCTCGCACCACCCCATCCATGTATAAGTTGAACAGCCAGGGCGACATAACGCATCCTTGACGAAGTCCCACCTTTACTTCAAACCACTCACTCTCTCCATTTCTAATCCTGACACATGCTCTACTACTCTCATAAAAACTCTTGACAGCTCCCAAAAGCTTTCCTCCTATCCCATAAATCTGCAGTACCTCCCACAGTGCCTTTCTGTCTACCCTATCATAAGCCTTTTCCAGATCCATAAAAGCCCAAAAAACATCCTTCCCCTTTCCTATAGCTTTCTCACATATCTGTCTTACCACAAAGATCTGATCTACACAACCTCTACCTGTCCTAAATCCACACTGTTCCTCACCAATTACTCCTTCTGTTCCTCTCCTAAAGTAAAAACGTTATAAAGAGAATGCCAAATTTTGCTGCTGCTGCTGCTGCTGCTGTTCATACTGTGTCTATTTATAATGCTGGATATACTAAAAGTCACCCGGATACTGCTCTAGGTTTTCCACCAACTGAAATATCTTCAGCATATCTTCAAAAACTAGATGAAACAATGGACTTAGCCATCAAAAGAAAGTCACGAAAGAAGAGAAAAGCAGTTGCAGACCCTCAATAAGGGGCTGGAAGTGCATCTGTACCTGGAACCTGCAGAAATTTGGAAGAACCACCAGATAAAGTCTTTCGCCTTTTATGGCGTTTTTTTTTAGAAAAAGAATAATAATTGCTATGATTCTCTTTATTTTCAAGATATATCAATGATTTTTTTTATTTGAATGCTTAAATGGATTTCGGGTCCCTTAACAGACGTCAAGTGTTCTGTTATAGCTACACCCCACAGATGACATTTCCAAATCTTATGAAAACTGATTAGAATGCAATTCTGACATTTTTTTAAGCAACTGAGAAGTTCATTCTGTTAGCTTTTATAACATTTTTTTTATAATTTATCTTGACAGTTACTTCTGATGTTTCAAAACTCACTTGTCCCTTTTTCATCCCAGTAGTATTTTTTTCCGTGTTTTTTCTATTTATATTTGTGTGTCTGTATTATACCATATAATGTTATGGTATTTATTTTCTTTGATTCGTGTTAGTATAGACTGGTTGATTTCGCGGGTCACACACGTACATCCTATGGCTTTGCTTACAGGATATTGTCCATCTTTATAAGTTTGCTACTTTTATAAACATTGAGAATGACATAATCCTTTTATTTTGCAGGCCTCTTCCTCTTTACCATCGACATCCTACTTCAAGATGATCGATATCTGGCTCCTCTTCTGTATCTTAGTTATCTTTGTCATCATCGCACTCCACACGTACATTGACAGACAACTGACGGGGATTCTGGACATCAACAACTTCCCTCATGACGTCACGGGCAGCGGCAAGCCGAACCGACTTCAGGTTCAGCCTTTCAATAAGGTAAAAGCCTTTGAAGAAGATGAGATTTCAGTCGACAAAGGACGCGACTCGGAAGGCTGCTGTGGAAGCCTCATTTTCAAGATTCGGGTGTTTGTTCTCTTGCTCATGATCCTGTTCAACGTCTTTTACTGGATCTACGTCATGACGTAAGCTTTAACGGCGGAAGGTCTACGTCATATCGACTGGTTTGGTAGTGGGGTGCATGGGAAAACCTGCGTCATACTATATCACCATCAACGAATAGGCATAATACATGCGAATAGAATTCATGTGCCGTCACCCAGATTAGGTCACGTAATTAGAGTAAGGAAAAGGGTTCATTGTCATTCTGTTATTTTTCTCACCTTCTCACCATTCTCACCATACTCCAGGTAGGGCAGTTGCCCTGTCAGTTGTGATGTCTCCTCGCAAAGTTTCTCCATTGGGTTTGATCTCTGTACCTCTCTTCTTCATCTTCTATCGCCTCCATTGTCTCTCCTCTCGTTTCTGTTGCTTCCCTGATTCCATTCCTTCCATCTTTTCCTGGGGTTCCCTCCTGGCCTTGTCCCTCTCGGCTTAGAGGGTACCTTTCTATGTCCGAGCTCATCACGTGTCCATACCATCTCAATTGACTTCCCTCCACAAATGTTAATATTGGTTCCACACCAAGCTCCTCCTGGGCATCAGCCTTTCTCCGGTCTCTCCTTGTTATTCCCTTAATGAGGCGTAGACTCGCATTTCTGCCGCTTAAATCTTACTCTTTAGCTTAGCTGTTACTTTTAAAGAAAAGACTAAGAAAAATGACGGTGGCCACCTTGGAACTGCGACGAGGAGGAAGTAAAAACGTTAAAACTGAAGAAAACCATTACATCAGTTGATATTTCACTATTATTATTATCATTATTATTATTATAATTATCATTATTACTATTATTATTATCATTATTATTATCATTGTTATTATTACTATTATCATTATTGTCATTATTGATATGATTATCATTATTATCATTATTATTGTTATTACTGCTACTATCGTTATCATCATTAGCAGTAGTAGTAATAGTAGTAGTAGTGCTATTATCATTATTACTAATTGTATTATAATATTCTATCATTATTATCATTATCGATATTATTATTATCATTATTGCTATTATTATTATCATTATTATTATTATCATTACTATTATCATAATTATTTCTATTATTAGAATTATTATTATTCTTGTTATAACTGTTATAATTAGTATATTATTGTTATTAACTGTTGTTATCATTATTATTACTCTTATCATTATTACTATCATTATCATTACTATTATAATTATGGCCACCAGGGAACTGGATGAGATACAGGGATGACCCATCATCCAGGAGCAGCCAAGAAAAGAGGGAGGAAGAGGTGGTGAATGGGAGTGGAGTATGTGGGGATGAAATGGGTGGGAAAGAATTTATGCCTTTGTGCTTTGGCTACCTCACTTGTAAGGGGAAGAAATCCCTTGGAATATTGTTGTTGTTATCATTATTATCACTATTATTCATTGTTATTATCATTGTCATTATCATCATCACCATTACTACTACTGCTATCATTATTATAATTATTATTGTTGTT
>NC_134786.1:60747151-60759651 GCF_046742065.1 Oratosquilla oratoria
TATATACTGTATACAGATCCTATTGAACTTTGTGATGATGCCATTGGGTAAATACATACATTGTGTGTTATGATATTGTAGTGAAATACAGGATAAAGGAGCATAATTATGATGCTATGATGCATGGCAGGGAGTGTGTGGGGGATTGGTGGGGAAGGGAGTGTGTGTGTGATATTTTGATGCAGCCCAAAGAGATTTCTCCTTGTCTTCTCTTTTTCTGCACAAGGGGATGGAGACAGGGGGTCACTTCTTAAATGAAGCAGCTTTGCTGCAAATGTGCTGTGTCTTGCTACATTGCTTCTGAACCAGGGCAATGGGCGAGATGCAGGGATGGCCCATCATCCAGGAGAAGCCTAGAAAAGAGGGATTGAAAGGTGGTGAATGGGAGTGGAGTATGTGGAGATGAAATGGGGAGTGGATTTATGTCTTTGACTTTGGCTACCTCTCTAGTAAGGGGGGAAAAAGCCCTTGGCATATGTATGTATTTTGAATTCATATGCCACAAAAAAAACTTGATCTATACATATATATATGAAGTAATTTTATTATCACTTTTTGTACTACAAGAAAAGTCCCACAAAGGGGGGAAAAAAAAAAAAAGTTACACAATGAATTTCATGAAGAACAAATTTATGCTCAACAAAATTGACTGCACTTCTGTTATTTATAGTTATAAAAATATATCATCAATATAGAACAAGGGACAAGTTTTAATACCTTGATACCTACCCTTATGTTCTCAATAAAATTTAGCTTTATTCCTGATATGAGATATGTATAGATAGTCTTTTGCAGTTGCAGCGTAAAGAATATTATTTATTCAAGTTATTGTATATGTTCTTGTTTTGGAATATTACTTATTAAAGTTATTCATGAAGTATATGTTCTTGTTTCACAATTCTGTGATAAAAGCAGTGATGTGCTAAAATAAAGGTAGAATTTCCATTTACTTTTCTATATTGAATTTCACTTTCTAGCAGTGTACTCAGTAATGTGTATATACGAAAACTACCAACTTTCTTGCTTTACAAATCTGTGACAGAAATAATTTTTTCATCACAGAGCTTATAATATTAGTTGAGGAGTTCTAATTACACACCAGTAGGCTTTGTCCCCCTTATCAGGAAGGTAGCCTGCCAAGGGATACACCCAGGGTCAGAAGCAGTTGAGCAAGGGGAGGAATTACCTCTTCCAAACTCCATAGCAAGAATAAACAATTACTTACATCAAGTGAATGCCTGAATCATATCACTGTCATCTATTCTTATAACCTGTCAACATCCTCACCTCCATCTAAAAGATTAGTCTGAGGACACTCAAGTCTCCAGAGCCATAGTCTCCTATCACCTTCAATTATTTCCTCTACTTTCTCACATAAGTGGAACTGACAACTGGTCCCTGCTCACTTCCTCCAGTTAATAAAAGCTCTATCTATATCTAGCTATATACTAAATGCCTCTTTCCCCTTACAAGTGAGGTAAACAGACAAGGAACACTCATTCCCAGCCATTCCACTCCTCTCTGCTACCCATTGTTTCCCTCTCATCTTAGCACTACACTGATGGCATATAAACAGATTCACACTAGTACAGCACACATCAGTCCAAAGTTTCTTCCCAGAGAGATCTATGGGAGGGCCTAGGGACCATTACCAGCTGCTGTAAGACCGCTTGTTTCTAGTCAGTGAAAGTCAAGACAACCATTATCATTAATCCCACAGCATGAGAAACATGTCCTCGTGTGGGGGTACAACGGCAATCTACATCATAAGTGAGTGTGGTACAATGATGTTAAATTTACACACATGCATACATATGTGCAAATGCATACATTTATACATGTGTACATCCTGTGAACATGATCAAACAAAATATAAAATGCAACCTTATTGTACCTGACAAAATGTTCCACATGCTGCATGCTTGATTCATAGTTTTTGCCCCCAACTTCTTGGCAATGAAGAGCAATAAATCTGGGTTCCAGTTGTGTTATAGTCTGTAGGAATCAAACCAGAAAAAATGTAAAAGCATGTAACTAAATTACATTCTGCACAGACATGAAGCTACCGACTAAAAAATAATTGCTTTCTGTGGCATGCACTACATATGTCAGCTCTAAGTGAGGCTGTAAGGCTGCAAGCATAATCAAATGATATCAAATTAGCTTTTGCTCTCCAACTGAAATCACAGTTGCTATTACAACTTGCATATCTCTCATGAAATATACAATTTCCTTTAATGCAACTTCTTTCCTCATTTGTTTTAAAGAGAAATATTGCTAAGTGAGAAATCAATACAAGAATACCCAGTTTCATTGTAGTGACATGACTCCGAACTACAACATGATTGCTAACAGTGTCCAAGAAAATTTACCTTCAGAAATTCATTGATCCAAGGCATAAGCATGATGTCAGGCTGTTGGGGGGAACGGAAAAGCACATTAATATGACTGAAGAAATATTTATGCACTAAATTAAGACCTCCAATAAACTAGCAGAAGCTGCATCTTACATAATGGTACATGCATTCACATACTACTTTAAACCTTGCGCTGACCTTTGTAGCTCCATGCACTGTACCACCCTGTCTAAAAAGTGAATGGAATTCTTTAACCCCATGGAGAAAATGGCATTCCACTACTACTGAACCTTAGCCATGCTTTTTTTTTTTCAGATGAAAAAAAAAAAAAAAAAAAAAAAAAAAAAAAAAAAAGAAAAATTATATTCATACTGTATGCAAAGACCTTTGTTATATCCAAACCACTGGAACAAAGATCTCTGGACATATGTTCTCTCAATTTGCTAATAATACAAAAATTCATAAAAGTGACAGTGCTACCAAATTTGGCAGGTTCTGAGACCATTATAAAGTCTCTAAATGTAACCAGTCTACATAGTGTAACCATCAACATCATACTATAACAACATATTTCATTACATTCTCCCAAAATAGAATGTCATCTTACCAGACAAATTCCATGACTTATCCAGCCAATACAAAGTAAATTACTACAGCAATCCTTCCCATACCCAAACTAATTGAGGCAGTGTGTATGGACTTTGGGAAAAATTCAGATATGTAAGGTAAAATCATCCCCTCCACCCACCTGTCTCCACTCTGCCACAGCAATGCTAATTTTTTTTATTTAGAAGGAATAAAAGTGGTATATAATACACATAATCATATAACAATAGCAAAGTCTGGATAATGGCTATTCAGATATAGGAAGGACAACTGTACTGTACTAAGAATTTGCCCATAGAAATTGAAAATTTCTGAAGAAATTTTATATGTTGGCCTCCATGATGATCACACTCTGGAATGTATGGCTGGAGTGTGTCAACAAAATTTCACAAACTTTCCACAAGTGACAACAATCGTTGTGGACATTGTTTACCAATCTCACAAAGCAGGCTTTACTGATATTGATGTCCATGATATGAAGGAACTGCTTGACAGCCATCAGGAGGAGCTAAGCATAGAGGAGTTGCAGCAACTGGACCAACACCTGGCCCACAAATAGTTGGAGAAGGCAAAGATGCTTCAGCCTGTTATGATTCTAATGGTAGCCACCCTACAGATATTCCTGAATATTTATTTAAGGGAATCTGTTCTCCTAAAAAGCTTGGATCCTAGTGCAGCACACAGTAGTAATGTCAACCATAAAGTAGACAAGGAAACAGGCTGCACCTTAGACGAAGCTAATCTCTTCCTTCTCTACAGTGGCAAAATAAACAGGAACCACAGAGGAGGGAAAGATATGAAGAGTCACCCTTTTTTTTTTTTTTTTAATCTCTGTAACTCATGGTTTTCTTACGTTTTGGATAAAAAATTATAACAAATGATGTTTCATGGTTCCCAATGATTCTTTTGAATATCTGGGAATGTAACTATTCCTCTCATAGGATACATTGTTATATGATTGATCATTCTACAACTGGTTTTCATGAAGCAGAATCCATTCATATAACAAAGTATGTCTGCATGTAGAGTAAACACTCTCTTTCTGGATATGAATGTAGTAGTTTCAGTAAGTCATTTCTTGGGGTGGCCCCTGACCCTTTCCTGAGAATTTTCTGGGTACTACAGAATCATCTGTATGGATATTAATATACATTAAAACAAATATCAAACAGGAACTGATCATTTGCTGGCTACAGGATCTTACACCTCTCCAGCATCTGTGCCACGCTTTTCCTTTTCTTGGAGGCATGGATTGCTCATGCAAAAGCCTGCAAGAACCAGAGACACCAGCAGTAAGCCCTGCAGCAGGTAAGGCACACTGGATAAGGAGGAAGAGGAGGAGGAGGAGGAGAAAAAAAAATAAAATAAAATAAAATAATAATAATATCACTACCATATGTGCCATAGTATTATTCCAAGAGAACACACATCACACATAAAACAAACTGTTTATAGCAGTGGCAAAGTTGGAGCTGTGTATTACCAGATGTTTGCTGATGATGCATGCAAGCAAGCAATTTATATATATATATATATATATATAGCTATATTGAAATTCTCTCAGATGATCATACAAGGTTTTATTTGGAAATTCACTCAGATACATACATTTGGAAGACCATAATCTAATTTTTTCTACATATATATTTTCCTAGATATGGATATATTTCCAATCAATATTCAACAAGGAAGAGAATTTTCAGGGAGAAGAGTTGGTGGTTGTCAACTCATGTATTTGTCTAATTTAAGTGTATAGGAAAAGAGCAATACTCATGTGGTCCTGTCTCTTACTCCTCAATTATCATAGTTTTATATTCATGTATGGTTCCAACTTGGGCTATATGTAGTTATTTTCCAATTATCATACTCATATTTAAATTTATATATTATTCTACCTTGGGCTATATTGTCTTCTAAGATATTCCAAGTATTCATGCATCTGTATTTCTGTATTTAATGAAGCAGCCTTGCTGTGGATGTACTGTGCCTTGTAACTGACTCTGACCCAGGGCAGTGGACAGGGTGCAGGGATGACCTGTCATCCAGGAGGTGCTAAGATGAGAGGGGTGGAGGGGGGTGGAGTGGAGTGTATTTAGGGATGGAATAGGTGGGAATTATTTGGTATATGTATATATGTATTTCTTCACATCCTTTAGACATATAGTCTTTCTCAATTTGCTCTCATGACCTCTTAAACCCACCCATCTCTAATCAATAGACCTCTTCTGTCAATGAAGACTAACCCCCCTTTTAATAAAGCATTTGATAAACTTCCTTGACACTATCTATACACCAAAAGGCTTCTTGTTCCTTATAAAGGAAGTAGCCAGCCAAGGCATGTACCCACCATCCACCCATCCCACACCCGTTTGTTTTCCCCTTTTTTATCTTGCATCATTGATATCCACAACAATGACAAGAAATGGCTTATAAACTTTTTAGCTGGTAGACAGTGCAGAGTAAACCAAAACAGCCAAATTTCTGTGACCAAAAGACTATACATTAGAATCCCTTGAAGAGCAACACACACCTATGTTATTTAAACTATCTACGAGTAATCTCCAAACACCAGATCCAAAGCACTATCCTACACAGATAACCTGACAAAAACAACCCAGCATAGCAGCTACAAAATAGTAACTAAGTCCACCCAAATTTACTTAAACTAGAATGATGGCTTAGAAGTAACAAAAGGGAAACATCACACCAGAAATCCTCAGTAATACTGTTCAGTGCCGACAACCATGAATCAGGGAACTATCCAACAGTAAAATTAAATGCCCAAAGCCTTCTACTGAAAAAGAACCCAAAAACTTTGAGTTTCACTTTTGACACTTACATGACCTTCTGCCCACATGTCAAAGATTCGACAGTGAAAATCAATAATCAAATAAACAAATGAAAATAAAATACAAACAAGGGTTCTAACTGCAGAAGAAAATTGTAGTCACAGTCTACATTGTTCATAAACACCACACTCAACTACATTTCCACAGCATGCTTTTGAACAATCAGGTAACCATAGGCACTTTACAAACTATACAAAATTAGACACAGAATAATAACAGGATGCACCAAAAGCACTCCCATGGAAAATCTCCATACAGAAACCAAAATACTCCCCACAGAACACCACATGAAAATGATAGGTACACAGTTCTACACATGAGCCCTCAACGCTACTCATCCATCTCATTACATCACATAAGCACAACTAAATGAAAACAAAAACAAAAAACCTTCACCATCAGTACACTACTCAAATATCTACAACAATCACCTGTACCATAAAATACACCTACACAAACACACATTCACATATCATAACAAACTCTTCAAGACCAACCATCAAACTCCCTCCTCCATCAAACCCCTTAAGATATCCCCATAAAAAAATCTCTCCCAAGAGAAGCAAGAACCACACTGGCATGCTTGTGTTTAGGGCACCATCCAGCACTAAGACAATACCAGTACAGAATAGACCTGGCTAAAGAAACAAACTGCCCCATATGCAATCTTCACACATAGGACCCCAAACACCTCATCTTACACTACTGCTTCACCCTAGCCACATCCAGACGAGATGATATTTCTTCTTTATGAGAGTTATGGGCCAATCCAATGGTTTCTGACATTTATCAAATTTTGGATCTTGCAAGGTAAAATTGGGGCAACAGACTGACTGATTGGTTGTTGAGTGCAGCCAATTATTCTTCTTAATTGGACAAAGTACTGTAACTCTATATATCCTTCTAGATAACTCATTAAGAAGGCTACAGATTATACAAAACAAAGGTGCTGGACTTGTTAGAAGAAAGTCAATATGATAGAATGACTTCTGAATTAATATCCCTCCTTTAGGTGCCAATAAAAACGAGACTCACAAAATATACTTAAAACTACCCACTTCCTCCCATCTTTCTCCCTTAATACTCTCTTCCAATTTGCTGCCACCCTCTCCCCTTGAACATCTCATCACCTTACTTTTACTCACATTTACCTTCAACTTCCTTTCACACACCTTCCCAAACTCTGTCACTAACTTCCTTAATCCCTCTTTTGATCCTGCTACAAGCACAGTGTTGTCAGCAAACAACAACTGGCTTATCTCACAATTTTCTTAATTTTCTTTAACCATCTCCAATCCCTGGCCCATTACCCTTGCATTTATCTCTTGTGCCACTCTCATCCATATATAAATTGAACAGCCATGGTGACATGACACATCCCTGGCTAAGAAAATGACAATGAAAATAGATGTAAAGAAAAGATGAGGTGAAATCAGTTATTAAAATGATGAGAACAGGTAAGGCACCTGGGTTGGATGGGTCTCATGTGGAATGTCTAAAAAAAAAAGGGAGGTACAGTGATGGTGAACTGGCTGGTGAGGTTTAATGTTTGTCTAAAAGTGGGCAGAGTGCCAGAGGACTGGATGAGTGCATGGATAGTTCTGCTTTACAAGGGAAAGGGAACAAGTGCGAGTGTAGTAGTTTTAGAGGGACCAGTTTGTTGAGTGTAGCTGGAAAGACTTACAGGAGGGTTTTGATTGTGAGGATTATGAGAGGAACAGAGGGACCAATTGATGAGGAACAGTGTGGGTTTAGGAAAGGTAGGGCTTGTGTGGATCAGATTTTTGTGGTAAGGCATATATGTTTGACAGCTTTAGGAAAAGGTAAGGATGATTTTTGAGCCTTTATGGATTTGGAAAAGGCTTATGATAGGGTAGACAGGGAGGTATTGCAGATATATAGGATAGGAGGAAAGCTGTTCCGAGCAGTCAAGAGTTTTTACAAAAGTAGTAGAGCCTGTATTAGAATTAGAAATGGTGGGACTTTGCCAGGGATGTATCATATATATACTGTATAATATATATATATATATATATACATTTATATATATATACATATATATATATATATACATATATATATACATATATATATATATACATATATATACATATATATATACATATATATATATATATATATACACATACATATACCAACATTTTTCCCCCTTACAAGGGAGGTAGCATAAGTCAAAGGCATTAACTCACTCTCACCCATTTCATCCCCACAAACTCCACTCCCATTCACCAGTCCTCCCTACCTCTTTTCTTAGCTCCTCCTGAATGATGGGTCATCCCTGCATCTCCCCCACTGCCCTGGGTCAGAAGTAATGCAGCAAAACACAGCACATCCACAGCAAGGCTGCTTTATATATATATATATATATATATATATATATATAATAGAGTAATTGAGGCAAACTGTAAATTCCATTGCATTAAAGCAAGATTTCATTAAAAGCTTAATCCAGGTTATTTCATTCAGCTGTATGTAACCCATTCAGCAGTATTGGGGATTATGAGCATAATTGTAGTACCCTGTTTGTGTGTAAATATGGATACAAATACATACCTAACTCCCCTTTCTTTTCTATTATCTTTTTTACACTAAATATATAATACTCTTATATAACACACATGCAATATTGTATTCATATGATATACTACAGAGCAGTTCTGTTCCTCCTTTCTTATTAATGATGAATACATATCTCTTGTGGAATGATACCTCATCTAGTAATCATACTTGTATTCAACTTTCTCCCACATTTTGGCAGCTTATACAGTGACATGATAACAGGATAATAATTTCTCTTTTTAGTTCTGCTAAAACATTTTCCCTCCTGAGAATGGCAAGGAAGCTTGTATCCTTTTTCTTTATTTGAAAAAGTCTATTACCATAACATTTGTCTTTCAAAATAACATTAATGTGCTTTCAAAGTTTCCCCCATGATGTCACATCCATTTCTACAAAGAATAAAACACAATTAAATATATATTTTTTGCAATGGTTACAAAATCATCCTAATACATTACCCATTAAGTCAAGACTTAAAGCAATACAATTTCTTATCACCTCTCCAGTTTACCTCATCATCTCTAAGAACTTTGGTAACTACCAACACCTATTAGCCACCATTGTAAATTCACTTTTATATTTGAACACTTAAAAGAAAACAATGCCCCTCACAATGTCTTAAAAGCTTTCTCAGTTTCAGTCTTCTCATGATAACAAAAGCCTACAGGTAATTCAAAGCAACCCTCGGAATCTGGCCCCTGGCAATGAATTATTCCTACACTAAAGAGGCCACATCCAACACCAGGCAAGCCCAACCTCTCCTCCCATCCTTATCCTCTATTTATATTCAATGTTTCCTTTTTCTTACAAGAAAGAAAAAAGAGAAATATATAATTCATATATATATATATATATATATATATACATATATATATATATATATATATATATATATATATATATATACACACACACATATATACATATATACTGTCTATACATACATATATATATATATTGTAGAAATGGATGTGACATCACACACATCCATAAATCTTTGTAATAACTTAGGAGATACAGCCCAAGCTGGAACAATACAAGAATTAAAATCTAAATATGATAATTGGAAATCAAGGTTATAGAATAAGTTGGAACTGTACATGAAATTCTGGGTAGGTGAGATAAACTGGAGAGTAGGAGATGAGATCCAACAAGCTTTGCTCCTTTCCTGTATACTAATAAGGTCAATACAACTCCATAAATATATACAAACATACACACACACTTGCTTGGGTCAGAGACAATGCAGCAAGACAGCACATCCACAACAGGACCTGACAGCTGAAATTAGTTTACTCCCACCGTTTCATTTCATGTCTGTATGTAGCTATATGTATGTGTGTATGTTTGTATATTTATATATATATATATATATATATGTATATATATATATATATATATATATATATATATATATATATATATATATACATATATATATATATATATATATATATATATATATATATATATATATATATATATATATATATATATATATAAATATATATATAGGCTATATATATATATATATATTATATATATATATATATAAATATTTATATAGGCTATATATATATATATATATATTATATATATATATATATATACACACACACACACTTTCGTCGGATGGACGGCGAGAATTGGAATTCCGAAGAAAAAGGAAAATCTACGTGGATCTCAATGTCAAAGTACCTTACTGTATTTATAGGGAAGGGGAAAGCTCGTGGTGTAGTGGGAAAGTGTTAAAAAAGGAGAAGGGGAGGGATTATTGAGGGAAATGGAAGGAAATGAGGAAGAGGGGGACATGGTCCAGGAGGCCAGGCGTCTTGTAAACAAAAGACGGACCGATGATGACGGGATCAACAAAAATGTAAAGATTAGAAATATAGATAAGAGCAGCACAGTGGAAGGTGATGATAATAGTTTCCAGGGATTTAAAGAGGGTGGGGGGGATACCAACCTCCCCCGATTAGCAAGACTAGAGGAAAAACTTGATAAAATGACCGAGCATTGGGAAAATAGGTTCAGTAACGTAGCCAAGATTGCGCAGAGAGTTGAAAGATTGGAAGAACTAGAGAAGGCGAACAAAAACTTAACTTTAGAAATAGAAGAATTAAAAACAGTTAAAAAGTTAAAGAAGAGGATGAGGAATTAAAGAGAAATAATAAAGACAATTTTAATAAAGAGGCCATAGCAAAGGAAACACAGGGCTGGAAAAAACCAAGAAAACAGTAAAGTTGCATTTATTGACATAATTAAGCAACAAATGAGAGAACAAACTGAAGACTCAGTTATTAAAGTGATGAGACAGAAGGAGAATATAGTAAGAGACTTAGCAGATAAAAAGAAATGTATAATTATATTAGGAATGGAAGAGAAATTTAACCAAAATAGAACCACAAGAATTAACGAGGAAAAGGAAAAAGTAAACAGTTTACTAGAATTAGTTCAGGAAGATGAACCTGAAATCATGAAACAAATTGAAGAGATGTTTAGACTCGGAAAATATAGTACAGATAAGACCAGACCAATTAAGATTAAATTCAGGTCACAAACAACAGCAGAGAATATCTTAGCAAAAACAGGGAAGCTAGCAGAAAGTGAACAATATAAAAAGGTATGGATAAAAAGAGAAATGAATAAAGAGGAAAGAGAGGAAGAAAAAATGAAAAGGCAAGAAGCTAAAGAAAAAAAATAAGAACAGAACAAAGTCAGAAAAAGAAGAATTCTATTGGAGAGTAGTGAATATGAAAGTGAGGAAATGGACCATAACAGAGAGAAACAAAAAAGAAACGGAAAATACAATGCAAATAACAGAAAGTTAAGAGTGTCCTACACAAATATAGATGGATTAATAACAGGACTGAATGAACTGAACGAGTATCTGCAGGAAAAAGATCTGGACATAATGGGAATTGTAGAGACAAAATTAAAAGGTCCACTACCACCCAACAGCATAGGACACAATGCATATAATTATTGGATTAGAAACAGAGAGATAAAACAAGGGGGTGGAGTTATGTTCCTGACTAAGAAGGATATAAATGTGAAGAGTGTCACATATGGAAAGAATAGAGTAGAGATGATTATGATAGAAGTAGAAGACAGAGATAAGAAGAGCAGAAAGTTTGTAATAAACTACATGCCCCCAAAAACAGCCTCGTGGGAAGAGAGTGAACATAAAAGTATGTTAGAAGACACAAGAATAACATTAAACAAGATAATGGAAGATGGAGGAAGAATAGTTATGATGGGCGACTTTAATTGCAAAGAAGTCTGCTGGGAAGAGATGACAGTAAAGGGTGGAGAAGACTCATGGGGAAATGTTCTACTTGAGATGATTATTGACCACACAATGACACAATGGATTCAGGAGAACACTAGGTATAGAAATGAAGAACCATCGAGACTAGACCTAATAATCACATCAGAACCTGAAATAGTGGAAAAGATAGAATACCAGGCACCAATAAGTAAAAGTGACCACATATTGATAGAACTAGAGCTAAATGAGGAAAAATACATGAAAAAAAATAAACAATATAGAAAAGAAAGATTGATGTATGAAAAAACAAATTTTGATAAAATAAGAGAATTCTTTCAAAATGAAAACTGGGAAAGCATACACAAAGAAGATACAACAGTAGAAGAGAAATGGAATATTTTGACAAAAAAATTATAAAAAAGGAGTGGAAAAGTATGTCCCAAGACAAAAACAAGAAAAAGAATATGTTAAGTGCTGGTACAACAAAAGTTGTAAGGAGTTAAAAGACAAAAGAGATAAAGCTTGGACCAAATTGAAGAAAGACAAAAGACCTGAAAAATGGAAAATATACACTAGTTATAGAAATGAATATGTACAAGTGTGCAGAGACGAAAAAAGAAACTATGAAAAAGATGTCATAGAAAAATGTAAAGATCAACCAAAACTATTTTACAGATTTGTAAACAACAAACTAAAAAACAAACAAGAATTAGAGAAATTATGACAAGGAGGAGTTGAATACACAGAGGAAATAGAAATGGCAGAAATTATGAACAAGCATTTTAAATCGGTGTTTACAAGGGAGAACATACAACCTGGAGAGATCGAATGGGAAGA
>NC_134786.1:60764651-60797151 GCF_046742065.1 Oratosquilla oratoria
GAAAGCAACAAAAAGACTACATCATGAGTATTCTACTAAAACATTTACAGTAACCTTCCACAGCCATCACGCAACACATCCATACAAAAACTCATTCACAATTGGTTGATGAAAGAGTATTGGGATGGTTTGGACACATGGAAAGAATGAGTGAAGAAAGACTAGTAAAAGAGGTATGGAAGGCAGATGTGGAGGGAGTGAACATGAGGGGACATCCTAGGATGAGATGGATGGATGGGGTGAAGGGGGCTTTGGGGAGGAGGGGAATGTCTGTTGAGGACAGAAGATAGGGGTGAATGGAGAATGGTTGTATATGGATGATGTTGTGATGTATGAGGTGGAATGGGTGGGGGGATGGGGGTGAGGTAGTATGTGTGAGCAAAATTTGACGCAGCCCGAAGGGATTTCTCCCCGTCTTCTCCTTTTATGCAGAGGGGGACGGAGAGAGGGGGTCGCCGATTGAATGAAGCAGCCTTGCTCTTGACGTGCTATGCCTTGCGACACTGCCTCTGACCCAGGGCAGTGGACAAGGTGCAGGGATGACCCGTCATTCAGGAGGTGCTAAGATAAGAGGGAGGGTGGAGGGGAGAGGAATGTATTTCGGGATGGAATGGGTGGGAATGATTTTATGCCTTTTTCTTTTTGGCTACCTCCCTTGTAAGGGGGAAAAAGCCTTGGTATATGTATGTATGTACAATTAGGAAAAAAAAAAAAAAAAAAGGACTCCAAGATCAACTATCAAACATCCTACTCCACCAAACCCCTCCAGATGGCTCTCCCCCCCAAAAAAAAGAGAGAGAGAGAGAGAGAGAACTCCACTGGCAAGCTTGTGTTTAAGTCATCATTCATAACAGACAGTACCAACACAGAAACAAATTGCCTCAAATACTGAACACTTCAACTTAACTGCCTACCCTAGTCATAATCAGACAACAAAACAATATTTCTACCGTAAGTGACTTATCAACCAACCTGGTGGCTGTTGCCAGTAACTTGAAAGCCTATGTGTCTCATATAAGAGAGACCTGAAGCAATGGATGGATTGAATGAATGGGCTGTGTGAGAGGTTACAACTGTCTTGACTAATCCTTTCACCTCAATGACAACTTTTGTGGATTTTTTTCTGATTCTAGGTAACTTTAATCAGATATGGGATGGATTCTAGGCTATAGGAGTTCTATAGTCTCTATTAAGAGCATCAGCTGGGGAGTGTGTCACTTCACTTGTACACCATCATCACCACCAATGGTTTCTCTGACCAAGTTCCCATGTAGCGAACCTTCCCATTCTAAACAACTTTTACCAGGTTCAACTGATTTGCCGCAACAATGAGTTCTGTAGGTGTCCCCTTTGACTCATCTGCTGATGGTTATCTCTTGTGGCAACAACCCTGTGGGTGGGATCAACATCAGAGAAACGAGTCACATGGTCAATGGCTGGAGTGGACATTCATGAATTATACTAATATCAGTCTCTGGTTTTAATACACAGCCATTCCAGTAATATCCCACATTCTCCAAAGAGCACTTGGTACCAAAAATGCCAAGATGCTTCTTGATGTCAGGATTCAATATTCATAGCCTTACAGCAAGAGGGAGCACAACTGACTTGAAGATTCAGATCTTATTTCTTCCGCATAAATATTGACAATGCTGTATACTCTGGTTGAGTGAGTACAGAACTCCATGAGCAATGTCAATTTTTTGAAGGACTTCCTGAGATGACCCTCCACTGTTGTGTAATACACTACTAAAGTATGTGAAGCTTTCTAAGATCTCAATGTCCTCACCATATGCATGGCCAAACTGAACTGAGTCATCCAGTAAGGCCCCAAATGCCTGGATCTTGGTGTTGGTCTTCCATCCTGTGCAGTGGCTTCAGGGCTGCAACCAGGACCTCTAACAATTGCAAGAAGTACAGCATCACTGGCAAAGACAAGGTCGACCTTAGAATTGCCAGTGGATGCCCTACAATGACAATGATTGACAACTGTCCAATATCCAGTCCATGCAGGTGTTGAAATGTGTTGGGGTGAGGATGCATCCTTGCTTCACTCCTGAATTAACATAAAAAAAAAATGCTTACTCCATACTATGGAGCACTCTCTGTCTCAGAGTATAGCCAGACAGTCAACAATCTTCACAGGAATCCAATGGATCTGCAGAAGATCCAAGAGAATCCCAAAATGTACTAACTTAAATGCTTTTTGAGATAAATATAGACTGCAAAAAATTCTTGCTGAAACATCAGCATTCCACAAAAACATAAAATGCTCACATTCAATCAGTTGCCGACTTATTGGGTGTGAACCCAGACTGCTCAGGCCACTGAAACTTTTGTGAATTTGAACATATCTGTATCAGCAACAAATAGGTAAGCACCTTGCTCAACACATTAAGCCATTGAGCAAGGTAATACTACAGTTGTTTTAGTTCTGCTAGTCCCCTTTTCCCCTCTTCCAGAGGGAATAGTGCTCAACTGCTAAACAGCATGGGGCACTGCATGCAGCTCAAGGATTATGGCCTCAGTTCCTCCTTTCAGTAACTCCATGCAGCAGCTTCACCTGCCAAATACCTTTCCACCCTTTAATTTACTCAGTTTCATTGACCTCCACCAAAAGAAAGCAGATTTTCGTACAATGGTGGATTGGCAACCATCACCCAAATACTAGCAAAGTAGCCAGTAAAGGGACTAGATCCACCTAAGCCTGACACTAGCTGCTCATCAGCTGTTCAGACTATGTTCCTCTATGTCACAGGTTTGGAGTTTCTTCAGGGCTCAATAAGCAGACCTGAGATCATTTGCATTAAAATGGCCCTCAACATCCTCAGCAATTCCCTTGGTGTGCCTATCCTTATCCATTCTCATGAGAGCTTTAGCCTGTCATTTCTGAGTCCTGTATCTTTCCAGGTCCCCATCCACTCTGGCAGCATAGACCATCTCTATGTTCTCCAGTGTCTCAAAAAGTGCCACATCACTTTTCAATCTTGGATGCTTTCCAATGCACTACTCTGCAACTTTCTAAGTTTCATGTTTGAAAGTGTCCCACACTTATTTAGGGTCCTCAAAGGTGCTACACACTTTGAACTGATTAAAGACTGCCACTGCATACTCCTGGGCACATTGAATTTGAATTTAGGTATGATAAATTGAAACGTAAATGACAAGACCCTACAAGTGTTGTTCCTTTCCTGTATACTACAATTAGGTAAATACACATCATCACCCAGCACCTCCATGTAAAATCTAGGTGAATTACATCTCAGGATTCTCCTGGATGTGATTAGCAGTCTGAGTGTTGTGACCACAAGTCAATGATCATCCCCAAAGAACTCAGCACTCTAGGAAACCCTGTATTTCTGTAGGATCCTCCAAATAATTACAAACAAGTATGTGATTGATCTTCTTTGACACTCCTTTGGCAGTGCTATATAAAGTCCATTGGTATGGCTTGTTCTTGAAACTAGGAACCAGCAAACCTTAAAATTCTGGACTTTGCAAAACTCAGAAGGAAAGAACTGTTAATGTTCCTGGTTCCAGAGCCATGAGGGTCAATACATACTTCTTAACCAGCTCTGTTGATGCCAGTAATTGCACTGAAGTTGCCCAAAACAACAAGAGTGATCCATGGTGGGTGCTAGTCAGTTACAGAGATAAGGTTGGAAAAGAACATCCCTTCAATAAAAGAGAGAGAGAGAGAGAGAGAGAGAGAGAGAGAGAGAGAGAGAAAGCAAGAGAGGGAGAGAGGGAGAGGGGGGGGAGAGAGGGAGAGGGGGAGAGAGAGAGAGAGAGAGAGAGAGAGAGAGAGAGAGAGAGAGAGAGAGAGAGAGAGAGAGAGAGAGAGAGAGAGAGAGAGAGAGAGAGAGAGAGAGAGAGAGAGAGAGAGAGAGAGAGAGAGAGAGAGAGAGAGGGGGAGAGAGAGAGAGAGAGAGGGGAGAGAGAGGGGGGGAGAGAGAGAGAGAGAGAGAGAGAGAGAGAGAGAGAGAGAGAGAGAGAGAGAGAGAGAGAGAGAGAGAGAGAGAGACAGAGAGAGAGAGAGACAGAGACTGAGAGATAGAGACAGAGAGAGATAGAGTGAGAGAAACAGAGAGAGATAGAGAGAGACAGACAGACAGAAAAAGACAGAGATACGAAGCCCCAGCCTCACCAACATCATATGCTTATCAACCAGAATAACCTCTATAACAGCACCTGATAGTTGGCTACACCTGTAGCTACTCCTGTCAGATGGGCCCTATTGATGTGGCCTGACTAGTAGTAGGTGTAACCCTTAAAACTGATCTCACCACTACCTGATCTCTTTGCCTCATGGCCATTCCATCCATTCTAAACCTCTTGAGCTCTGGTGATAAAACGGGAGCTTGACTGACCTAGGAGAGGGTGAAAAATATGTCCCAGCCAGCCTAATGGTGGGCCTGAGCCTGAGCCTGGCTTGACATGCTTGTGCATCATTTACAACATCCTAGTTTAAGATCCACCCTTCCCACACACCCCCACCACCTACTGAGCCCAACGAGGAGAGACTTGGTTTTGGTTACACATCTTTAATTCATCAGTCCCAGGGGTCATGGTGGAGTCTATGCACCCACTACCATGTGGGAGTATATGCACTCACCACCTTGACATTAAGGAAAGACAGCTGTGGAGTGTGGAGCATCAGACCAGGTGGCAGCTGCTTGACTAAGGGCATGCCTAACTTCAAAGACTTGGTTCAGGCAACCCAGCCAATGCATCACTTTGAGCCAGAAGGAACTCACCCTGACCTGAACAAAGGACCAAAGAAGTGTGGTATTACCCCCAAGGGAGCACCTCGGTGCAACCACAGCACTGGGACGTTGTTCAGCCTCCACAACTCCTGTCTCCGGACCCTGTAGGGATGCCACAGACAGCAAACATATAGCTTAATGATCCATAAAGGGGTTTAAGTCTATTGACACATGAAGAGTTTGTCTGTCCTTTCAATGGTTTTCTTTTTTGTACATCTGGGTGTCCAACACACCCTCCTCCTTCGTGGGAATCCAGTTTAGTAGACATCCAGCCAACCTTCAACCATGTGCCAGGTAATACTGGGTTACACAGTGCTGTTAGAAGGACAAGTGTCTCACCTGATATACATGTACACACATACAATCAATGACATGATGGAAAGGACAAGCTATGCCAACATGTTTGCAGATGATGCAAAAATCATGAGTAAAAAATGAAGAGTACTGTAGGCTATTGCAAAAATATTAAGAAACTATATTTTTGCATGGTGCCAAGAATGGATAATTAATTTCAATACAAAAAATAGAAAGTACTGGAAATATGTTATGGCTGCAATAGGCCATCTTTAAACTATTTCTTGGGAAGTGACATTATAAAAGCAAAAGAGGAAAAAGGTTTGAGTGTGATTATAAAAGACAACCTGTCACCTGACAGACAGGTCAGTAGGATTACTGGAGAGACATACGGACTGTTGCTGATGATTAAAGTGGCTTTTAACTGTTTGGATGAAGAGAAGATGAAAAAAGTAATTGAAACCCTGATCCAGCCAAGACTGGAATATGCATCAGAGACATGGTCCTCACACTGAGTGTAGGATATAAGCAAGATCAAGATAATATAAAAAGTAGCAACCAAACTTGTCCCCAACCTGGCAGATAAACCATATCAAGAAAGACTAAAAGCACTGAGTCTGCTGACTTTGAAAAATGGGAGAGAAAGAGGTGATATGATTACTGTAATTAGGTCACTAAAGGGGATAGATTGCATTGACAGAAGAGATCTCTTGAGGTAATTTGAGAAAAATTAAGGAAGACTACATGTCTAAATGATATGAAGAAATACAATTTTTCATACAAGTGCACAAATACTTGGAATTGTTTACATACATACATATACCAAGGCTTTTTCCCCCTTACAAGGGAGGTAGCCAAAAAGAAAAAGGCATAAAACCATTCCCACCCATTCCATCCCTGAATACACTCCACACCCCTCCACCCTCCCTCTTATCTTAGCACCTCCTGGATGACGGGTCATCCCTGCACCTTGTCCACTGCCCTGGGTCAGAGGCAGTGTCGCAAGACACAGCACATCCACAGCAAGGCCGCTTCATTAAATCAGCGACCCCCCCCTCTCCGTCCCCCCATGCAAAAAAGGAGAAGACGGGGAGAAATCCCTTCGGGCTGCGTCAAATTTTGCTCACACATACTACCTCATCCCCCCACCCATTCCACCTCATGCATCACAACATCATCCATATACAACCATTCTCCATTCACCCCTATCTTCTGTCCTCTCCCGTCCTTCCTCAACAGACATTCCCCTCTTCCCCAAAGCCCCCTTCACCCCATCCATCCATCTCATCCTAGGACGTCCCCTCATGTTCACTCCCTCCACATCTGCCTTCCATACCTCTTTTACTAGTCTTTCTTCACTCATTCTTTCCATGTGTCCAAACCATCCTAATACTCTTTCATCAACCCTATCTCCCAACTCCCTTTCCAACCCTGTTCTCCTCCTCACCTCCTCATTTCTCACTCTATCTAGCCTAGTAACCCCCATCATACTTCTCAGACACTTCATCTCAAACACATTCAAACTCCTTCTCTCTTCCTCTCTTATGTTCCATGTTTCTTCCCCATACAGTGCTGTTGGCACAATCACTCCTTCATACAGTCTCCTCTTAGCATCCTTTCCCAAATGTCTATTCCTCATTACACTCTTTAATCCACCAAGGCATTTACTCGCTTCTCTCAATCTACATTCTACCTCCACCTTCACTCCACCTTTTCCTGCCACATTTGCACCCAAGTATCTAAAACTATCCACTTCCTCCAGTCGCTCTCCCTTAATGCTCACTTCCAGTCTACTGCCACTTTCACCCCTTGTACATCTCATCACCTTACCTTTACCCACATTTATCTTTAGCTTTCTTCTATCACATACTCTCCCAAGCGCAGTGTCGTCCGCAAACAACAGCTGCCTCACCTCCCACTTTTCTCCACTTTCTTTAACCACTTCACTCCGGGGCATATCGCACATCTGGCAGCATTAGCTGCCCGACGTGCGATGCTGCATCATAATAATCGCATTATAAAAAATAAAGTCAGTGCTCAATCGTTCGTTTTCTTTCACCCGTGAATTTTGACAACCATAGAAAATATGATGAAGCCAGTTTAGAGAGAATGGAGGTTACGTAGGTACGACTACAATAAATATAATCAAGATGCCGATGTCGGCATCATCGTGTACCCACTTGCTCCTCATGATTCCTATGTAGACGTCACCATATGGAAGTGGTTAACCATCTCCAATCCCTGACCCACTACCCTTGTATTTACCTCTCGCACTACCCCATCCATGTATAAGTTGAACAGCCAGGGTGACATAACGCATCCTTGACGAAGTCCCACCTTTACCTTGAACCACTCACTCTCTCCATTTCTAATCCTGACACAAGCTCTACTACTCTCATAAAAACTCTTGACAGCTCCCAAAAGCTTTCCTCCTATCCCATATATCTGCATAACCTCCCACAGTGCCTTTCTGTCTACCCTATCGTAAGCCTTTTCCAGATCCATAAAAGACCAAAAAACATCCTTCCCATTTCCTATAGCTTTCTCACATATTTGTCTTACCACAAAGATCTGATCTACACAACCTCTACCTGTCCTAAATCCACACTGTTCCTCACCAATTACTCCCTCTGTTCCTCTCCTAATCCTCTCAATCAAGATCCCCCCATAAGCCTTCCCAACTACACTTAACAAGCTAATCCCTCTGAAACTACTACATTCACACTTGTCCCCTTTTCCCTTGTAAAGTGGAACTATACAGGCACTCCTCCAGCACTCTACCCTCTCTCCAGCAAACATTAAATAACCTCACCATCCAGTCCACCATCACTGTACCTCCTTTTTTTTTAGACATTCTGCATGGCATCCATCCAGACCAGGTGCCTTACCTGCTTTCATCATCTTAACAACTGCCTTCACTTCATCCTTCCTTATTTCTCCTCCATTTTCCTCACTCTCATCATGGTCATTTTCTTAGCATTTCCCACTGTAACTATCTTTCCCTCCCTGTCCTCCTTCACATTTAGCAACTCCCTAAAATATTCTGCCCATCTTCCCCTTACTGCCTTCTCTTCCATTATCATCTCTCCATCTGCACCTTTTACCTTTTCTTCTTTACTTGATTCGCCTCCTCTTCCTCTCTTAATTTCTTTCCAAAACATCTTTTTATTACTTTCAAAATTTTCTGTCTTACTCTTACCCCACTTCACATCTGCTCTCCTCTTTGCCTCCTTTACCTTTTGCTTTACTTCTCTTTTCTTTTCTTTGTACCTCTCATATGACTCCCTCGTCCTATTTTGTAACCAATCTGTGAAAGCTCGCTTCTTCTCTTCTACAATCTTCTTTGTTTCCTCATCCCACCATTCACTACCCTTCCTTCTATTTCCTCCTGTCCTTCTTGTTCCACACACCATCCTTGTACACTTTGTGACTCCCTCCCTGACCCATCCCCATACCTCCTCCACACCTAGTTCTACTCTATCCTTCACTCCCTCCCACTCCTCCTTCAGCTTCTTCTTGTACTCCTTCTCCTTTTCCTTTAAAGAGTTCACTCTAAGCACCTCCCTAACTTTTGTCCCTTTCCTCTTTCTTCATCTAGCCTCTACTCTCAACTTACCTTCCACCAAAAAATTATCTGATATTCCCCCACCCTCTCCCCTTAGCACATGTACATCCTTAACTCTTCCTATCATAATCCTATTTACCACTACATAATCCATCAACACTCTATCTACCACCCTTCCATCCACTACCCTCTCCCATGTGTACTTATGCTTGACTTTCTTCCGAAACACTGTATTTGCTATCATCAATTCTCTTTCTAGACACATTTCCACCATCAATTCTCCACTATGATTCTTTCCTGGAACTCCACATTTCCCAACCACTCCATCAATTGGACCATTTCCTACCCTAGCATTAAGGTCTCCCAGTACTATTACATTGACATTTCTTCCTAAATCCTCTATGCACTCATTTAAATCTATCCAAAAGACCTCCCTTTCTTCTACACTCTTCTCACTGCCAGGCCCATATGCACTTACAAAGACCCACATCTCCTTTCCCAGTTTCACCTTCATCCACATTATCCTTGAGGAAACCTCCTTCCACTCCACTACACATTTACCTATCTCTTCACTTACTTGAATAGCCACCCCTTCCCTCCCTCGTCCTCTCTTCACTCCTGATAACCTCCCACTTACACTCCCAAACTTACACTCACCCTTCCCTTTCAACTTAGTTTCACTCAAAGCCAACACATCCATCTTTCTTCTCACGAACATACTACCTATCTCTTCCCTTTTACTCTCATCTGTACCACATCCACGCACATTAAAAGACCCAAACCTTAGGGTGCTGGTTGGAAAACTCCCAGACCCTCTTATGCCTTTACTTTTTCGTTTAGGAATGTCCCCTGTGGGGCTACAAGGAAAAGGATGCCTAGTCCCAATCCCAGTTCCTTTCTTCTTGCCTCTTACGATCCAAGTGGAAATACTTGGTGGCAGTATTCTTTTCCCCCACCACAGAAAATGAATACTCAGAGAAATGGTACAGGACAGCAGCAAGGTGTTGGGGGACAGCATAACGGAGGGACAGTCATAGTATAAAAGTGTCATCATTTCTCTATGAACAGAGTTTTCCTCTATCATAGACAAAATGATGTGTGGCTCTGGTCCGTAGGGGCGCCCCATATAGACCCTAAAGTATCAACTGCATGCTACTTTGCCACAATAACAAGCAGCCAATACCCCAGATGGGGGTATATATATATATATATACATATATATATATATATATATATATGTATATATATATATATATATATATATGTAGATATATATATATATATATATATATATATGTACATATGTATATATATACATGTATATATATATATATATATACATATATATATGTAGATATATATATATATATATATATGTAGATATATATATATATATATATATATATATATATATATATATATATATAGAGAGAGAGAGAGAGAGAGAGAGAGAGAGGAAATATACAAAACAAACATCTAATATTGAAACTGAAAGCCAACTACTTCCACTAGACAGGAGCCCTAAAATCCTAAACCTTACTACTCACATGACCTTCAGGTCACACATTAAGGACCTAATTATGAACATAAACAAGGAAATAACCATAATAATATCAATCCTAACCTACATACATCTCATAAAAACCACACTTGATTATGTCTTCCTTGGATAGCTCCCTTCAATCAAGAAAACACTGGCAATCTACAACTTATATACAACAAAGCAATAAGAACAATATATGGGATGCACTAAACCACCACAATAGAACATCTGCACACAGAAACCTAAATCCTCCTCATAGAACAGCACATGAAGATGATAGGCACAATTCTATGCAAGAGACCTCAACTCAACCCATCCATCCTATTACATAACACAATTGCAACCAAATGAATACAATAAAAAACACCTGCAGTATATAACTCAAAAGTCTACATCAGTCTACTACTATACCATGCAACATATCTAGATAAAAGTGCTTATATATTTAGATCACAAAGTAAGCACTTCCAAAACCGACCAATGAACTCTCTACTCCACCAAACTCCTCAGGATATCAGCCCTACAGAGAAATCCCTCCCATGGCAAGCAAGAACCACACTGGCATGACTATATTCAAGTCACCATCCAGCCTTAAAACAATACCAACACAGAATAGGCCTGGCCACAGAGGAAAAAATGTCCTAGATGCAATCACCAGACAAAAGATAGTGAATACTTTATCCTACACTGCCCCACTCTAGCTCCACACAGACAACACATCGTTCCTGAGTAACTTATGGCCAATCTGGTGGCTGTTGCCAGTTACTTGGTTGGCCTTCATTTTCATGGTACCACTGGTCAAGAGTAATGCACCAGTGAGGTCCTCTGGTAATTCTATAGTCTGAGTTCAACTCTCGGTTGTGATAGCTAGAATGATTAGTATCACATAATTCTACACTAGTGATTTATACCATAATGGTAATGGTGGCAAGGAAATAAAGGCATCATTCAAATTCTCACACATCTGCTGGTAAGGTTCAGGGTTGGGTTAAAACTAATGCCCAAATTGCTTGTAATAAGCTTTGACTTCCTTGCACACAGTACAACAGATTCCAATCCTTTCAACCATCTGCAGAACAGCAGTAAGGGACAGGCTTGGTAATGATATGGCCTCAGTGAATTCGATCCTTGGTTATGAGAGCTAGAATAGTTATTCATATGACATCACAGTACAGTAGTGATGTCATACATACATACATACATATATTGCAAATGAATCACTTGAACACGTGATCAGAAATATGCTGGTATCCACTTAAGAAAAAGAAACACAGAAATCCCAAGCGCTTTCGTGTAATTCACATCCTCAGGGGAGAATACAGACAAAAGTGGATGTGAATTACATGAAAGCGCTTGGGATTTCTGTGTTTCTTTTTCTTAAGTGGTTACCAGCATACATACATACATACATACATATATATATACATACATATATATATATAAGAACCAGAAAACTACAGACACTGAAGTAAAGGACTATGGTAACCATGGATAAATTCTGGAGAATAAAGATTTCTTCCAAAATATGAAAATAACCATTGAAATGTGACAACCCTGGGCACTTTTTGTGCTTCAGTTGTTTTAGTCTATCCCACGTACTTAGATATGACTTAAGGACTACATTACTGAACTTTCTTTTAAATAGTAACAATATCATATTAATACTAAAGATTTAGGGTATGGTTGCGTGATTGTGTTTATTTGTGGTCACACTTATTACTGCCAAGTGCTGACATCTCTGATGATATCAATTATCTTTAGTTGATATTGGCATAAATAAATCATCTGTGCCATAGTTTATCCTTTCTGTAACTTCTTAGGCATTTGGCCTCTGCCATTTCAAGATTATCAAAATGTTTATTCACTACCGCCAACTCGACGCAATCTTCAAGATGCCAAGAACTGCATTGTAGCTTGAGTTTTACATTCAAGATAGGTCCATCTTCAAACTTCCAATAGTTCATCTTCCACAACAGGTCATGCTAATTTCTATCTGGTACTGTCCAGTACCATCAAGACGCCATCCAGACACCGAATGTTACCATCTAGATAGAATCATACTAAAGACATACAAGGACTGACAAGCAACTCAAAATGACTGACAAGCAATATATAGATTATCATAATGATTGCTTTTGTGGTGAAATTTTTTCTGCTACATCATATATGTAGAAATAAATAAAGAAGCAAGTTTTTCTCTGCTGCCAATATTAACTGAAAACAATGAATATCATTGGAGTTTATGGTAGTTGTTGGTAATTAGTATGACCCTTTATTCATTTACATTACATTCAACATAGTGTCCAGATGATGTCCCAGGAGGGTTTTAAGAGGTCATGGAAGTAAATTATGAAAGACCATTTGTCAAAAGGATGTGAAGAAATACAGTTTTCCATGTAGATGTATAAATATGTGAAATGGTTTAGATGGTGATATGGGCCAAGCTCAAACAATACTTGAGTTTAAATCTAAATATGATAATTGGAAATGAAAAATATAGATTAAATTGGAACCGTATATAAATTTGAGTCTGGGTATGTTAGAAAATTAGAGAATAGAATGGACCCAATGAGCATTGCTCCTTTCCTTTAAATTACAATCAAGTAAATACAGAACCTACAGACAAATGAATTTAACGGACCACTAGTATCCCCCTTTAGTCCATAGTTTCTGGGTTCATCTGTGTATGTATATGTGGCAAGTTTGATGCCTATTCCTCACATGTATTCATGTGAGCTTTGTTTCCTTTGACCACATGTGGGCCTTTGTGGACTTTTTGCAGGCCACAAAATGCCAGCCAGCCTGTCTTGTTGGCATTGTCATGGTGTGCTCAGAGCCGAACAGCAATGCCTAGAGCCAGGTTGGCCCCGGCCCCATGCCACCTAGGCTGGGTCACGTAATTGTGGCCCTGGGAGATGCTTTGGCTAGGTGCACAAGCATTTAATGTGGTTCAGCAACAAGCAGGGCCGTGTGGGTTGGAGGGGCTAGGTCAGTCAGGCCATGACCATCAGAGCTAGCAGTTGTACACCATGAATGTGTGCTTCCACCCACAAATAAGTTCCATATTCCCCATTTCTCCCTAATAGCAAGTAGTCATTCTAGGCTCCATGATAATAATAGTTTCAATAAAGAGACAATAAAACACATCAGTATTTTGTGTTATGCCTCACCCTTGTACCAGGGCTTACTATATATATATACATTTTATCAACCACAATGCACTTTAATTCTAAGCCATATAGGTGTCCCTCATTACAATTTCTGCATGCGCCTATATGGCTTAGAATTAAAGTGCATTGTGGTTGATAAAACGTATCTCTAAACACTGGGACCCATTCAGTGTCGTACAAAATACATATACATATATATATATATATATATATATATATGAATGGGAGAGTATGTGGGGATGAAATGGGTGGGAGTGGATTTATGCCTTTCACTTTGGCTACCTCCCCTGTAAGGTGGAAAAAGCCCTTGGTGTGTGTGTGTGTGTGTGTGTGTGTATATCCAGGAGGTGCTAAGATGAGAGGGAGGGTGGAGGGGTGTGGATTGTATTCAGGGATGGAATGGGTGGGAATGATTTTATGCCTTTTCCTTTTTGGCTACCTCCCTTGTAAGGGGGAAAAAGCCTTAGTATATGTATGTATGTGTATGTATATATATATATATATATATACATATATATATATATATAATATAATATAAATTCTCCTTCTCTATCAACTGTAATATTCAATCCACATGTAAGTATAGAAAACAAATTTCTACTGAACATATGCACAAATGTGATAAATTCTAATATTCTTGAATCCAAGTATTTCTTTCTTCTTTTTTGTTGTCATCAGATCTAGTTCTTCTAAGGAACTTGTTTCAATCTTCAATCAATCCATTGCCCTGCCTCTTTTCTGCAGGGCACCAGGGTCTCCAAGAAGCTAGCCACAGCCACTTGAAGAAATTTTGTATTACTGTGTGGATGGGATGAGTGCAGGACTGAAGTATTAGATATTTTTTGTTCTTTATCTTCAATCTTTTTCAGAGTTAGTGATGATTATTAACCGACTTAACCTAACCTTGGTCATGCCTTGCTATAAGATTGGTTGTTGACATCACCTCCCTTGCTCTCTTTGTCTATATAAGGAAGTAAAGATGACAAAACTGTCATGCTCACAACAGATCAATTTTGTATAGTGAAACCTTGATCAATCCAATATCATGACTTTCAAAACTATGGATAATTAATTTTATCAGATAATATATAAGGAATGAAATCTCTATATTCATGGTGTAATGTTAACCTTAGATATTAGCATTTTTCATATTCACTTCAAGCTCCTTTAGCATGGTTAACTAGTGTCATGAAAAAGTGTAAATTCCACTCTCAAAGTCACAACTGCTCACAAACCCAGCACCTTAAGACAGCAACCCAATAGTCACAACTAAACAGTTTACCACTTCTGTGGGAAGACAGACACTCCATGTGCACCATTAGCAGCTGATACAGAAATCACAATGGATGGTTGGAGGAGCATTGGCCAATTTAGGAATTACATGTGTGGTGACAGTAGAAGTTACACAACTACCTGCATGCAAGTTTCAAATTCATGTGCAACGGATGTGACCCAAAGTTGAACACTAATTTTTCTCTCTTCATGCCTGATTATCATTTTATCTCATGTTAATGAAATGAATTATATATAGAAAAAAATACATGATCAAAATGGATCAGTTTTCTATGAGAATAATTTCAGAATTCCAAGGTTTTATGTTAGTAATGGTATTGCCCTATAATCAGTCCATTGCCCCTGGTCTCTCGTGTAGATGACTCATGGCCTTCAGCAACATATAATATTATATGCCATGTAATATGTGCAAAATAAAATTCTTTATTTGTTTCTTGTGAGAATAAATGAGAATAAATAGCAGGGTACTTGAACTGGCCACCCGTACCAAGAAATTGACAATATATATTTTTACCTAATAATTTCTTTTGAATAATCACATTTTGAACTGAAATGAAACACCATGCAGACAAACTGCACATTTCATATAATTGACCTTCACTAAATCAAAGTTCCACTGCATTCATGAAAATCAATTAATGTCTTAACACCAGTTTCTGACAATTTTCTATTGGAAAAAATTTCCTGAGATAGAAGTATAGATCTTTTCAAGGCAAACATGATAAAAAGGTGAAACTCAGTATTATCCATAAGTGAATGGAAAGCGACATATTCACTTGATTAATCTAGAAATCTAAGACTGCGATTTGTTTCTACTACATAGGGAGTTTCTAACAATTTGCTATTGTAAATAAGCTCTATATAAAAGACTATCAATAAAAAAAGTTCAATTGATGACCATTTGAAACCCTATAAACAGGAATCAACAATGGGTATCTGTACGAGGTGGTCCTGAGAGAATGAAGACAAGTAATCATCTCTGCTGCCAATCTTCAAATCCCATCAACTTCCTTATTTCCAATTGAAGGTGCAACACTGAGGAGTTGACACTTGGTCTTTGGACTATGTCCAAGATTTCTATCAAATTTGTATTTCTTCCACTTTTAAACACAAGGATTGCTGACAATCAGCAACAGCTCCCCTCCTTCTACTTCCTTAACACAGTGACATGGGAACACTCCAACACTAACACAACACAGACATCAGTCCAAAGTTTCTTCTCCAAGAGCCTGGGAACAATTGCTAGCTACTAGGCCTGCAGGTTTCTAGGCCATGAAACCTGGGGCAACAATTGAACTGACTGAACCCTATAAATGTTATCATTTCATGGGCTCTCTCTTAAGATGCTATTTTCCAGGCAAATCTTATCATCCACATTTCTTTATAAACTCTTAAATACACTATATTCTAGTTTTCATTTGTGACCTTGTTTACCTGGTCCTGGTCGTAATCTAAACTGGTGAGTTTCCATATCAACCATGTTTTTCTAAGCTTATTTTAACAAAATATATAGAATCTTCTCTATGCCATTTTTGACACAAATAATTAGTTTCTGAGGCTGCGAAATCTATTTTGCCATATTTAGCACAGGAAGGAATGGAGAATATATTATGTAGACAGGTCCAGGTTTCCTGTGCCATCCTTAATAACCACAAATTATACCAATACAAACAGAATAAAATATTTGAAGTAGAACAATTAATTGGACATGTGAAAGTCTAAATTATTTCTTTACTCAGATGAAAGATCCACCTTAGAACCAACAAAATTCATATTTGAGACTTTCATTTCCCTTTTCAGCACAATCCAATCCCATATAATGACCAAACATACAATTTTAATGTTGTTTCTTCAACTTGAGTGTTCAAGACAATACTCAATTTGTCTAGAAAGCTGTCCTAATCTATAAAAACTACACATTTCTTGCTGTCCACATCACCTAAAAAAGTTAGTCTTAGTGCTTATTTACCTGTTCGAAACATGATGCGATATTGGCCGTGACTAAGAGCATCCGAGTAGTATTGGTGCCTGCCATAGTGCCAAGGGCCAACAGGTCAAGTGACACCAAATCCAATGTAGAGAGCTTGTTGCTGCTGCTGCGGCTGCTGGCTTTAACACTAGTTCTGCTGCTAACACTCACTCTACTCTTCCTTCTGCTCGGGTGTTGGGAGCACTCCACGGGTTTCTCTCTTATTAAATTAGGGAGTCATTTTGCTGAGGAGCCTACCACTTGCTCATACTCATGCGTTGAGGAGCAAACTGGCTGATAAACCCCGCCTACATCACATATCCTTCCCATCAATAGTCCGCACACTAGAGCGCAGGAAACGAACACACAGTAGGCCTAAAAATATGGAAAGTGTTGAAATCAGGAACATCGGATTTGTATCAATGTTATAAATAATTTTAGTCATATAATAATTTGGATTACACTTTCGCCAATTACTTAATATATCCCTGACTTTATAGCCCGAAATTAGATAACATTAGTAGCTAGAATGAATTCTAAAAAGGTTTGACCCAACAGCTGTAAGCATATGTGATTGGTCATAATGTAAACAAACTTCAAATCAAGGTTTTATCTAAAGAACGCACCTTTCATTCATACATTTGCGTTTTATACACCATAGTTTTAACTTATATATTGATTTTACTAATTGCAATCTTGTGCGTGCTCTTTTATCCAAAGCACCATATACAATGTGGCATCGTGCCTTTGGACCCGCCCCCTTAGCTTCTCCGAATAGTCAGACGTTTGTCTTCTCCAAAGATGGTCGTGCGGCGTTTTCGAATATCTTTCCCACACATTTTAGGACTGTTTTTGCTGGTTTTTGTTCTCTTCAGAAAGGGGCAGCAATTAAGGGACTATAAGCTGTTTATTCCTAATCAAGATCCTAATGCTGTATGGGATGTCGTTGCAGATTTTAGCAATATTGCCAAGATGAACAAGCGAATGTAAGTATTGCACTTCATTTTACACATTATATAAATATAAGCACGTATGTAGATCATAGTATGTATATTTGTAAGCATAATACTACAGTACGTGTTGTTTATTATTAATTATTGGTGCCATATACATCTATATCGAACTTTTTAAAACCATTTTACAACTCGCATTAGAGTCATGGACGGAATGAGATGAGTGAATGACAAACAGCTGACGCAGGAGATACACACGGAGGGAGTACTGTTCGAATGAGGATAAGCCGAGCAACAGGTGTTCAGATTTCCTATAGCCACTCAATCAATGTGTTGCTCCGTTGCGTTCGTATTGGAGAACCGCGGCCCCTAGGAAACCGGCTACAGCCACTGGCTCATGCCGTAGGTCACTCTTGGAAGAGCCTTGAAGACAGTGATGTGTATATAGATTATCTTTTTATATGTAAACCTTATAAATGCGGTCAGTTATTTGGGAATATATGTTACGAATTACTGTAGTTATATTTTGTTGTTAAATAATGGTTAATTTTATTTTGTTTTTCTTGTATGGTATGACCTTGGGCTTCGGACACATGGCGGGGATGTGTGGAGTGATAGTCGTGATAAGGGCTAGCCATTGTTGCTTGACAACAATAAAGGAGTGAGTACGTTTAGGAATGGCGTGAGCACAAGGATCTACTGAATAATATTTACCCCACTAGACCTTGTTACTATAAACGGAGGCTTTGTTATTACATTTTTTATATTTTGAGAATAAGTATTTCTGTCCAGTGGTTTTAACCGTGGTAATGTTAAACATTGTATTTATTAATATTATTATTATTGTTATTGTTATTATTTTTATTATAATTATTATTATGTTGTTATTGTGGCAGCGAGTTGAAAGGAGAGAGGCTGGAGGAAGTAGACAGTCGCATGGGACATGAAATGGAGTAGCGGTGGAGGTCAACTATAGATTGAGAGAAGCTAGTAAATGTCTTATTATGGGAGATCTAAGACCAGCCCTAGAGCCATTTCGTGCATTTTCGGCTTAAAAGCATGGAACTTGACACGCTTAGAGAGTAACTAGGTGAAAGTTTTGGGATATGGAGGCAAGCTGTCAGATACCCCTGGTGGTCACAGCAGGAACTAACATTTTGCCATGTGGCGGACATATTTAGGAATATGAAACTTGTCAGGTTTCTAAAATATTAATAAGAACTATCTCTTGATAATAAAAGTTTAATTAGGGCCCCCTAGTGACCAAAATTAACAAAAATAATGTGCTGCATCCTGTAAAGGGAACCGTGGTTGACATATAGATAAATATATATTTAAGTGTACAACACAAGTGATGTTTTTGTTGTTTCTTTTTTAGGTACTACGGTATTTGACTAAATATAATTGAAATTTGAGCATTGAGTGTAGTCCAGGCCGCATTAGGAGCAGTCATCGGTGGAAAATCCCAAGACCGGGTAGGGAAAGCAACAGAAGAACCAAAGTGGAGTTCAGCTCGCTCAACCGCCCCCACCACCGACCAATGAGCTGGAGTGCACCAGTGGAAATCCATTAAAAGTCGTACACTTTATGTTGATGCTGTTGTGCATTGAGTTACTGGAGGGCAAATCCATTAAAAGTCGTACACTTTATGTTGATACTGTTGTGCATTGAATTACTCTAACGATGTCATTTCAATGAATTGATGAACCTGTCCCCAGCACTTCTGATACAGAACCAGTTATTGTGGACTGGAAGAAGTGTTTTCTATGCCAAGCAGTGGCAAGTGAGCCTGTATAATGGCCTGCTTCCTCAAAGAGGAATGTTAAAGTTGCTGGGTACAAGTACATGGCTAAAAATATCAAGAAGTTCCATGAAATAAACCAGCTACCTTTCTCACTAAATGATGAGCAGTTAGGGGAAGGTCATGGCATGAAAGAAACCCACATGTTACATAATGCTGTAGTGCATAAATCATGTCGAGCTAAGATTAACACCAGGATGCTTGAAAGAGCAGTCAAGCGCAAATGTGAAACCGAAGATGCAACAAGTCCAGTCAAAACTAGGTGACAGGTTGTGTCAACTGATGACTGAGTCAGTATGCTTCTTCTGTGATGAAAAGGGTGGGTCATCTGGCCTGCACAGGGCTTCAATCTTTGAGCTGCATTATAAGGTCCGCCGAATTGCCACTGACCTCAGCGACACAAAGGTGTCAAAACTAGCTGCAGGAGATATGGTGGCAATAGAGGTACAATATCACGCTCTGTGCTTAGCAAATTCTACAGACGTACCAAACAGTATGAGAGAAATCAAGACAGCGATCTAAATGAGTCAAGTGCTCTGCATGTCATTGCATTTGCTGAACTGATATCATACATTGAGTCATATGGAGATTCTCATGAAACATGACCTGCGTTCAAACTGCAAACACTTAAAAAAGCTCTGCTAGGATAGAATTGAAGAGCTAGGTGCTAAGAATGGGCAGTTGCGCACAACACGGCTTAAGGAATGCATTCTTGCTGCAGTGCCTGATCTGCAAGCGCAAAATAAAGGCAAAGAAGTGCTTCTGGTATTCACGAAAGATATTGGTCCTGCCTTAAAACATGCATATGGCGCTGACTACAATACAGAGGGCATGTTAGCAAAGGCTGCGAATATTATATGCAGGTTTATTTTGAAGATCAAGCAAATATTTAATGGCCAGTTTATAGAGAGCTGTCAACAGAAATCGGTTCCAGCAACACTGACTTCACTGATGAGCATGACATTGAATGGTCCAAATATCAAAGATTAGTTAGGCTTGGAAGGCATCGATTCATAGGCATCTCTAACAATCAGTCAGCTGTAGAAAGTCTCAAGGGTGTGTATGACTTGGGACAGCGTCAGTATGAAACATTTGTAACTGAACGCATTACAACTCAAAGTCATTTACACAGCATATCAAGAAGAACAAGCAATTGCTGTTCTCGAAGTCTCAAAGTTTCAAAACAGGAAAGTCAGATATCTGCATTGAGAGACAACTGTGCATTGTTCTCCAGGCTGTACATTGCCTGCCAATCTCGAAAGGGAAAGTTTGAGTTCTTCAAGTTTGAGATCCAGTCATGGCCACTTCTGTCAAAGTCAGGGGATATGAGATGAGGTAAGAAGTCTGACTTGCTCTACCCTGGAAGGTCTACCTAACCCTGACCACACAGTCTTTCAGGTTACTGCAGTTGCTTCAAAGACCTCTGATTATGTTACACAAGTCCTTGTGTCCCACATTCAAAACATCTTGGAGAACGTAGACAGAGTAAATATAGTTTTTGATGTCTACAATGAACATTGCCTCAAGACATCAACCAAGGAGAAGAGAGGCAATCGTGTTCGCAGGAAAGTAATTCTCACCACCCAGATCCTAGGAAACTGGCAGATTTTTCTCCGTAATAATGACAACAAAGCTGAGTGTTTTCTTGCTGAACATGCTGCAGGAATTGAGGAGGACAGTAAACAAGTTCTGTGTACTCTGAACGAGCAAGTGGTCTGCAACACAGCAGTGATGGACAAGTCGTTCCTGGAACCCTGCATCCAGGAGGAAGCAGACGCACGTACCATGCTGCATGTCATGGATGCTGCCAACAAAGGCCACCAACGCATCCTCATCAGAACAGCAGACACTGATGTTGTTCTTGCTGTGGCATGTTTCCACCAGTTTAAGACCACTAAACTATGGATATCATTTGGGACCGGAAAGTCTCAAAGGTACATAGCCATTCATGAGATCATTGCTGCTCTGCTATCATCCAAGGCCCAGGCTCTGCCATTCTTCCGTGCTTTCACAGGCTGTGATGTGACATTTTTCTTTGCCGGGAGAGACAAAAAGAGTGCATGGGAGACATGGCATGTTTTCCCTGAGGTCACAGAAGCTTTCTTGTTACTGTCAAATCCACAATGTCAGTTAACGGAAAGCTAACTGGCTCTCATTGAGAGATTCGTGGCGCTGTGGTATGACCGCACTATTGAGTTTTCCAACATCAACGAAGCAAGGCAGCAGATGTTCTCCAGGAAATCAAAGTCTCTGGAAAGTATTCCTCCTACAGAAGCTGCTTTAAAGCAACATACTCTGAGAGCAGCATTCCAAGGAGGACATGTGTGGGGTCAACTCCTGGAGAAATACCCAGACATGTCCAGCCCATCGCTTTTTGGATGGGAATGGGATGCAGAATGTTTCAGGTGGAAACCAAAGTGGACTACCCTTCAACAAGCACATATGTGCTATGAACTGATATGCTGCAAATGCAAGAAACCTTGCAGAGGTCTGTGTAAATGCAGAAAAGCACAGCTCAAATCCACTGCGCTGTGCAACCGCGAAGGGGACTGTTTCCAAACTTAAGGACCTTAAATTGAAGCTTTTTGTGACTTAAATATACTACTTGATAAATCAACAGTATTCATTCTGGTGCGGTGAGTGGTTATGAAATTCAAAGTTATGTAACAAACGACCAAACAAATTGTTATGTCGTTTGTAAAGATGATCGCTGCCATTCAGTCTATTTACTTGTTGGAATGAATGTTCAATGTTAACTGTTGTGTTTATTGTGTACATTCGGATAAATACTTTAAGTACTTTCATGAAAACTTTAAGAACACTTGTATATAAAAAATGATATTTTATGTTGACATAATACACTAAAAGATCCAGGTCCTTTCACAATTGTATTCCGAGGTTGCAACAACAAAAAATAGATTTGGCTCTGATTACATTTTTTATTATCAAGAGATAATATTTTAGAAGCCTGCCAAGTTTCATATTCCTAACTTAAAAAATAAAATATTTAAGATCATTTGATTAATTTCTGACGTCCGCCACATGGTAAGATGTTAGTTCTTGCTGTGGCCACAAGGGGACTCTGACACCTTGCCTCCATATCTTAAGATATTCACCTAGGGTTACGCTATTAGTGTGCCAAGTTTCATAATTTTAACCCAAAAATGCACGATCTTAGGCCTAGATCCCCCACTATTGTGGGATTGACAAGTATTATGAGAAATAGGCATTTGGGAATGGATGCAGACAGAAGATTATATAAAGTGTTTATCGTACCTACGGCACTGGGCGGAGACTTGGAATCTAAGAAAGGTAGAAAGAAGTTTAAATGTGAGATGACGTGCCTGAGAAGTATGGCAGGGGTTACAAAGTTAAATAGAGTAAGAAATGAGGAGGAGAGCGGGGGTGGGAAAGGAGATGGCAGATAGGACTAATGAAATATTAATGGGATGATTTGTTCACATGGAAAGAATGAGTGAAGAAATATAAGCAAAAGAGGTGTGTGCGGTAGAGATGGATGGAGTGAACTTGATGGGACGACGGAGGATGAGATGGATAGATGGGGTGAAAGGGGCAAGAGAGGAATGTCTGGTGGGCAAAGAAGAGAGAAGGCAGGGGTAAGTGAAGAATGGGAGTGTATGGATAATACTTTGATTCATCCCGAAGAGATTTTCTCTGTCTGTCGAGCAAGGAAGGGGTAGGGGGGGGGGGAGGGCTTGTGTGTGAATGATATTTTAGCGCAGCCCATAGGGATTTCTCCCCCGTCGTCTTTACTTTCCGTATGAGGGGAGGGGGGTTGCCGATTAAGTGAGGCCTTGCTATGGATGTGATGTGTCTTGTTGCAGTTGGCAGGTGACAGGGATGACCCTTCATCCACGAGAACCTAATATGAGAGGAAGGGAAGGATGGTTGGTAGGAGTGAAATGGGTGTGATTTGGTGCGTGCCATTGACTTGGGTACCTTCCTTGTAAGAGGGAAGAAACGCTTGGTATATAGATAAAATTATTATTATTATCATAATTATTATTGTTGTTGTTGTTGTTATTATTATCTTTATTATTAATATTATTATTATAGTTATTATTATTATTAATTTATTTACTAAAGTAAAGGCAATCTTTCATATGGGCGGTGGGGTGAGGGAGTGAGAGGAAATGTAGTCCTGCTCACTGTGTGAGGATGTTTTCGCTTCTTTTCCAGCGTCTAAAGTGGGTGGCCTGAGCTTAATCAGGGGCGATGCTATATATATATATATATATATATATATATATATATATATATATATATATATATATATATATATATATACATATATATGTATATATATATATATATATAATATATACACAGTATATATATATATATATATATATATATATATATATATATATATATACACACACACGCGAGTATATGGGTGGGCGTGTGAATGTATGTGTGTATAAACCGACCACTGTCACTTTAAGTAATGTTTCTGTCAAGTCATTCATATTTAAAGAGATATAGAAATAATGCTTAACATCTTTGGAATTTAGGCTTACCTTGGGCATGATAACACAACTTAATTTTTTGTTTTAACTGAGAAAAGTGCATATGTGTTATACAAATTTTGCGAGCCACATGTAAGATATGTAAAGAGGTAAGTTCGTCCATATACATAAAAAAAATATTATAAGTATATGAAACGACATTAAAATATACTCGCTTATGTGATATACTTAAAACATTTATCACGAAATACAGGTATAATTCACAATATATCAGTTAAACTGAAAAAGGGTAAACAAAATTAAAGCAAATATAGAATCCTTAGAGTATTGGTCACCATCTGTGCAACTGACTCTCATAAGAGAAGTCTGACAAGTATTCTTCAAAATGTCCAAAAACATATTTATTCTTTTCACAAAAAACACACTTATTCCACGACTTTGAAATACTATATTGCTCCATCTTTCTTCCTAAGCACCGTATCCTCTAGTACCGTCTTCCTTTGAATACACGTCTCGCAACTTGTCCTCACCGTTGATCCTTCTTACCACCCATACATCTCTACACCTGTCGCCTCATCTCTTACTTTTACATTAAGATCCCCACACTATTACATTTATATTTCCTCCAAAACTCTCAGCATTTTTGTTTAATTAAATCCAAAAGGCTTCCCTCTATTCCATAGTCATCTCACTACCGTGGCTATATGTACTCACAAAGTGTTTCCTCTAAGGGAGAATCTCATATAGCTACGCGGTCGCCGCATGTATAAGTAGATATGCCTACCTTTACATATCTGTGTACTGTAGGGTTTACAGTTAAATCGTAGGTTTAGGATTTATACAATAATGTTTGTGAATTGAGTACAATGCATCTAGTTCGTATTAATGAATGTGTCTTGACGTGGTATATATTTTATAGTTATAATTATGTAGTTTGGTAGGTATAAGGAAATGGTTAATGATCTGTCTGGCGAGGGACTTGTGGCATTAATTGACGTCACGCATACCTGTTGTTTGTGATTTGGGGAATATGTATTGTCAGCAAGTGGTTGGCAGTAATGTTTGGTCTGAGTTGACCGAAGTCAATGTCTGTCGACACCTTGCATGCATGTGGATCACGTGTCAGACATCTGAGATATCACATATATGGTTATAGGGTTAGTGTATGGATACAAGCAGCTACGGGTGGCTTAGGGGGTGTGGGAGTCGTCTTGAATCACGCACACACACACACACACACCTCTTCCTTCCACATACACACTCTATTCCTAAACCAAATCCATGTATGTACCCACCCACACTTGTGAGACAGAAAAGAAGACAGCCTGGGAACTAGAGTATAAGGCTTCCTCCCCTTTTCTCCCCCCCCCCCGAATGCCCCACTCTGAAATGGGGTTGCTCATAGAAGCAGTCATTCTTATATATGCCAAAGACTTTTCCCCCTTACAAGGGAGGTACCCCCCCCCAAAAAAAAAGGCATAAAATCCACTCACACCCATTCCATCCCCAAATACTTCACTCCCATCCACCCCCCTCCCTTCCTCTTATCTTGGCTCCTCCTGGATGACGGGTCATCCCTGCATCTCGCTCACTGCCCTGAGTCAGAAGCAGTGTTACAAGACACAGCACATTCACAGCAATGCCGCTTCATTAAATCGGCGACTCCCCTCTCCGTCCCCTCATGCAGAAATGGAGAACACGGGGAGAAATCCCTTCGGGCTGCGTCAATTTATTTTTCACACATACTCCCTCACCCCCGTCCCCCACCTACTCCCTTTCATGCATCACAGCATCATCCATGCACAACCATTCTCCATTAATCCCTATCTTCTGTCTTCTCACGCCCTTCCTCAACAGACATGCCCCTCTTTCCCAATGCCCCTTTTACCCAATCTATCCATCTTTTCCTTGGTCGCCTTCTCATGCTCACTCCTACCTCTGCCTTCTACACTTCTTTTATTAATCTTTCCTCACTCATTCTTTCTATGTGTCCATACCATCCCAATACTCTTTCATGAACCCTATCACCCAACTCCCTTTCCATCCCCGTTCTCGTCCTCACCTCCTCGTTTCTCACTCTATCCTGCCTAGTAACCCCTATCATTCTTCTCAGGCACCTCATCTCAAACACATTCAAACTCCTCCTCTCTTATGTTCCATGATTCTGCCCCATACAGTGCTGTCGGCACAATCACTCATACAATCTCCTCATAGCATCCATTCCTAAATGTCTATTTCTCATTACATTTTTTAATCCCCAAGGTATTTACTTGCTTCTCTTAATCTACATTCTACCTCCACCTCCACTCCTCCCTTTCTTGCCACATTCGCACCCAAGTATCTACAAATATCCACTTCCTCCAGTATCTCTCCCTTAATACTCACTTTCATTCTGCTGCCACTTTCTCCCCTTGTACATCTCACCACCTTACTTTTATCCACATTTATCTTTAACTTCCTTCTTTCACACACCTTCTCAAACTCTGCCACTAACTTCCTCAATCCTCCTCTGATTCTGCTACAAACGCAGTGTCGTCAGCAAACAAGAATTGGTTTATCTCCCATTTTTCTCCATTTTCTTTAACTATCTTCAATCCCCGACACATTACCCTTGCATTTATTTCTCGCACCACCCCATCCATGTATTAATTAAACAGCCAAGGCAACATAACACATCCCTGGCGAAGTCCCACCTTTACCCCAAACCACTCACTCTCTCCATTTCTGATTCAAACACAAGCTCTACTACTCTCATAAAAACTCTTGACTGCTCTTAAAAGCTGTCCTCTTATCCCATATATCTGCAATACTTACCACAGTGTCTTCCTGTCTACCCTGTAATAAGCCTTTTCCAAATCCATAAAGGCCCCAAAAAAACATCCCTACCTTTTCCAAAAGCTTTCTCGCATACCTGTCTTACCACAAAAATCTGATCCACGCAACCCCTACCTGTCTTAATCCTATACTGTTCCTCACCAATCACTCCCACTGTTCCTCTCCTAATCCTCTTAATCAAGACCCTCCCATAAGCCTTCCTAACTACACTTAACAAACTGATCACTCTGAAACAACTACATTCACACTTGTCCCCTTTTCGTTTGTAAAGTGGAAATATACAGGCCCTCCTCCAGTCCTCCGGCACTCTACCCTCTCTTAAACAAACATTAAATAACCTCACCACCCAGTCCACCACCACTGTACCTCATTTTTATGAACATTCTGCATGACACCCATCCAACCCAGGTGCCTTACCTGCTTTAATTTTCTTAACAACTGCCTTCACCTTCATCTTTCCTTATTTCTCCTCCATTTTCTTCACTCATCATAGTCATTTTCGTAGCGCTTTCCACTGCAACTACCTTTCCCTCCCTATCCTCCCTCACATTTAGCAACTCCCAAAAATACTCTGCCCATCTTCCTCTTACTGCCGTCTCTTCCATTGTCATCTCTCCATCTGCACCTTTTACCTTTTCTTCTCTACTTGATTCGCCTCCTCTTCCTCTCTTAATTTCTTTCCAAAACATCTTTGTATTACTTTCAATATTTTCTGTCATACTCTTACCCCATTTCACATATGCTCTCCTCTTTGCCTCCTTTATTTTATGCTTTACTTCTTTTTTCTTTTCTTTGTACCTCTCATATGATTCTCTCGTCCTGTTTTGTAACCAATCTGTGAGTGCTCGCATATTTTCTTCTACAACCTCCTTTGCTTCCTCATTCCACCACTCACTACCCTTCCTTCTATTTCCCCTCGTCCTCTTTGTTCTTATATATATATATATATATATATATAGATATATATATATATATATATATATATATATATATATATATATGCAATAAAAACACTAGGAGCGTGTGTTCACAAATGCATAAGTAACCACTAGGAAAAGTAAACTAACGAAGCAGAGCGTTTTCGTATAATTACATTTTCAGTGCAGTGTATCTGCTTCGTTGGTTTGCTTTTCCTAGTGGTTACTTACGCATATATATATATACATATATATATATATATATATATATATACATATATATATATATATTATTATTATTATTATTATTATTATTATTTCTCCTAGCAGTGTTAATATATATATATATATGTATATATATATATATATATATACATATATATATGTGTGTGTGTGTGTGTGTGTGTATATATATATATGTATATATATATGTATATATATATATATATATATATATATATATACATACATTATCACTCATAGCAGTGTTAAAAATAGATATTCAGTTTAGGGGATGGAACAAAAAGCTTCTGTAAGAATATTTGAAATTTTGCGTCTTTCATCATCTGGAAATCGTTGTTATAATAAGGCATAACAATACTTATATTCTTGGTAGTTTTACAAATCTATGAATAAAAGAAAAAATAAAAATGCAATTTTTTCTGATTTGACGATTTTTCTTAGCCTTGTTTCGATTATTTTTAGGGTGTGTAAGGGTCATGAAATGTTATGCTGGTACAAAAGCAGCAAGAATAATCATAATTTTGTTGTATGTTTAACCAAATCATTTTGTGGTCCAAGTTTGCCCTTTCGTTGTTGTTTTTTTCTCTCTCTCTAATTCTTCTTAACATCAAAGACACTGAACTATAAAATACCACACAATTCATTGCATTTCTGTAGTAATAAAACACTGTAATAGTTTTAATCACATGTAAAGGGTTGTTGAATTACTTAAATCTGGTTGTAGAGTGACTTCAGCCGGGTCCACACTGTGCCTCACACAGATCTGCATGTAGCAGGTGGCGGTGTTGGATGCTGAGCTGTGTGCCCACACAGATGTCCACAAGAGGACATGAGGAATGAATGCCAGTCGCACAGATGCAATTCTTATCCATATAATTTGATAGCTCCTATCATTCTGAGGATTTTGAGTCACATAAAAAAGTACCGTAAGTTAATAGTAACGTCAGTAGAGATTTTTTAAATCTTATTTTTATTGTTATTTATCTATTTTTACTTATATATATATATATATATATATATATATATATATATATATATATATATATATATATATCAGTGGCGACTCCGGCCGTCAGGCTACTCGGGCTTAGCCCGAGTATTAGATTTTCTAAAATGAACATGTAATTACAGCCAGTTAGCTCGGGCTCCATTTATTTCGCCTGGCCACAGTTCATATATTTTCGTTCAGCGTCTGGGAATCGTCTACTCAAGGTGGGCTGTGTCAGAATATAAATATTGCTCCTATATAACGCGCCTGACTCGTCACCCAATGATAGTCGAGCTGCTTCTCGGCTCGGCCAATCAGAGCTTTTCCGGATCCTGCCTCCGCCGCTCGGGCTCAAAGCTTACAGCCTTGTTGTTATCTATAATTGTAAGAATTTAAAAGTAATTCAAATTCAATGTTTCCTTGAAACAATAGATTTCTACAGAGCTTAAGATTTAAATTCCAATGTATGAAAGATCTCACTTTTACAATATTCTTAAAGGAACGGAAAACTGTCCAGTAACTCGGGCTAATACAAATTAGCTTGGTAAGCTGGGTAAAAGACTAACTGGCATCTCTTGAGTTGATGATGCGCTCGGGCTCAGATCTTACCGGCCCAAGTTGTTATCTATAATTGTAAGAATTAAAAGTAATTCAAATTCAATGTTTCCTTGAAACAATAGATTTCTACAAAGCTTAGGATTTAAATATTCTTAAAGGAACGGAAAACTGTCCAGTAGCTCGGGCTAATACGTATTGGCTTGGTAGAAGTAAAAGTCTACGGTGTGCATTACGTCTCTTACCTTCATTTATGCATGTGTCTTAGGCGAAATCTGTGATGAGCCCGAGTGACGTTGATGACCTGGAGTCGCCTCTGATATATATATATATATATATATATATATATATATATATATATATATATATAAATATATAAATATATGGATCACATCAAGAATCGTCACCACAGACTTCGACGACAGGGTGACAATTCTTCATGTGTGGGGACCATCCTGGGTTTACGAATCTTCGATTGTATAAGTTGATGACAATAAGTATAACCCTCATTGAACATAACATAACCTAGTCTTTATTCCGTATATGTATATATATATATATATATATATATATATATATATACATATTTACATATACCAAGGCTTTTTCCCCCTTACAAGGGAGGTAGCCAAAAAGGAAAAGGCATAAAATCATTTCCACCCATTCCATCCCTGAATACACTCCACACCCCTCCACCCTCCCTCTTATCTTAGCACCTCCTGGATGACGGGTCATCCCTGCACCTTGTATATATATATATATATATATATATATATATATATATATATATATATATATATAAATGGGGGGGGGCTTTTGTGGAAAATAGCACAACCGCACTTAGCCTAAAAACTAATTTTGATATCAGGGTTCAGAATAACAACTCTTTCCTCATATCATCAAGATTGGCTCTCCTTATGCTCCTCACTTTGTAATATTTGCTCTTGATATTCCATAAGCAGAGATGCTGCTTCAATAACTATAGAATATTGGGTATGACATCTCGTCCACTCAAAGGGGCTAGCAGAAGTGGCCATGACGGAGATCGCGAAGCATACGTCCTCTCTCGACAATGGTTGAGGTGGCACTGACGATATGTGCATCCCCATCAAATCGAGTCGGTTCTAAACAGCTCAGCAGTGCGATGGCGGTGTTATTTAAAAAAAGTATATTTCCAACAACACCACTATCATCGGCATGGTCATGGGGCACAGTGTAGACGGGGACTTACGGTGGTATTATTTAAAAATCTTTCCTTGTATAGATATATAAATCCTTGGAAGGGAAATATTTATATAAGGAAATATATTTTTAAGAATACCACCGTAAGATTCTTGCGGTGGTATTCTTAAAAAAATCCTTATATATATATTTTTTTAAGAATACCACCGTTAATTTTTTTCTTTCCTAAGAGTGTCGTAGTCGAAAGGATTGAGAAACGCTAGTGTAGAACATGACAGTCTGTAAATAAGGAACTCAATCCTTCAGCAAGATGTCTTGCCCTCAGCCGAAAAGAATCGTGTCGTTGGCCGGGACAGAATCAAGCCTAGTCTACACTGAGCCTCGTGCAGAGCTGCATGAGGCTGTTTCAAATGCAGCGCCGAGTGTCCACATTTTCTGTCGCTACTCGGAATGTTGCAGCGCGTCAGTCACCTCTGAACATTGTCGAAGGAAGGATGTATGCCCTCATTGTTCTCTTTGCAGTTCATAATGCGAGACATTTCTACTTTAATTACTTCCAAACTTGCAGTTCCTCCCTCCACTTGCACTGTTTGCACTTCACGTTCCAAAGGTAAGGATGCTGCTGTAGTAAACATACTTAAGTTTGGTGTATTTCTAGTATAAGCTTTGTTAACATTTGGATATTACTGTATGTATCAGGTAAGAAAAATGTCAGTCCTGCAGAGCGCTCTGGCGGAGTAGGAAATAAACAATAGGTAAATATAAATGCAATATGTTGCTCCTTGTTCACTCTATAGGCGCCAAACTGGAGAGCTTAGCGCGCAAACACATTCCTTATCTGCGTCCTGATGGCCACTGTCCCGCTGCGTGAAATTAGAACGGGTTTGAATCGTGCGACATATCAGAAAAATCGCATACAATATTGATGTATTTTTATGTATTAATTCATTTATTTGGATGGGGTAGGGGCTTTGGGGAAGAGAGGAATGTCTGTTGAGGAAGGACAGGAGAGGACAGAAGACAGGGGTGAATGGAGAATGGTTGTATATGGATGATGTGATCCATGAGGTGGAATGGGTGGGGGATGGGGGTGAGGGAGTATGTATGAGAAAATTTTGACGCAGCCCGAAGGGATTTATTCCCCTCTTCTCCTTTTCTGCGTGAGGGGGTGGAGAGGGAGAGGGGTCGCCGGTTTAATGAAGCGGCCATGCTGTGGATGTGCTGTGTCTTGCGACACTGTTTCTGACCCAGGGTAGTGGACAAGATGTAGGCATGACCCGTTATCCAGGAGGTGCTAAGATAAGAGGGTGGAGGGGAGAGGAGTGTGTAGGGGATGGAATGGATGGGAGTGGTTTTTATGCCTTTGTTTTTTGGATACCTCCCTTATAAGAGGGAAAAAAGCCTTTGGTATATGTATGTATGTATGTATTGATTTATTAATTTTTATTCGGATAAACGTCATGAACTACCCCGCTCATAACGGAAGACTTTTAAACAAATTAATTCAGCATAGCCCTTACTATGAACTTGCTGCCAACGAGAACTCAATCTGTTACTAGTAGCGACGTTCAAACCGAACTACTGGTACATGTTAATAAAACAATAATATTCTTTACATTTTTAGCATTTTTGTTCCTACCAGCCGACTTTATTCAGTTATATGATACCCATTCGGTAGAGAAGAACTGGATTGACAGTCAGGATATTGCATCTGAATAAAATCGCCTGGCGGTAGCTAGAATAAGATAAGTGCGAGACCCGTTTTCTGTGAGAAACGACCTTTTTCAAATTTCGAATATATTTCCCGCTCGCCGCGAAATCATTGGCAGGTGAACGCCATTACGTTGGCTACCAACGCACAAGTCAAAATCTTTTCTGAAAATCCCATCCCGGATTTTCCTCCCAGCTCTGGAATAAAATAAAACAGAAATCAATT
>NC_134786.1:60802151-60807151 GCF_046742065.1 Oratosquilla oratoria
AAAAAAAAAAAAAAAGGCATGTGGAAGCGTCTTTGCTAAAGGTGATGGCCCCCATGTTCCCCATCCCCGGTAATATCTTTCTGTAAGTTGTCAAAGTCAATCGGTCTCTCATTTAGCTTTGGTAGTCACCACTACGTCCTGAAGGAAAAGGTTAGGGGCCTACGTTAGGGAGCGCCTAGCTGTGGCCAAAGCCCTCACCCTTGCCCGATTATGCGCTTTGGGGACTGTTGTGGCAGGTAAAATGATCACTGTTGGGAATCAGAGAGAAGTACGGGATTCGAACCCACAACTAAGTGAATGCGAGACCAACACGCTTCCGTTTACGCCAGCATACATTGGTCATTACAAAGGATTACAAAGGGGGAACATGCCGACAGAAGACCTTTTGGTCCATAATAGGCCGGATGCAAAAAATATATGATAATGAATAATAAAATCAAATAAATAAAATATGTAATATAAATAATAATGAATAAAATAAATGCATGGGAATAGTTAAATAAACAAACAGGTAATTAGTAAATAATGATAAATTGACAGATAAATAATAATAAATGAAAATCAAGCAAATAACAGGGCTCCCACAGTTAAGCCCAATTTGTAGCCCATTTCGTGGCCAGATAGGTGATGTTTATCTTTTGCCGAATTTCAAGCCTAGAGACAAGGCCTGGAACTAAGATCCTGACAGGGTGAGATGTATTTCCTTCATCTCATTTCCTGTTCCGACACAGGCGTTCCTCTTTATTCCTTAGTCTAGTCTGGTGTCCCTCTCTCCCATTCTACTGCATGATCAAAGATGGGGCAAATTGGGACCTGTGAACTCGCACTTCGCCAGTCTTATGTCCCCAGTGATATTGTTAATCGCCCCTAAATGTATGCGGCGGTTTTCTTTGTGACTGGTGTACACTTTTACTTTAGATTTGCTGGTGCTGAGTCTGGTGGTACCATCTCAGCCAAACGGTCTTATATAATCCTATCCAACACATGTTTTTGACGGTGTTGCTCTCGTCTTGTAGCATGAAGTCAATCTCATTCTTTGATATTCCATTTGGACTACTCCAAGTACATTAACGACCTACATATTCATGGAAGAAAACTATTGTTATTCTCATGTAATTCTCTCCAAAATTAACTTGCATATTGTGTCTGTAGATTATTTCATTATTGAGTAATACCTATAAGAAGATGTAGACGGATATTCGGTGGTGGAAGGGAGGAAAAAACGAAAAAAAGGGAACCAGCATGTTCCTCCCAGGAGGTATAATGGCGTCCCTATTAATTTGTTCCAGTTATTCTTATATAATGTTCGTATGGACGCGTAAGGCGTTCATAAGCGGAATACAAATTGTCACGGAACTGCAAACATAATGTATTCAATGGCATAATAGTTTGTATACGACTCTTTCCTGCCTGATAAAGACAACGAAGAGCCAGCGGCCACTGATAACTGTCAGTCTCCCTAGATGTACGAAGATATTATAAAACTGATACGTTTACTCTTCTTGGTGCTCAGTTTCTTTAGATAACGCGATTGTGTGTTATGCATTGCTTTCGCACCAACACTATAGTTATTCGGACTCTGCGCGCTGTGTACACTAGACGCAGTGTCTCTGTTTAACAAGATTCCGCTCGACCTTTGGATTAGCCAACGTTGTCTGCTTCTGAAACCTCGACTTCTGGAAGGTGCTGCTTTAAAGGATTATACTGGTTCTGTCCCCGTTCCTCGTTATTTTTATTTATTTTACCCCCAAGGGCCATATTCCCAGCTTAATTCCCAAAGGAAATGTATCCTATAACTGTTTTTTCTCAGTCCAACCGCATGCCCCCAGTAAACTGGTATAGTTCTCATTATTTGGAAAGAAGGCATGGCGGGTGTTTGCTAGTGAATCTCAACTTTGAATATCGAGGTTTATATATGCCCTAGCGTCGGAGCTGACCCCTAGACACTACACACACACACACACACACACACACACACACACACACACACATATATATATATATATATACTGTATATGTGTGTGTGTGTGTGTGTAGATAAATAGACAGTGGTGGAATAATAAAAACAAAATTTTGTTCTACTTTTGAGGATCAACACCTTGTGATGGTACACTCATCAGATGCTGTACTCGCTAACGCTAAACTATTTCATTCACCTGGCGAGGGAAGGTAAGGGTGTTAAAAAGACTCGAACGGGTCTTTGGCTGTGGAGACTGAATTCTTATGTGAACGTGACGTTACGGAACGCTCGCGTAGGCACGAGGCCAGCGGGGCGGTCTGGGCGAACGAGGCACCGTTTGACTTTTTGCTCGCTGTGCCCCTGGGTCTTCCCCGTTCTTCTTTAAGTGGGACCTCATACAACACACGGGGCCATCTAGCTAATGCGGGGCCTCCTACAGCAGCGCCCTCTGCCGGATCCTCGCCCTGCACTCCACTTCCAAAGCTCTTAAAGTGGAGCTTCCTCGAAGTTCCTGCAGCAGACCGTGGCGATTTCACTCGGTCGGCATGTTGTTCTCGAAAACTCACCGTGGCGATAGCGGAGGTGGGTTTCTTGATGTCTCAGTGTCTGTTGATATTTTTTTCCTCACAAGTTTTGAAAAATATTCTTGTATTTTAGGAAGACAAAATAAGGGAAACAAGGAAGCTGGAAGAGTCTTTATGTGACCTGTTTCGACTTCGGAGCGAAGGGATAGCAGTGACTTGGGAGCGGAGAGATAGCAATTAAAAGTGATCAGCTTTTATTAAGTGGAGACGAGCCTCTGACTATAAAATAATGGTGCTGTGTCTTGCTGCATTGCTTCTGACCTGAGCAGGAGGCAGGGACGATCCTTTATCCACGAGGTGCTAAGATGAAATTTAAACAAGGGAGTGAAATGGGATGGAATGGGTGTATGCCTTGGTTGGCGACCTCCTTTGTAAGTCCCTTTGTATGTACAAAGCCCGTAGTGACATGACTAAGGTCCCTAAAAGGTTGACTACGAAAAACATAAGGGCCCAGTCACACCAAGCATACGACCTGTTTTTCCGACCACCTGCGACCAGGTGGTTGCCGGCCAGTTGCAGGTAGTCTTTGGAAGTCGCTGATAGTCGGTAATAAGATAGATCGATAGATAGATATATTACAAGACACACTGAATAGTCCCCAGTATAGATATTTTCATTTTATTAACCACATTAACTTTTTTCCATTTCAATTCCTTGCATAGGTTTTGTGTCGCCGACCGATCGCTTGGTTTTCGCTCCAAGGTGGTCGGAAACGGGTCGTAAGCTTGGCGTGACTGGGGCTTAAAAGTAAACCATACTGACCTCCAAGAAAGAAAATTGACGGATACGCTTACGTCACATGTAACTACAGTACTTATTTTCCAGCATCATTCCATTTGACCTCATAGATCCCGGAGCCTGTTTTGAGTTGAGAACATCATATAATTCATCTTTATGCTGGTACATAGGGCAAAGGTGCCAGCTTCGACCACATGAGAGGGGCTCGTTATTATAAATCTTCACTATATGGAACATTTGTGAGAGGAGCCATCTTTAATCAAGAATACTAGGGCTGGAAAATAGACCAATAAAACAGGTAATCCAAACAAACAAGATAAGTAAAATAAATCAATAAGCATAACAACTAAATTGATAGACAATATATATATATATATATATATATATATATATATATATATATATATATATATATATATATTGGTGAAGCGTGGCAGGAGATTCTCTCTGATGCATATTCTGTTAAAAACGACAGCAAAAGAATTATTGATTAACTTTTTCCGTGAGCTCTCAAGCTTGCGAAAAGTAGATTTCTGGTAGGGGGAAAGGGAGTAAATCAAATTTCCAAAACTCATAGGAAACAAAAGTTATAATGAACACAAAAATACAGCACACAGTAAACAAAATACAAGAAAAGAGTACAAAGAATACAGCAAAAAACAAAATACAAGCAGAACAAATTAAATTTCAAAACGTTTCGCAGATCTTTCTGCATCCTCAGTTGATGTGAATAAGAATGGAAAAGGGAGCATATTTTAAATGTAGAGAAAAGCACGGGGAGAAGACACCGTGTAGAAACTGGGGGAGGTCACACGTATGAGCACGAACACTAGGAGAGATCACAGTTTCGCGGAAACAGTACTCGGAGAGGTCATTCCCGGGTTCGGCGCCAATCTGCTTTTCAGTCTTCGGGAACGACGAATGGCAGGATGTTCTTCTCTTTGGCGGGGAATGGGAAGTCTCTGTGGAGGAGACCCCGAATTCTTGGGATTGCCCATCTGGCAATGGGCAATATATATATATATATTATCTAGGGAACATTGCCACGAATGTCCACTTCGGGTGTCAGGTGCCCAGATCTCGCGTCTGTCCTCAACAGGTGTCAAACGTTAAAAGATTACTAAAAATAAAAGAGATAGAGATGTACCGTAGGAGGTAATGCAGGGCACCCAGAAGGAGAACCAAAAGCGGTGCCACAACAGAGGTGAACCCACAAGGACTTAGCATCCATAGACTCGTTTTCATTTGTGACCGCAAACAGACAACTTCATTCAGCCGTAACCATGACCCCTGTCGCCCCCTTTGCCCGTGACGTCATAACTGTGCGTCAATCTGTGTCGACGAGTACTCGATGGGGTCCCTGTAACATACAACAGGATCCGGTATATTGATTTGTGGTAATTGTTCTCCGTATCGCTTTTGTCACGGGACAATTTTCCTCCCCCCGCTGTCTCTCCCCCCCCCCTCCTCTCTCTCTCTCTTTTTATGCACATCAACCAGAGCTCTACTTTTATTGTCACTGCTTTTGCGAACTTTGTCACGATTGTCATGAGTGCTACCCTCACAGGCGTTTGTGGTCTATTCTCATCCTCTACAGCTATACAATATAGATCTATAGGGGTGTACGCATATGCGCACACATATAAACTGTATGTATGTATATAGTTCGTGCCTGGTTTCAATCCTTGTTTGATGCTCCTCGTGGCAAGATGGTAGCA
>NC_134786.1:60812151-60939651 GCF_046742065.1 Oratosquilla oratoria
AATCTTACGGTGGTACTCTTAAAAAATCCTTATATAAATATTTCCCTTCCAAGGATTTATATAATATTTATAAAAGGATTTATTTTATCTTTTTTAGAATAACGTTAGTGTCCCGGTACATTGCCATCTTGTTCAGGCCGATGGTCGACATTTTTTATTTCGATTAAAAGTAAATTGTGTTTGTTGGACTCAACACACACAAACACGCACACATACACACACACACACACACTCACATACATTCATATTATTGATTTGTTTATTTGATTAATACATTTATTTTAGTAATGTATTTTATTTTATTTGTTTTTGTTTTTACTTATCTCTTTATCATTATTAAGTTTTATTCTTTATCCTTATCTATGTATGTATTTTATTGTTATTATTATTATTGTTATTATTATTATTATTATTATTATCATTATTATTGTTGTTGTTATTATTATCTGATTGGTACTGGAATGCCCAATCCGAGTATATGGTATTTCAGGAATAAGTATGAGCCTAATCTTTAAGTCGCTTGTACTTCCTGTCTGGCTGTACGGATGTAAGACATTGAACGCTGAATGCTGACTTGAAGAGGCATCTCCATGTCTTAGGTACCAAGTGCCTTCGGAGAGTGATGGGGTATCGCTGGAATGACTTCGTATCAAAACAGAGACTACTGTGAGACTCAGTCTAAGCCGTTACCAGCGTAATTAGTGAACGTCAATGACAGCTGTATGGGGGATGTGGCCAGGGCCGGATTTACGTGATGGGGGGGGGGGAGGCTATATGGTTCACCCCCCCACCCCCACCCCCATTAAAATGTTCCAGTTTTCATGAAACGTGTTGTCAGCCACCTTGGAGTGTGTTTACAGTCACATTGCCGTTCGGCGCTCGGTCACAGTCGGTTGATGACCCGTTTTCTTTATCACGATACACCAAAAGTGTTTATACAATTGTAATGGGGTTGGCGCGGGACCCCTTAATGCGCTGGGCCCTGGACTGCGGACCTATTTGCCCTGCCCTAAATCCGGCCATGGATGTGGCAGGCGTCTCTGATGTTGATCCTACACTGAACTGTCTTCACAAGAGTTCAAGCCTCCTCGATGGAGGAGACTAAGATGTCCAAAAAGACTCGCGACTGAGGCAAGTTTATCAAACTTGTCGGGAGCTGTTTGGAGTGGAAAGGAATGATGACTGCCTGGGAGCTTGCTCGTCGGAGAGGCCTTGGGTGAGATGGCGGCGTTGGTCAGCACGTGAGAGTGATGCGACGCGTCCCCTGGCGTATGCTCCCAATGGATGATGGTGTGGATAGGACCTACGAAAAACGGACTTACTAAAAGTCACATCGATCCATACCGCTTTGCCTCCCCTGCCAAGCGTGACCTTATGGCGTCACTGAAGAAAATAATATATTTCGCCAATAACCAACTCCTTTAACCTACCGTAAGGGATGTCTGTAAGAGATCGAAGGGGAGAGAAGCTGAGGGGATAGGAAGAATGTGGAGTAGTGGATGTGAGGGATCAGAGGGGCGGTGAGAGGCTGGGGAGAAGGCGGGACGCGTTGGGGGGGGGGGCTGAGTGCGTGGGGTGGAGGCCTAGAAGGATTGAGAGGTCGGGGATGAGTGTAGGAGCTGAGATGGGGGAGTGGTATTGGGGTGTGCGCTCCCTTATCCACTCCCCCCCCCCCGCTCGACCCCAGATATCTTTTTAATTCCCCTCTACTTTTCCCCTCATATATTCTCTCCTTTTATTTTAACCCCCCACCCCGCCCTCTCCTTCCACAACGGCTCTATCAGGTCCCTCACCCAATTTTTCTTTCCCGCTGCCCCTTCTGCGCACACATCCAGTTCCCGTACACCAGTGGCCCCTAAATTTTTGTAAGCTGCGGGTCACTTCCGTCGTTGTAAATACAATATCAGATGCAAGTAACAAAATATATATAATATTAATACATACATATATATATATATATATATATATATACACATATATATGTATATATATATATATATATATATATATATATGTATATCAGAAATAACCACTGCCTATTATTTTCACGTGTGCCTTGTGAATTACTGCAAAGTATATATATATATATATATATATATATATATATATATATATATATATATATATATATATATATATATATATATATATATATATATATATATATATAAACGCTTTCTGAGGAACCCTCGAGGATGCTATGGGAGCTACAGTTTGAAGATGATTACCCTCCCCCCTCCACCCTAGTCCCCTCCTGCGTCATTATGCTGGTATCTCTGCAACTATTTGTTCTCAATAGATTTACTTGGGTAAAACTACAGGTATTTTCTCTAGTCAACATGATTGACTGTAATGGGTATAATGTTATTAAGATACATTAAACCATTGTCCTATCACAGATTACATATGACAGAAAAAATAGAAATTTGCTGATTTTTTTTTCAAGCTGAGCTAAGGAAGGGGCTCTGGTCTTCTCAGGTGTCCACATTTACTCTCACTCTCGTCTGTCTATGTATGTCTCTTCTAAAAATATTTCCCACTGCATATGCATTTTTTCTTTTTTGCGAGAAAATATCTAGCGCTTGACTGTGATACTCCAATATCGTCGCTTTTGCAGTGTTGTATTGTAGCACTGCTTGTGCGGTTGCTCTTCTCACTCAGCAATGCATCCATCTCTCACTAAATCATTCACACATAACAACGGTTCCCGATGTTTTCAAGCTGACGAACGCCCAGCTGCCTTCTGGATATATATATATGAAATCGTTACCGTTATTTTGGAAATTATAAAACAATCTAATCAGTAGAACGTATTACAATGGTAAAGAAAAATAAATGAGTTACACATAAAGCTTATACAACTCGGATGTTTATTAGAAGATATTAATTTATGACAATTGGTCCATATCTCGAATTATGTGTCATCTAAGAACCTGAATAACGAATTAAGAGAAGTTAAAACTATACGAAAGGTAGTCACGTTGTTTTGTTCTTAAGGAAGGATACAATACTGTAAGCGACGTTTTCTTCTAACTATTCAAATTGACGACGGTTGACGAGAAGCGGTGCTCGAGAGCAACAGGTTGTTTGAAATCACTGACGTGTCACTGCACCTGTGGATTTGATGCAATGCATTTCAATCAACTATGAATCTGAATATCTAGTGAAAAATATTTGTTGGATGAGAGGCACGCCAGAGGCATTGTTAATGTACTGCCGATTTATTTATCAACAGTATTCTTATCTTTGCGTACAACCTTATAAAAATACCATATACATAATTTAAAGGGATATAATTAGTATTTTTACTACATAAGAGTATTTTTTCTAAAAGTGGTCTTAATTGCCGAAAAATATTTATGGGTGTTCCGAAGTGTCGACGAAATTAAACCTACTTCGTAGTGGGTCGATTCAACTGTTGTGAATTTGAATAGCTAGGATAAGATTTTGCGTACACTATTCTAAATTTTCCTAAGAACATTCCAATAAAATGTCTAACATTTATATAGTCCATGGCAGTAAGAAATTACACTCAATATCTGCACACAAATTTCTTCAGAAAATAGTTATATTTCTCCACTTTGTTCACAAGATAGGAACATTTTATTTCGATCATTAGAAGAGCAGTCATTCTACAACTATAACAAAATTGGTAAGAAACTAAGTAATTACGTGAAGTTTAATTTAAGTGGAAAAATTATCGGTTTATACACATCTTTACTTATGATATAATCGATGTTTACAGCAATTATGATAACAAATGTAGAATAAAACATGTGTTCTCCTACATTATCTACTCCTGAACACGATGATCCATGCAGATTTCACATGGAAAGCTATAAAAATGGAAATTAAGGATTTTTATCAATATTTTGCGTCATGACGTTCGGGACGGAGGGAGGGAGGGAGGGAGGGAGGGAGGGTTTTGCTGATACCCTCCCTCCTCCTCTTCCTCCTCCTTCCAACTTATTCACCATTTAATCTGTTATGAGAAAATATTCCTTATCCATCATTCTTACCCGAAACTATGTAATGTGAATTTATCAATAATCTACCGTCTACACAGATTATTGATAAATTCACATTACGTAAAAATAGTCTCGGGTAAGAATGATGGAAAAGGAATACTTTCTCATGACAAATTAAATGATAAGTTGGATGGAGGAGGGAGGGAATCAGCATCTACCACCCTTCCCTCCCTCCTTTCCCCCTGTCTCGCGCCACGAGCGTCATGACGCAAAATATTGATAAAAATCCTTAATTTTAATCTTTTATGGCTTTCTATGTGAAATCTGAATGCGCCATCATGTTTAGGAGTTGTGTAGGAGAACACGTTATATTCTACACTTATCATAATTGCGTAAACATCGATTATCATAAGTAAAAATGTGTATAAAATAAATTTTACCTTGACTTGAACTCCACGTAATTACTCGTACTTAGTTTCTTAACATATCGAGTTTTGAATATATATATATATATATATATATATATATATGATATATATGTGAATATATATATATATATATATATATATATATATATATATATAATATATATATCGGAAAATTTCAAAACACTGGACTCAGAGTAACAGAATTTATTACCGACGTTTCGAACCCTGTCCGGGGTTCGAAACGTCGGTAATAAATTCTGTTACTCTGAGTCCAGTGTTTTGAAATTTTCCGATAACATGGCTCCTGGACTCCAGCTCTTTACGAACACACACACACACACACACACACACACACACACACACATATATATATATATATATATATATATATATGTGTGTGTATGTATGTATATATACATATAGTAGTAGAATGACTTCTTTCTAATGATTAAAACAAAGATTTCCTATCTTATGAACAAAGTGGAGAAATATAATATTTTCTGAAGGAGGTGAGGGATTTGCTTGTCGCTCGTGCCTGTGTGCAGCAGGAGTCTGCAGGACTGCCAACTGTACCAAGCTGCACGGCAGAAATCGAGTGCAATTTCTTATTGGAATGGAGTATAGGTTTGATTTATCTTAGGTAGTTATTCATCTTATCGGTGTAATTATGACGCAAAAGTAATTTGGTCATCAGGAAATTCGGGAAAAAATGTAACCGAAGTCGTTTCTACTCAAATGAGCTCGCAAAAGTTGATTAGAATCGGCACAGGGTGAAAAGGTCGTTTTTCTTTCGGCTGCGTACTCATGGGTGATGCCGTATATGGAGACAGAAGGCACTAATATAATGTTGACTACAGTGAACAAATTTGAGAGTTCATGGTCATAAGGACCCGGTTGTATTGAAGTATAATTGTAGTTTCTCTGAGGCGAGGAGGTTCCTTCTAGCTGGTCTCACGAAGCTGTTTACAAGGATAGAAACGGTGGTAATCCACAGTCCACAGTAACAACTCCCAGCTGTTTCAAATCGCCTGGGATTAATCAGAATACAATCCCCTCAAACCGACGACATCCCGAACCTGTTCATCGAAGTGAACTCATATTAATTCCTATTGAGGGAAAGTTATCCTAGTTATCTAACTCCATTTTGGAGGAGTGGAAGGTCTCCCCAACTGATTGGAACAGTCTTATCGATCAGTGACCAAAATTCATCCCGAGTACAATGATTGTCATCGACTTAGATAATCGAATAAACAACAAACCAACCCAAAATATACTAAGTGACAGACCAAAACATTCCGAGATCATTGTTGTGTCATCGATAAGCGTACGCACCTGTGCACGGCTGGTGTACATATGGAAGGCACATCATGTACTGTACTGTACAGTTCCAGCAGTGCACGGTGATGCACACAAAGGTTAAAAGCACCTGCCCGCAGCTTCTTAAAGGGCCACTCACATTCCCACACCACCAACCCCGTTGCTCTGAGGAAAATAGACACACGGCGAGGGAAAGGGGGCCCACGCGTCCGACGGGGTGCGCGTTCGAGCAGAGTTTGAGATTGGCAGCGGGCGAATGCGAGGGTTGCAGAAGTCAAAGACAATGACTTGTGTTTGCCCTCTGTATGCATACTTAACACGGACGCTCGCTTCTTGGATTTGAGACTACTGTAAGTTTGATGATTAGAATGAGAAATGAACTTTGCTCTTTTGATGTATATTATAGTTAGGTAAATACGAACATAGCTCCTTTCTTGTATACTATAGTTAGGGAAATACGAATCTAGCTCCTTTCCTGTATACTATAGTCAGGCAAATACACACACGCACACCAACATACGCGTTAGGTGTGATAGATCAAGAAACGACCTCACGAACCATATCTCGCGTTAGGTAATGTAATTGAAGAAAAAGGGCCAGGACCACACGAGTGATGTTCTTTTCGTGTATACTATGATTAAGTAAACACAACGCAACACTGCACTATCGGCTCCTTGTCCTTTCACCACTAGGAGGTCAGTTATGTGAATAAATATTAAAAAAAAAAATGATTACATATGATATCATTGTTTTTCTTTTATTATTGTTGTTTTTATCAATCCTAGAAGGGGGTGCCAGAACCGGCTTGTGGGTGCGAACAAGGAAAAAGGTCACGAACCGCTTACAACCAGTTTCCGACCATCTTCGACCGAAAATCAAGCGATTGGTCGGCGACACAAAACCAATGCAAGAAATTGAAATGGAAAAAGTTAATGTAGCTGATAATATGAAAAATCTATGTAGGCCTACTGGGGATTATCCAGTGTGTTTTGTAATATATCTATCTATCGATCTATCTATTATCGATATATTTATTACCGACTACGATTTTTTACGACCTGTTTCCGACCACCTTCGACCGAAAATCAGGCGATCGGTCGGCGACACAAAACCAATGCAAGGAATTGAAATGGGAAAAAGTTAATGTAGTTGATAAGATGAAAATCTATGTTCAGGAGACTATTCAGTGTGTGTTGTAATTTATCTATCTATTTATCTATCTTATTACCGACCACCAGTGACTTCCAAAGACTACCTGCAACTGGCCGGCGACCACCTGCAGGTCGCCGGTGGTCGGAAACAGGTCGTAAGCTTGGTGTGACTGGGGCCTAAGATTGCCCCAAGTGGGGGGGGGGGGGACTCTAGCCGTGCAGGAGGCCATACAATGTCCACAGTGGAACTTAAGTTATTATTAGATAAGCTCAGATGCTGATGTTACAGTTGCCCATGTATACGCTTGGGAAATGCCTTGCGTATGCTTAGTTATCTATACGTCCCAAGAGGTAGCTGTAATGGTATATGACGTCCTCTGGTGCATTTGCATATCCATCTATAGTTAAATCGTTGCGCGCACACACACACAAACACACACACACACACACACACACACACACTCGTTCATTTTTTTTAACATCACTAACATTACAAGCCATTATTGTCCCATTGGTCAATGGTATGGGTGTGTGACGTGATAAGATCAAAGCGTTACCCATAGATAAGGTCATAGAGTGTCTCCTTTCATGTATACTACAGTCAATAAATAAACGAACTAATGAATAGATATAAAATAAAATAAAACGGAAATAATAGTAATTAGAGGTAACAGAAAATTAAACAGGACTCAGTTACTTGTGGATTTCTTGGGTGTTAAGTCATGATTGTTCTGGAAGCAGTCTCGCCTGTCGACGATATACAAATAGAAAAATGCCTCACCAAGACTCCACGGCTTCGCGTTCGGTCCAGTCTTACATTCTTAGATTACACCATGTAAAAATGGTAATAATAATGATAATAATAATAATAATAATAATATTAATAATAATAATAATAATAATAATAATAATCGTAATAATAATAAGATAAAATAAATGTTCCTGTCTTGTCACTTTATGTTAGGTACCCAGCCCCCCCCCCCAAAAAAAAAAAAAAAAAAAAAAAAAAAAAAAAATATATATATATATATATATATAAATATATATACTATTAAACAGTGATAAGTTTCGGTTTGTAAAAATTCTGGGCTAGCCACTAGCATTCAACCTAATAAAATTTTAGAATCGCAGTAAAAGCAGTTGGTGTAATATGGTGCTATTTTTTTTAGAGTTGACTGTAGCCTACTTATTTTATATACGCATTTTCATTTAACATTTTTATAATTTATGTTTTCAGATCTATAAGATCCATATTATCTGATTGCATATATTTCTATATTTTGAGACGGCTTCAAGGGGCTACCGGCGCCCTCTTGACTCCTTATGTAATATAAACGGCGAGTGCCGTATATAAAGAAGAGGCAAAAAAGTTCTCCTTGGAAACGTCGGTGAAGGTTTGTGAAGCCTACCAGAAGTACTTCGGGATGCCAGTTGGGGACCAGGACAAGCCCTGGGCCCCTCACTACTGTTGTGAGCACTGTAAGAAGACGCTGGAAGGGTGGCTGCGAGGTGAGAAAAGGTCCCTGAAATTCTCCAACCCACGGGTCTGGCTAGAGCCAACAGACCACTCCACAAACGATTTTTTTCCATGGTGGATGTTACCAAGCGGCGTCAAGGAAAGAATTCTGCTGCTGTGCACTACTCAGATCTCCCATCATCAATTGCTCCAATTCCTCACTGCTCCAAATATCCTGTGCCAGTGCCACCTGCTCCAGGTGAAGTCCAAGACAAGTATTTTGATGAAGAGGAGGAGATGGATGCTGAGGACTTGGCTTACCTGCCTGAGGTACCAGAGAAAATTCCTCACTTCCTAAATCACAAAGAAGTAAATGACTTGGTCAGGGATATGGGTCCGACCAAGTCCAATGCAGAGCTATTCATCTCCAGGATGAAGCAGTAGAACTTGGTCAAGAAGGAGATGCAGGTGACAAGTCAGAGAAGTCGGAACGAACCTTTCTCAGGCATTTACTCTCTTAGGGATGGCCTCTGCTTCTGTCATGATGTGCCTAAACTGTTTGGCGTTATTGGGGTGCCGTTTGTGTCCAAGGAGTGGCGGCTAAAGACAGCTCTACCACAAGTTTGAAGGTTGTCCTCCTCCACAATGGAAACAAGTTCCCAATGCTGCCCCTAGCCCATTCAGTCTGCCTGAAGGAAGACTACTACAGTGTGAAAGTCCTCCTGGAAGCTCTACAATACAACCAGTACAAGTGAGAAATCATTGGAGACTTTAAGATAATGGCTTTCCTGCTTGGTTCCCAGGGAGGCCTTATTAAATTTCAATGTTTCCTATGTATTTGGGACAGCAGAGCCACCTCTGACCACTACAACAGGAAGAACTGGGAGCAGCGAACAGAATTTGTAGTTGGGACCCGGAACGTCATGTGGGAGCCACTGGTTGATCCCAGGATTGTGCTCATGCCGCCACTGCACATTAAGTTGGGGTTGACTAAGCAGTTCGTGAAAGCTCTCGACCAGAAATCAACCATTTTTAAGTACCTTCTTGAGTTATCTGAGGCCAAAATCAAAGGTGGGATTTTTGTTGGACCTCAGATAAAGAAGGTACTAGAGTCTACCGAGTTCTCCAATAAGCTCAGTAGGATTGAGAGAACAGCATGGAATTGTTTCATAGCAGTTTTCAAGGGCTTCCTGGGCAACCGCATAGCTGAAAACTACCGGTAGCTGGTGCAGGATCTGGTAAAGGCTTTTGGCGCCATGGAATGCAGGATGTCCCTTAAACTTCATATGCTGGACGCTCACCTGGACAAATTCAAGGGCAATATGGACGCCTACTCAAAAGAACAAGGCGAGCGAATCCGCCAAGATGTGAAAGAGATAGAGCAGAGGTACCAGGGCCACTACAATGAGAAAATGATGGAGGACTATATCAGGGGGCTGGTGCGGAAGTGCGACCCGGACTGCAACCGCAAATCCAGTAAATTCAGTCATTTCTGACGTGTTTAAGTTGCTTTATAACTGTCATTTGTTTTTATTGTTTGTTTTTTATAAGCTTGCGTCATAGAATAAATATATACTCTGTTGATTTAATTATAAGAACTGATATTTTTTCTTGAAAAACATAAACATTTCGAATAATCAAAGTCGTTATCATAAACCCAAACTTCTGATTAAATGATACATTTTTTTATATAAGAATGGAAAACAAACCAGGAAATGATACTTAGAACCAGGGGAACAAGAAAATGTGTTACACGGTGTTATTGGTGAAATTGCATAACTATTATATCAGTGAATGCCCTTACTAAGCCTTTCGTGGTGATGGTGTCTTCGGTGAATGGTCCAGTATTTGTAACGGTTATTCAAGCACGATCGATTACGCTCTTACTGGCAAAGAAACACGAGTACCCAGAATATACAGAAGAGGTCATTATAGTATGTGGTTAAAAATAATGGAGATAATTTTATCGTAATCTGTACGATGGCACTTCAGTAGACGAAACAAATCGTTTGGTATTAAATAAAATTAAAGGGTGTAAAGGGCATTCGACGATGGAATCAACAGACGTCCCCTCTCCTCACCTTAATGTCATGTGGGGAGTTGGTAATAATGATGATAATATTGATAATAATAATAATTATATATGTATTTCTTCTTAGATATGTCTCGTAAAATGGGATGATTTAACACCATCAAAGGGGCACGGAAATTTTCCTTCATTATGTTACCACAGGCAGATTCATTATTATTATTATTATTATTTCACTGCGCTTGTGGCAGGATCGGAGGAGGGATTGAGGAAGTTGGTGACAGAGTTTGGGAGAGTGTGTGAAAGAAGAAAGCTGAAAGAGTTTGGGAGAGTGTGTGAAAGAAGAAAGCTGAAGATAAATGTGGGTAAAAGTAAGGTGATGAGATGTACAAGGGGTGAAAATGGCAGCAGACTGGAAGTGAGCATTAAGGGAGAGCGACTGGAGGAAGTGGATAGTTTTAGATACTTGGGTGCAAATGTGGCAGGGAAAGGTGGAGTGGGGGTGGAGGTAGAATATAGATTGACAGAAGCGAGTAAATGCCTTGGTGGGTTAAAAAGTGTAATGAGGAATAGACATTTGGGAATGGATGCTAAGAGGAGACTGTATGAAGGAGTGATTGTGCCAACAGCACTGTATGGGCCAGGAACATGGAACATAAGAGAGGAAGAGAGAAGGAGTTTGAATGAGATGAGGTGTCTGAGAAGTATGATGGGGGTTACTAGGCTAGATAGAGTGAGAAATGAGGAGGTGAGGAGGACAACAGGGGTGGAAAGGGAGTTGAGAGATAGGGTTGATAAAATAGTATTAGGATGGTTTGGACACATGGAAAGAATGAGTGAAGAAAGACTAGTAAAAGAGGTGTGGAAGGCAGATGTGGAGGGAGTGAACATGAGGGGACGTCCTAGGATGAGATGGATAGATGGGGTGAAGGGGGCTTTGGGGAAGAGGGGAATATCTGTTGAGGAAGGACGGGAGAGGATAGAAGACAGGGATGAATGGAGAATGGTTGTATATGGATGATGTTGTGATGCATGAGGTGTAATGGGTGGGGGGATGGGGGGTGAGGTAGTATGTGTGAGCAAAATTTGACGCAGCCCAAAGGGATTTCTCCCCGTCTTCTCCTTTTATGCATGGGGGAACGGAGAGGGGGGGGTCGCTGATTTAATGAAGCGGCCTTGCTGTTGATGTGCTGTGACTTGCGACACTGCCTCTGACCCAGGGCAGTGGACAAGGTGCAGGGATGACCCGTCATCCAGGAGGTGCTAAGATAAGAGGGAGGGTGGAGGGGAGTGGAGGGTATTTAGGGATGGAATGGGTGGGAATGATTTTATGCCTTTTTGTTTTTGGCTACCTCCCTTGAAAAGGGGAAAAAGCCTTGGTATATGTATGTATTATTATTATTACTATTATTATTATTATTATTATTTCCATGTTATTGTATCGTTATACACATTTCATTTGTTCTTAAGTTAAAATTGGTAAATACGATAGAACGAATAGAAATAGATAAATAAGATACAGAAAATATAAACCATGCAGCTGAATCATATTTGTATAATGTCAACGTTCCGTGGCCTCTGAATATATATCTGAAAGAAATGGCTATGATTTGCGCCGTTTCCCCCTACAATTCACAGCGAAAGTGCGACGATAACCCAGTTGCTTTTGTTGCACGAGAGAGAGAAAAAAATGTGCGTGTAATTCTTTGAACCGACTGTCTATAATCGATCACCGTCACTTGTGATTCAAAGGCAACAACGGGAATTTTTCCTGCAGTCGAATCGGAGCTGAGCGCTGAGGTCGGTGGGAGGTGGGAGGGGGGATGGAGCACTATCAGGGTTGCTGAGTGACGGTTGGGATGGAAAACCCGTTTCCCATGTGGGAGGAAATGATGGGGGTTAAAATAATCTGGCAACATTATATCAAACACTAAACTATTTAAATAATTTCTATCTCAACCCCATAGTTAATTTGGAAGTGGATAGAAAACATCTTCGCCGACCGTGTAGTCAGTGAATGGAATAAACTTCCTGCAGATGCAGTGCAATGTAATACAGTTCGAAGATTTATGATTTAGTTAGATGTACACCTAAGCAAAATGCTGTAACGCCTGCCAGTTGTTTGGTCCTCTTGTGTATTAATTTCATCATTTAACTTTTTATTCTTAGCATCCGACCTAGTTATGGACCAAAAGGTCTCCTGTCTGTATGCTCTTCTTTTGTAATCTCCATTACTTTTTATTCTGGCTGCAACAGGCTAGTTCATTTATCTCCATGGTAAGCAGTCTGTGATGAAAAAAAAAAAAAAAAAAAAAAAAAAAAAAAAAATATATATATATATATATATATATATATATATAAATATATATATATATATATATATATATATATATATATATGGAAGCCTTCCAACCCCATAACCATTGGTTATGTGGCTTCGAACGTATTTTTTAATGTACGAGTCATGCTCAGTTAAATATAGATAACATGATTACTGTGAGACCCTTGATTTATATTATCATGACCAAATAAGTTGTGTTCTACAATAGAAAACCACTGATACAACCAATAACTTGCTTTCAAACTTTCATTCAACCGATATCGTGTGTTGTTACTATTTTTCTTTTTGCTATCATCCTAGCCATGGAGTTAGTAAACGCTACCTAATTTGCTACTAGGAGTAAAAGCCCGAATATTGAAAAATTATGATAATTATATTAGTACTGGTTGACCATAAAACTATTTCCGGCACCTTTGAACTTCCAGACAAAATCTCGAGAAACACAATTTCAAAATTCCCGGATTGATCCACCACTATTGGCAAAATGAACTTAAACTTTGCATACAATTTTCCTGCTCATTTTTTGCGAGGTCGGATCCAGTGAATAAAGTTGGTATAAATCGTACATTCCCCATCGCAGAAAAAGTTGAACTGGCGAGAAAGCTTAATAATGACATTTGCTTAAGTATGTGGACGTGATAGAGGAACGCATGTTCAGACTATTAGAACCAGGGGTCGAGTTTATAAAAGGTCTTAACGCCTAAGTCTAGACATAAATGTTCAAAATGGCGAATGTTTTACCTAAATCAGCTGACCATAGTGTCGAAGTTATGACTGGACCAGTGTTTTCTAACCTTTTTTTGGGCCATACCCCACCTAATCACTTCCAAAACCCCATGTGGTGATATATAATTCTTATTTAAAAAATGAACTTAGTTTCAGATGAAGAAGATTAAAACACCAATACTGTGATCTAATTTTTAAACTCTTATTTTCTACTTTAAATTTAAATTTAAAGTTTGTTAAATCATAGGTATAAACAAACTTCAAAACAACATGTCATCCATGGAAAAGAAAAATGAAATAAACAAAAGACAAAGTTCCGAGCAACAAATTGGCAGTGCAATCGGGGGTAATTTGAAAATCGAAGACAGAATGACGAATGAAATAAATGTGTGATTGCTACATTTATATTTGTTGGAATGTTAAGGCTAATAGATCACAAGAAGATAGACTTTGATTACTAAAACATCTAAAAATCAAATTGCCCCTCTGTGGTGCGTACGCCCCACGTTGGGAATCACTGTTCTAACCTCTGAGTCTAGATATAAATCTTCAAAATGGCGGAGATTCCACCTAAATCAGGTGTCCATAATGTCGAGATTATATCTAGACATAAACATTTAAGTCACCGACATAGGGAGTTTGGTAAAATCTCCGTCGTTAGGGTTAACATTCTTTATAAATTAGGGTTAGGATCTTTTATAAATTTGGAACCAGAAAGATGTTTTCAATAAAACCAGGAATTAGGGGGGGGGGGCGCCAAAACATATTGAACATTTTGAAACAATGTTCATCCATTCCGTTCACATATGAATCTAACAACAACGATGCCGTCCTTTTTTGTAGATAAGAACGCTAAGGATGAACCTACCAACTCTACACTGAGGTTTACGTGAAGAAGGCCAAAGGTGGACAATGTATGAACGGCAGTAACGAATGCTGCGCCAGATACCTCAAGAATGCTATTCGCTCTTACGATAGAAGAACTGTTCGATTGAAATTTATTCCACGTAACACACGTTACGTAGCATACAGTGGAACACGAAAACTGTGGGTGATGGAAAAAAATAAACATTATTTTTGGATTCTGCATGCAAAAACATAGAAAATGCAGCTATTGTTTTCCTTGAGACAAATTCTTTGTTAACCAGTGTTATTATCATTATGATTGTTATTATAAGGTGGGATAATTGTTGATATATGCTTGCCTTGATGTTGCTGTTATTATCAAATTATATTTATTTTTGTTGCTGCGTTGTAACCAAAACTTACATCCTTTTAGACAATATCGCGCCAAAAAGATAATCATAGAGATGGTAAAGAGATATTTGTGGTTGTTTTGTCATTTGACTCTAAGTTATTTGCTTACCACACTGTTTCATTCATGTCTTATCACAAGACGTTTATCTTCTTGATAAGTGTATACGAAGGACTGCTTCTCTGCAATGTCGTTATTCCAGTTTTGAAAAATCGAAGTAAAAGACGAGTGATTTTTTCTGCAACGTAAGCCAGACTGTGGGGATACAAATAATAATTTGATATGCATTGATAATACATATGTTATCGTTATACTTAATGTAGTAAATACGAATATTTTTTTCTCTCTTCTTTTCATCTCATTCGAATTTGCAGTCAAGTCGATCTCATTCGCACCTAAAATTTAAGAAAAAAAAAAAAATCCGTCAACATTGCTAGTTGGGATATCGATAGAAAATATATTGTAATGAAGCCCATCTAAACATGCCTTACTAACAACAGAAAATCAATGAATAAACGAATAAATAGATTAATAGATAAACAAATTAAATTAAATTAGAAATGTAGATACACTTCAAAAGGAAACTTATATCACGGTACTTGATCAAGGACAATTGTATTTATCAAACTCCTTAACAAAAAAAAAAAAAAAAAAAAAAAAAAAAACGAGTGGAAGGTTATCATGCAATTTTTTTCAACTAGACTAGCTTGTAGAACTAGCAAATGCAATTTGAATGAACGTATAACCCGCATTTCAATTATCTAATGTAGGCCCAGACAGAAAAAAATTTCGGCTGTAATATTCTAAAGTAGTGCAACAACATTTCTGCAATAAAAACACGAATCATACATAAAAATATCTGGAGCTGAATAATAAGCGGTACCGAAAAAGTATTTGGAAATGACCCTAATATTTAGTTTCACTTTTGTGATATCACACGCTAAATGGTTTGAATAAAACGAAATTACTTTTCCCTCATATGTGGCAAAAGGGAATTATTTTTTTCTGTACCTGTTAGCACTTTGGCGGGTTGTCGCCAGTCTATTTCATTCATATTTGCGGAACCCGAGGATAACACTTCACAGAACGGAAAGGGTTAAAGGGGAAGAGGAGGGAAACTGGGCCGTGGACGCAACAGATTGTGTTTGGTCGCTGGTCCTCAGTTGGCCTCTGTGTTGCGGGGGCGGTCCACGTCAACTTTATTCTTCTAGGCAGAGTGATAGAGTGATAGTTGTTCCCCTTCCCAGCCCTTCACCAATATATCTCTCTTTCTCTTCGTCTCCTCCATTACACTTTCTACTTTCCATTTTTCGCCTCCCCCCAACCCTCGAGTCTTCCACCCCTTTCTCCCATCCCCTAACTTTAATTCACTTTTCCCAATCTCTTCTCTTATTTATTTATCTATTCATTTATTCATAGTTACCTCAATACAACCGTTGTGGTTTTCTCCTGCTTTCCGCCATGACTTCCATGACTGCACTATGATGTTGCTCTTTCTGTTAGGACGTGATATGGAAATTGTTCTCTTCAACATAGGAGGATCGGCAAATGGGTTTTAAATATGGAATGGATGTGCGTTTCAACTCGGCCACTCCGGTACCAAATTATCTTCACCATGTATTACGGATACATTAGGGTCAGTTTCCATTGTCTGGGTAACAAAAATCTCAGATACAGATAAGTAATGCAATAAAAAAAACTTGCTCCAACTCTCCTATTTTCTTATTTTACATTTAGATTTTCTGTATTCATTTTACCAAGAGTTTACCTCCGAGTCTAACGAATGTGGGAGTTGTGACGACATCGCCCAAGTTGTTTTTGAGGAATGATACACTTCGAGGACTACGATACTTTCATGCTGTACTGTTGATATTCTCCGTTTCGTGTGGCATCTGTCATACTCCACTTTTTCATCCAAATGTGCTGCACAACACTTGTAATATTGCGTGAATGCAAACTGACCACAAATTCTTTTAGTCTAATATCTAATGTACAAAACGCATTTCAGTACACCCTGTGTACATAAACATAAATGATAGAATTTAAAAACAAATAAATAGATGGGAGTAATTCAAGTAAATAAGGAATGGATGAAAAATATAAGTCTTGCATTCACCAATACCACAAAATTATTTGTAAAAGTGAGTTGCTTGAAGACTCGATTGCACAACTTCAATGGCGATTACTGGAAGCTGTAGAATTTTAATGTGTTCCATTCACACCAATACCATAATATACGTGTCGTATTTGTGTCTGTATTTTGTTTGCGTGCAGTGTTGCCAGTAAATGCGACTTACTGAACATATATACCGCATGTATGGCAAAAGACGATTTGATTCTAACTCCTCATCACCTTTAGTACACGGCCTCGCCGGGATGGCTGTCAAGGGGAATTTTGATGTGGAAATGGTCTGAAGCTGGGGGATAAAGATCTCGGAGCAAGTAAACAAAACATCTGAAAAAGTAAAAGGGGAGCGGGAGGCGACACTCAGTCAGTCTTATTATATGAGAACAGGAGGATTGTTGTTATGTAAAATTGAATGGTTATCCTAACGTACGTCGACTTTAAATGTGGCGCAAACAGGACGCGGTTCGTTGGCTGTAATCGTTTTGAAATTATTACATTCTAGTTTAACACCGTACTGTTTTCATCCGTTCCATGCCTTATGAACATATACAAAAATATATATAAGAAAATAATATAAGAAGCTTCATTTGAATGAAAGGGATACTATCTCCCATTTTTGTTTTGTACGGTATGTAATATGTTTCTTAGATTTGAAAAGGGGTACAGAGAACTCTAGCATCAAACAAATGCACGTTATTTCAAACGAGAGAAGGGAGGGGGACGAAGCGTTTAAATTTGCAATCGACAGATTCATTTTCGTCGATTGATTAATCGGCTGCAAAGTACATTCTTCTATTTCACTTTCATATTTCTGATATTCTGTATTCTTAATTGTTTCTTTTGATGAGGCACACTTTTTTTAATAAAGAAAAGTAGAGGTATTCCTTCCAGCACAACACTATTCATGGAAAGTCGTATAGAAGATGAGGCAGGTAACCCTGACAAAAGAAGGCTTTTGGTCGGGTTTGTATAGAATTCCTGAATAGTGGAAGGTTTTAGTTTGCATTCTGAGCAGGAAAAGGGTGCCCCACCCCACCAACCCCCCTTGCCTGCGTTGACGCTACTTGGCGAGTGGGGGTTGTGGGAGGCGGGCGGGCGCCCCATGCTGCAACTGACCTACATTTGAACATTCAAATATGTCGACGACGCAATCAGATGCTCCACGCATCTGCATATCCCGTGGGATCTCTACAGATCGGCAGTAGTCGTAGTATGTGACACCTGCTTCAGAGTATGCAGCTTTATGGAATCACAGAAGCGCACGTGTCGGTTCAAAGAATATAAAATGCGTCGGATATTCTGGTCTCCTTTCTTCACATACTGCTTTACTATTCTCTTGGTTCTTCGTTCTCACTGCTCGCTCATAATCTTGTGTAAGATTTCTTCAATCTATAGTATACCTTTACAATAATTTAAAAAATACTAACAGCTACATACGTATTTCCCAAACTATGAACCTCCTACCCTTCTCAGTGCCCCACTATCCTTCCCGCCAATTTATCACGGTCGTTAGATTCCTTCCCTTCATAACTTAAAGAAAGGCTAGCATGCTCTTGCTTATTATCCAAATCATTAATCAAACCTAATTTCCTCTGCTCTAAACATCCTTTTCACCACCTTGCCACCTTATTCTGCAGTTCAAGAGGTGTCGTATTGTATATTCGATGCGGATACCCGGTTGATCTACTGGTCGCTGCTCCTCACCTCGCCACGACCCCCCAGCACCAACGCCGCGTCACGCAAGCCCTTACTTCCTCTTGAACCTTCCCCCTTTAATTTACCTCTCTCTACCACTTCTGTATAGTTTCTCTTACTTTTTGGCAATCCCTTTTCACCGCTTCTGTACCTATCCCACTTCTCTCATGCGTTGATCCACATCTCATACTAACGTCTCAAGATGGACGCTTGTGTAAGATTTTCTCAAAATCACACACACACACACACACACACACACACACACACACACACACACACACACACACACACACACACACACACACACACACACACACACACACACACACACACAAATCTTCGTCTAAGGTTTTGTGCCCCCAACTATGACCACTAACCGAAAACTTGTGTGAGCTAGTAAATGCCAAACTATTTTGTGTTAAAGGTCAGATATCAACAGATATACCATTCGCTAAAAATCATCGTATTGCTCGAAAAAGTACTTTTTAAAAGCATACAAATAAAGTTTTTACCTATTACAGAAGAATTTATTCAGAAATTTCACTTTTAATTGCGCCTCGCATACCACTTTTCCGAAGTCTAGTTATTCAGAATAACAATATTGTTTGTTTGGCAACTGTGACGTCACGAACGCGGAATTCCCCGAACCTTTCCCGAAGCGCACGGGCGGAATGTTTTAAAGGTCAGATATCAAGACTTCAATAACTTTTTGTATTTACAGTTTAATGTACATAAAAAAACATACTGACAGTATTCTATATAATTCCACCATCTACATCTTATCAAATTTGGCAAAAAACAGTTTTGTCTTCATTTCATTGCGTCGTCTGCTATTCGAAACATTCCGCCCATGCGCTTCGGGAAAGGTTCGGGGAATTCCGCGTTCGTGACGTCACAGTTGCCAAACAAACAATATTGTTATTCTGAATATCTAGACTTCGGAAAAGTGGTATGCGAGGTGCAATTAAAAGTGAATTTTCTGAATAAATTCTTCTGTAATAGGTAAAAACTTTATTTGTATGCTTTTAAAAAGTACTTTTTCGATGATTTTTAGTGAATGGTATATCTGTTGATATCTGACCTTTAAGTGATCTCCAGGAATCTCAAGAACAAAAACCATAAGCATGTGTTACACGAGAATATAGGCTGAGAGCAAGTGGCCCAGTGGATAATGTACAGTAGACCGATCTAAAATTATGAACTAATACGAAACTAGGTTTGATCGACTTATAGATGGAAGAAAAGAGGCGGGAATTCGCAAGCAAAGCTCTTTTTCTGTACACTACAATGAAATGCACTTCACTACAGCTCACTACAGTAAACTACAGGTACACTAATACACTACAGTATACTACAGGAAAATACATGCGCGCGCGCACGCACAAGCACGCACACATACTCTTCCATATACTGTAGATGCATAAATACTTGGAATAGCTTAAAAGATAATATAACCTAAGTTGGAACAATACATAGATTCAAATCTGAATATGAAAATTGGAAATCAAATATTTAGATTAAGTTCGAACCTTACATGGGTTTGATGCCCCTTACCTGTATACTACAATTTGGTAAATACATGCATACGCATACACGCTTACATGCTTTTGTATGGACTTGTATATGTTCACACATACATGCATTTGCATGCGCTTGCTCACGTACACACATGTATGCAAGCACACGTACATACAAGCGCGATTCGTAGTTCCCAGCTACCACTACGGAGGTCCGGGTTCGAATCCCGCCAAGGGGTGAAATAATTTCAGTATCGCTGCGCTGCGATTCGTTACCCCAACTCTCGTGGGCGGGGAGTCGGGTGTGTGCGTGCGTGTAAGATCACAGTATTACCCATAGATCGGTCATATATGAGCTCTGAGCTCTCTTTCGGGAGGGAAATAGCTGTCGATCACGAGTCCAACACGTGATCCAAGACCATGGTGAATCACATACATGCACACACTCATATACAGACACACGCACGCACACACACGCGCATACAATTACGCGCAAACACGCACTCACACACGTATACACACACAGTGCAAGTGCGCGCGCGCGCACACACACACACACACACACACACACACACACACACGTATACACACACAGTGCAAGTGCGCGCGCGCGCACGCACACACACACACACACACACACACACAAACACACACAATGTACGCGCTCACACACGCACACACGTGCACACATACACACACAACATTACCCATAGATCGGACAATATGTGAACTAATTTTTCTTCCGGGAGGATAATAGCAATCGATTACTGGTCCAGCACGTGGTCCATGACCGTGGTGAATCACTCACGCACGCACGCGCACGCATAGTTTCCATTATATTCTCTGTAGATATTAATGTATGAGTGAAGAGTTATAGTTTAATTTTTCTTGAGTTTGCCTTTGTTTCACGCAGATATTCAATGTGATATTTGTTTGATTTTTACTGAATATGTTTTGTTTGTTAAGATAACGATATTACTATTAGTACCATGTGGTGCCTTGATCAGCGTCGACGTTGAATGGCGTCGTATTACAGACGTATAGACACACACACACACACACACACACACACACACACACGCACACACACACATACACATGCATGCACGCACACCCAAACACACGCTCCAACTCATTCGGTCCCTTGATATTGCTGTCGCTGGAGTCAGACGACCTACGTTTTCGTATCTTTCCTGCAATTCATAAGTCTTTTCGCCATTCCCTCCGGCTGGCCCGGCTCCACTATCACAGGAAACCACTATCACTACTCGTGCATACATTTGTAGGTTGAGCACCGTTTTCTCCATCTCCCCGTCGTTTTTTTTTTCTGTGTAAATGAAAACCAATTTTCTCGCTTTATTTCTTTGTCGTAACCCATCACACTGATCTACCGATTGATTGCTCTTATTTCTATATATTTCCTGATCTCAGTCATTACCCCCCCCCCCACCCGTGTCGATAATTTCACTCAGCGTTTTTATGCTTAATCAGTACTGCATTGTAATCGATCACGGGCATTTTCCATCGCTTTCTGTTCTCGTCACTCTCCGCACTCTTCCTTGCGTTTGTTGAGAAAGAAGAGGTGTGTGTGTGTGGGCAATGAATGGGTCTTCTCATAAAGGGGAAGAGGCCATACGATACGTGCATACAGTCTTTTACAGACTTCCAATCCAACCAGATGCATTGGATTGAAATGTTATTTGTGCAATTGTTCCCCGTTTGCGGATCATCATTGTATTCAAAACCTTTACTTTCTGCAAAGAGTTGAAATCCAATGCAGTTCAATTAATCTAACGTGTACGTAGATAATGTATATATATATATATATATATATATATATATATATATATATATATATACATGTATACACACACACACACACATATATATATGTATATGTATATATATATACATGTACCTATGTACATGAATATACTCAACTTATACACACACATATACATGTTTATATATTCCTCCCAGTTTGTTTCTTCAGTACATAGGTAAATGGATAAACGGATAAATAAACAGAAATACTCAAGCAGGAAAAACTTGTTTTCCTAAAATTGTTTCTGCCTTTTCTGTGTGATTCATTTCTCGACTCTCTCCTACCAACTGGAATTCAAGTGCCACATAGTCACGTTTCCTGAAAGGACTCACGTACTTCAAAGATTCAGTGACATCAAGTATCGGGTTTAATCTTGCTGGGGGATGTCTTACTCGCGTCACGTCTTTAACCCATTGTGTCATTGTATTTCCGTTGCGTTACCACCTGCTTCCATTTCTCCCGATTTATCTCCGTGTCGTTATCGTCGTTTATGTCGTCATTACCTTTCCCTTGGACCAATATCGCCATTGTCGTCTTTGGCTTTGTTGACACCGTCGTCGTCGTCTGTGCTGTTGTCGTTCTTGTAATCATTGCTTCAACCACACTCTGGGTAATCACTTGCTTGGAGAGCCAAAGGTAGCGTGGACGAGCATATGCATCTACGTAGTGATATAAATAGATGTACATTAATATTCACACACGCGTACAAGTGCACCTTTTCCACTTCTCTTGCTCTATCGAGAGGGAACACAAGGACGCTATGGTGAGGTTACCAAAAAGAATTATTGTATTCAATAACTTTACTTTCTGCAAAGAGGTAAATTCAATGCAATTAAATTAATCTAACGTTTATGTAATGTTTGACTCGAATATCACGTGACCAAATCACGAAGAGACAAAACCAAAACTCTAACTCTTGGTCACTGATGGAACCTGAACCTGAGGGAAAAAGAGACCGCTATTTGAACTTGGGGCACCGTCGCTGAGGTTGCCAGCAGCAGTTTGATCCCAGCAGATTTTGTCTTTTGGATACGCGCGCGCGCGCGATGTGTGTGTGTGTATGTGATTCACCTTGGTCTTTGGATCACGGGTTGGACTCGTGATCGAGAGCTATTTCCCTCCCGGAAGAGAGCTTGTATGACCGATCTATGGGTAATGGTGTGTGTGTGTGTGTGTGTGTGTGTGTGTGTGTGAGAGAGAGAGAGAAAAGAGAGGGAGAATGTGTGTGTGTGTGTGTGTGTGTGTGTGTGTGTGTGTGTGTCTTTGTGTTTGTGAGAAATAGAGGAAGAAATAATGAAAACTTATGTGTGTTTGTGTATATGGTGCGCGTGTGTTTGTGCGTGTGTGTATATTTACTTCATTATGAATACCTCTTTCCAATGTAGAGGAAGGAGCAACATTTGTAACACTGTTTTTCCAGGTCTCATAATCTTCCTTCGAATTCGATTATATTTTTTATCTTGGCTACATAATCTTCTAGGATGGGTATTAACCACATGTAGTGTACAGAAAATGCCAAACACTCTTTGAATCCTATAGTTTGCTCCCAATTTCTCATACTTAGCTTAAAATTCAGGCGCGCGCATGCGTGTGTTCGTATGTTTGTGTGCCAGTGTAGTGGGTGAAGAAGACTTACCTGAATAGACAGGACACGAGGTTAAGAAGCGATGAAGAATGTGACCTGTCTTAACCTCTTTCGTTCTGTTGGGTTTTTGTTCAATTGCTATTCTAGTTATGTGTGATTCCATCGGTTGGAAAGGAGTTGAAGTTAAATTTACTAATCCTTTTCTTTCATGCTAATCGTCGACAGTGTTATTTTTATTTCTAGTCTATACGATAAAGAGAAAAATTGTCAGGAACACTGGAGTATGGTAAGAAGTATGTAACTATTTATTCGGTAGATCACAGAAGGAAAATGAAATAAAGGTGAAATTTTAAACGTCCCCTCCCCCCCAAAAAAAAAGGGAAAAAGAAAAAATAGTATATGATAATTTTAAGAGAATTACTCACACACCCCGAAAAAAGAGAATATTATGACTTTTTTTTCAGTGAAATACGCAACAATTTATGTTTTAGGCAAAGCATCACTGATAAAGTGTATGCATAATTAACATATTGAAGCTTCAAGATCAATATCTGGAGATACAATAGGATTACTGCGGCTATATGCTGAGGTATAGTACCCTTTTTTGACACAAAAATATCTTAGTGTATTCCTCAATAGGAAATAAATCGATAACAAAAGAAAAAAAATAAAAGGAAAAAATAACTAATGTTAATATGAAATAGTTAAAAAAAATAATAGTGTCAATAGGAATAAATCAATTATAGAAGAAAAAATAAATAAAGTGAGATATAACGGAGAATTCCTCACTGAAGAAATCTCCACATTCTACCTTTGAGTGAATACTTAAAAAGACCTCCCGTATAGTACTAGCGCAAGAAGCCTTACTGCACAAAGTATCTTATGAAAGAAAACATTTCGTCGGCTTTTATGCAAATCGTCGTTAATGTTTACCTACATGAAGCTCAAACGCCAACCCGTGCATGTAACAAAGGAAGTCGACAACGTCTAGTAATTCGTTTTATTATTATTATTATTATCATTATTATTATTATTGTTATTACTATTATTATTATTATCAATGTTATTATCATTATTGTTTTTATCATCATCGTCATTATTATTATTGTTATTATTATCATTATTATTATCATTATTGTTATTATTAGTTATTATCATTATTATTATTATTATTGTTATTATTATTATTATCATCATCATTATCAATATTATTATCATTATCATTTTGTTGAATACGTGATATATTTACTAGAATTGTTGATGGGATCACTCCATCGATGCACATAACACTTGATGTAATATAAAATCACGAGGAAAATATTGGACATATACTACTGTTTTCACAGCATTAATATTATTATAACTTTTGCCAATTACGTGATATATTTTCCTGTGTAGTATCTACCTTACAGATAGGTAATTTTCTTGAACTGAACATGCATCACGTGATAAAAGATCAATCAGATTGAGGTTGCTCATGACTGATGACGTCATCAGAAGCTTGCGGAATTCACTTCTTCCTATTAATTTACTTATTCATTCATTCATTTATTTTTGATTTTTTAAAGCCTGTCTCCGTTTTCTTCGACCGACGAGTGAAAAATGGTGAGACATTACCTTTTGCTTACGCGCAATTCGGTCTACATGTAAGAAGTGAAATGTATCGCAAACATCCCTAAGACTTTGTATTGTGATAGCTGCTGCACCAAATTCTTATAATTCATTTATTTATTTATTCATTGGTTCATTTGTTTGTTCACTTAGTGATTCGTTTATCAGACTTATCGGGCCGAAATGTCTGTCGTTGTATCGCATTGTACCTTCCCTAGACCACAATGACTTCCTTACGTTCCTCCCGGATCTTCTTAATTATTTGTAGATATTTTTTTTTTAGATAAGTGTACCACAACCATGTATTTAATAGAATTGTAACAATCGAAATGGCGTACTAATAAAGACTTCTTCGCTCTCACATTGTGTTTTCTTTTGATAGACTCAAGTATAACCCACCCTACGAACCTATTCATGGCTGCCGTGTCGAATTCCAAACACGTAAGGATTTTATCGTGTCAGACGACAACCGACGACTTTATTCAGCGTGGAAGAACCTCTGGACCTGAGTAGGAATCATTGGTCTGTGTGTGTTTGTGAAGAGACAATTTTCCTTATCTTGGTCATGACTTGATGAAAATCTGTTTCTTCTTTGCCCATTTTTCTTAACTTGTTATAATATCTCAACAGCTTTCCTTAGGTCGATTATGTTTTGATTATAATATCCTCCAGGGAATCTGGTTTATAGTGAGCTCATTGTCATCCTCGAGCTGTATGCTAGGACCGATAGGTCATGTGGGGATTAGCAAGACGCTATCAGGGACTTTTTAACCTTCATGCTATCATGGCAAAGTCCAACGTGGCAAGCAGGAACGTAAATTAATCCTATTCCTGCAGCCCATTTCTGCTGTGGGACAGGAAGATATATGAATAGATAAATCAATAGATAAATGACATCACTTAACGCTGGTTGCCAGAATTCCCTCCTCTTTTACCTCGCCACAGAATCCTCTTTCCCTTTACTATCACGATCTCGCTGGCCGAGCTGGTTAGAGCGTCTCCACCTGTGACGGAGGTCGAGGTGAAGTTAGGTCGAATCCTGCCGCCAGCGAGTTGGACCAAGGTCATTGTTCATTTAACTCCACACAACAAAGTCCTCTGTAAGGGACACCGTTCTGGCCTCCTGAAAGGGTGAATTTCGAGACGTGAAGCCAAATCAATACGATCTGGTTACCGCATGACGATTCCCCGAGGTTGTTCTTCAATCTTAACCCCCTTCTTTTACTTCCAGACGCAACTGGGAACTCCTGGAAGAGGAAGGCACCTGGGAGAAATGGTCGTACAAGGTGATTTCATACGAGGGGATGTTGGGAGAATCCATCCTTGGGTTGAACGTGAACCACGGACTCATCACGGTGGAACCCATCAATCCACCGGACCACTACTACATACAGTGCGTCTTCGACACCAAATCCTTTCGAGGCCTCGTGACAGGTTGGTCCACGTCCGTCCCTTCTCTGTCGTCAACCAGTGATTTTTTGGAAATAACGATGATGTGTGTAGATGACAAAAATATACGAATGATATGGTTTATCTAACGTCATAGACTGCACTGAAAACACACACACACACACACAAACACACACATATGTCCCATACCTTCTATTGTACACTTATCAAACAACATCTAATCCAAACATCATACTAACACTAAGACGCATCTATCATGTTTTATATGTTCATACCTTATATATTTGTATAGTGCACAATCACTTCAGCATCATAATATGTATAGGTAATCGGTTCTTATGTACCATCTATGTTGATCCCTCTTACCTTAATATGTGTATTTTCAGCCTTCGGCTGCCATGTTTTCAATAAACCGTTTATCATTATTATTATTATCATTACACACACACACACACACACACACACACACACACACACACACACACACACACACACACACACCTACACCCCCCATATATATATATATATATATATATATATATATATATATATATATATATATATATATATATATATATATATATATATATATATATATATATATTTACATACATGTTATGTTTGTATTTTGTCCTTTACACTGTTAACGAACGTAACCGTGTACATCGATTAGCATACGAGCCAACATGCATCCGCTCCACATACATGATGGCGACGCCATAAGATATTCAGTTTATATTGTCATTGTTACATAATCTTTCGTATGTTTTTTTTTACATTCGGTTTGGCCTTCCCACAGTGAACAACTGGAGCAAGATGAACTTCCGGAGGGTAGAACAGGACGGCCAGAAGGGGACACTTTACGAGGAGAAAGTCGGGATGGATTGTCCTCTGATCTTTTCGCCCCTCTGCATCTACGAGACTGACATTCAGAGAGCCGCCTTCCTGGAGAACCTCCAGAACTGGTTCGAGTGACGAAAGGAGCTTCTGAGGACATAGAAACATAAGAATGGAGGAGATGACAAGGGGCCATAAGGCCTAGACTAGGCAGTTCCATGTCCCTTACCACCTGTTATACCTGTCCATAAAGTTATCTCATCTTCTCTTAAAACGACCAACTGTTTCAGCGGTCATTACGTTGTGACTCGTTCTTTTCCATTCGATAACCATTCTTTTGGTAAACCAGCTCTTACCTATTTCTTTTTTAAATAAGCTAAGCTTTGTTTAGATCTGAGACATTAAGTTAGGGTGCACAGTTAGGGTGTGTGCCAAGAAGTGCTCAGTAACTGTACACACACATACACATACACACACACACAGAGCGAAAGAGCCAGATAAACGTGACGTCATGTCGCATGACCTGAAGCTCAAGACTATTGAGAGTTATTCCTTAATAATTTCGGTATACTCATTGTGAACCAAAATTTGGTCCAACCAGAGGTACATAATCTCGAGAATTTGTACAAGGGAGCCCTAAATATATGTGGGATAAAAGGAAAGGTTGTAACAAGGGTATTAACTGGTTTTTACAATGGGCATCTCTTCTGTCTATCATGCACGGCCACCACAAACAGTTGCCCCTCACTGGTACTCTAAATGTTTGCATATTTTTACATTCAGGGTCAACATTTCTGATCAATTGTCTTACTTGGCTTCGTCACTTCATTACATTCCCGCTGTGCGTGCGTGTGTGTGTGCGTGCTGATCTCTCTCTCTCTCTCTCTCTTTCTCTCTCGCTCTCTCTCTCTCTCTTTCTCTCTCTCTCTCTCTCTCTCTCTCTCTCTCTCTCTCTATATATATATATATATATATATATATATATATATATACACACGTGTGTGTGTGTGTATGATAGATACTTAATGCATATCACTAGGTGCTACTTAGAATCAAAGCCTCGCCAAATTATTACATTTACTTGCTTGTGGTTGCTCGATTAGATGCAAAGACAATTTTATTTTTACTCCTGTAATATAGTGAGAAGATATCTCAATTGATATTAATAACACTGGTCAACAAAGTAACAAATATGGTTATTTTCGTATTTTGTGAAATGCGGTAGCTTCTGTTTTAATGTATCATTTTAGGTGAATGAGTCAACAGGATGCTAAAGAAACATTATTAGATTTGTTGGGAGATTCGAACCGTGACCTGTTCTTTTTCAATTTGTCGACTTTTTTTTTTTTTTTTTTTTTTTGCAAATGCTGCGTGAATGTCTCATCCACCACTGTAACTCCAAGAACATTTTAATCAAAAAAATTCTGCTGCACATGCGGTGACTTGATGTTCAAATCGCAAAAAAAAAAAAAAAAAAGTTATTTCATACCGCTCAATAAAAATGCTATGCTTTTGTTGGAAATTGGGTGACTGAGAATGAAAATGAGTCGCCGCCATATTTGTTGTCTCACATGTATTGGTCGTCTCACAGGATTGTTGCAAAAGATACCTTATTATTTTCGTCAGTTCTTTAGTTTAGACAAAACTGGCCATGGATCCCTATATCTAACGAATAAATTCACAAGAACCTTTAATGTAGAAATCAAGGAGAATATTTTTGTAGGACCGCAGATCAGGAAACTATTCCGAAATTATTTTTTTATGAAATTAGAAAATAAGAACGATGCATGACTGACAGGGAAGATTTGCTGGGAAAGCACAAATTATAGATCTATTTTGAACTTTCATGAGATCTATGGACGTCATATAGAGCTCTTAAGTGCAATATGAAAGTATTTTTTTACATGGATTTTTCTTATTCTTGAAAATCTTTGAGTATTTAATGATTAACAAAGCAAAAAGAAGAAGAAGAAGAAAAAAAGCATCGCCAGATAATTTTGCACATGGTGCCAAGAAAATTGAGCTTTTATATATTTCTACATTTTAAAGTTAAGGTTTTAGTGTAATACTAACCTTTTTATGAATGACTAATATTCTCATACATTTATTTTAACATTTAATTACTTTATCACTTCAAAATCATTCCTGACAGAAAAAAATCTAGAAATATATTTTAAATCGTATATTTTAGTTCGTAGGACAAAAAAAATTATAACATTTTGTTGACCAGTGTACTTGTGTAGCCTGGAACTTCCATTGCCATAAATAAAGACTTAGATTTAAGTTAGACAATTCCTCTAAATCACAAATTGTGTTAGATTCAGGGACTTAGTACTGTTAAGATATAGAAAACATTTATTAGTTTAAGATTTATATCAGTAGCTATTAAAGCTCATACGAAAAGAATTCTTCGTACAAAACTGCTTTTAAACGTGTAAGTAAGAATTCCTCACTGGGATAAAAGACATAGTATTTAAGCGTATAAAGCAAGATTGTAGTTGATGTCATCATGTGGTAGATGACCGAAGGGAAAGGTTATCATCAAGCTGAAAGGTCATAGGATCGACTGAAGCGACATCTACATCCGGGTTCTTAGTTCGTATCCAGTGCCTCAGGGCGGATATTTTCCGGAACTGTCACAGTTGAAGCTGCAGTTACGTCATGTCGTCGATGTCTCGCGGCGGGAATACCGTCCATGACAATTATATCTTTATATTTCAGATTTCTACGTGTTGGTGAGATCTATGTTTTTAAAGAGATGTTTGTATCTTTATACATTGTATCCTTATGTTAGTTAAAGAGCAGAATACAGATACTTTAGTTATCTAATAAATATCTTTTATTTTCTCCTGTGTCGCCTTTTCTGTGTCGCTTCAAACAACCATGCGAAAGGAAAATAATAAAAAAAGGATGGATTGTCTATACTAACACCACCTTTGTTTTCATATATCGCATACTATAAACATTTGATACTAAATCATTCAAAGAACCATAAGATAAAAGTGTTGGGAATATCTTGTGTTGTTTAACACAACTGAAATATAGACTCCGTTGACGATATATTGAACGTTCTAGAAGAGAGTTGAGACAAACCATAAGCCTCCGTCTTGGGGGTGATTATTTCCTTGTGGCTGTATTCACCTCCATCTTTAACTTTATAAACAAACGTGAACTCCAATGAAGCTTAAGGTGACAATAGATATGTATTTTTTCAGAAAAATACAATCGCTAAAGTAACATTATAACCTCTGAAACGAGTTTGGAGTGGAATGGGTTTTTCTGAGTGTGCTAAATTTGATACATTTAAGTATTTTATTCTGGACAACTTCTACGATTTTATTAATCTTGGAGAAACATGTTTACTGGTATATTTGTAAGCAAGGGAATATTAATCAACAAGAATAGATGCTTGATTAGTTCACCTTTGATCTTCCAAGTATGTCCTTATATAATTGTCGACATTCTTTAATTAACCATTCCATCATAGTCGTTGTTGCCATGTTTTATTAATTTCTGAGGCAAACTCTAATTAAGTGACAAACGATTTCTCAAATTACAAAATTTGATCCTGTAGGTTTCGGACAAAAGTTCATATGTATTTAGGATTTCATCTTTGACATTATCATGGTTACTCTGAGCAGTTAAGGTTATGTAAATCTATATACTGGGTTTGGTTTAAGTGGTGCCAATATATTTGATCAATATTTAGTTGTTCGGCACCTTTGTATATTGTTGGAGAAATGCCTGCTACCTTTTTCTCTGAAATTTTTTGTTAACAATTCAATGTATCGAGTATTGTCGAAAGACTTTTGATTTGATTTACGTCCAACGTTTGAAAATGTGCATTTCAGACCCTCGCCATTCTACTTGTGTTAGTTTCACTTGTGCTTTCTGAGTTTCCATTTTCCAAGCCCCAAGTTATATTTAATGAGTCTATTCAACGTCTTACGGTGCTTTCGAAAATTCATGGGGGTATTGCTAGAATGACATTGTATCAATCCAGAGACTTCCATAAAACTCAGTCAAGTCTAGTTACCATCATAATTCATTAACGTCAACTTTGGGTCTATCGTCGTGTTGCGCGTTTCCCTGATGTTAACCTCACTCACAAGAAAATCTCCAGAAGAGACAATCTTTCACGGAGGAGACGAAGGGGGACCTACAGAACTCATGGGAGGTGCAAGCCGGTCGACCCTGCCGAGAGCTGTTTGGAGTGGGAAGGAAGGGTGGATGGTTAGGAACATCCTCGGAGGAAAGGTGGGGGAGGGGGTGGTGGTGGAGTCTGTCGACGTGTGAGTGATGCGACGCGCACACCGGCGTATGCTCTCAATTGATGATGTCAATAATGATGATGATGATGATGATGATGATGATGATAGTGATGATGATGGTAATGACGGTGATGAAGATGATGATGATGGTAATGATGATGATGGTAGTAGTGATGATAATAGTGATGATGGTGGTGTTGGTGGAGATGATGATGGTGATGGTAGTAGTGGTGGTGGTGATGATGATGATGATAATGGTGGTGATGGTAATGGTTATGATGATGATAATGGTGGTGATGATAATGGTGATGATGATGATGATGATAATGGTGGTGATGATAATGGTGATGATGATGATAATGGTGGTGATAATGATGATGATGTATAATGATGATTTACTGAGCCTCAAATTGAGCCTGAGCCTATGTTTTCGGATCTTCAATTTGTGCCTCCATTTTTCTGATATTCGAATTCCAATTACTTTAGCCTCGTTTGGACATCCAGGATTTGCTGGACAATAATCTTTTTCCATCGCCTCCAGGAAAAATATATCTTCACGTAATATCCTAACGAGTTTCTTGAGAATTTCATATTTCCTGCCTAGTTCATTCAAGGTTTGTACACAAATGATTCTAACGCGGACCAATAGATTTGGTAACGTTACCAAAAAATTCAAGGAAGGAGTACATTTTTTGGGGGGGGCACCCCAAAGTGCACACACACACACACACACACACACACACACACACACACACACACACACACACACACACACACACACACACACACACACACACACACACACACACACACACACACACGAGGGAGAATCAAACATTATCAGCACTTTCGCCACGACACATCTTTGTTATAGTCACACTGTGTTATGCGCACGCTTACTTATAATTAGTACTATTGTGGTCACGTGATTCGAAGTTTTCGCCGGACAAGCGAGGTGGAGATTGACAGGCGTCCTGCTCCCTCTTCGTGCGTCACACTTGTCCAGCCATTTTTAAACTTCTCGATCCACTTATACACACTTCTACGTGATAGTTCACTGTCCCAGTGTTGCGCTAAAAGCCTCCAATGAATTTCACCCCCTGACACACCTTCCGACCAGAGGAATCGGGTCGCTTCTCTTTGTTCTTCCTTGGTGCATACTGCAAGTGGAGAGGCCATGTTTAGACTAAAAACATAAAGCAAAATATTGCGATCAGGATCAAACTTCGATCACGTAACCACAGCAATACCAATTATAAGCATGCATGCGAACGCAGTGTAACAACAATAAAAATATGTTGTGTGTTTGTGTGTGTGTGTTTACCTAATTGCAGTATCCAGCAAAAGACCAACGCTCGTGGGAATCTGTCGCCTACTCTCCAGTTCATCATAGCGAGCGTGTGTGTGTGTGTTTGTGCGTGTGCGCTCGTATTCAACTAATTGCGGTATACAGAAAAGGAGCTATTTTTGTAGAGATCCTGTCACCTACTCTACAATTTATCCTACCTACCTACCACCAGAACTCATGCTCGCTTCCAACTTGATTAATATCCTTAATTTCCAATTATCATACTTTGATTTCAATTCGCATATTGTCCCAGCTTGAGTTATATCGCCTTACAAATTATTACAGGTATTTCTGCGTCGAAATGGAAAACTGTATTTCTTCACATCTTTCGACTGTGTGTGTGGGTGTGATTCACCATGGTCTTGGGTCACGTGTTGGACTCGTGATCGACAGCTACTACCCTCCCGGATGAGAGCTCAGAGCTCATATATGACCGATGTATGGGTAATGCTGTGACCTTACACGCACACACACCAACTCCCCGCCCACGAGAATTGGAGTAACGACCCGCAGCGCAACGATACTAAAATTATTTCAGCCATGGGCGGGATTCGAACCCGGACCGCCGTAGTGGCGGCCGGGAATTCTAACCACTGCGCCACGAGGTGTGTGTGTGTGTGTGTGTGTGTGTGTGTGTGTGTGTGTGTGTGTGTGTGTGTGTGTGTGTGTGTGTGTGTGTGTGTGTGTGTGTGTGTGTGTGTGTGTGTGTGTGTGTGTGTGTGTGTGCGCGCGCGCTCTGTTTCGGTCGATCCAAGTGACGTTTACATATCTCCATCATTCCATCATCATTACTTTCGCCCTGACCCATCATTTTTTGGGCTCATTTATCACCTCATTCAAGCTCCCCGCAAATTATCTAATTTAATTAATTTATTTGTTCATTTATTCATTCATTTGTTCATTTATTTACCTATCTATTTATCTATTAGTTTACATCTTTATTTATTTACATTTATATTTACTAATCTATTCACTTATAAACGTATTTATTTATGTATTTATTCTATTTATTAATGTATTATATATACATTTGTATATTCATTTACATATTCATATTTTCATTTATCTATTTTTTATTATTTATTCATTTATCTAATTATGCATTCATTTGATTATTGTATTTATTTTTTGTTTACGCAACAGCTTTCATATTCAATTTCGTCTCGTAATTATAAATTTCAATAATTTATTTCACTCATTAGCCACCTTTCCTGGCGTTGTATTCACTACTGCATAAATTATAAAACATGAATTACAAAAAGTTAAACTGAATTTATAATTTGCTTAACATTTTGGTAATGCGTTCCATCGTGTATTTATTGACACGTTTTCACTGGCCAGGTGGCTGGACACTTTATGAATAAGAGTTAATAGCGTTCACCACTCACGAGTAACTCTTATGAGAGCTATTAACGGGAACCACACGCGAGCTACTCGCATGAGAGTTGCCGGTGAGTTACTCACAATTTAATACTCTCACGACAAATTCGTGATCTGCTAGCCCAAGCCAGTATCATCATAATTACTCTCGCAATTAACTCTCACGAGATGTCTCGAACCACTCTCACACTAAAGGCAAGAGTTACTGTTTGCGTGAGAGTCACCTAGGCCTATGCGATTGCAAGCCCCCCCCACACACACGCACGCACACACATACACGTATACACACACACACACAAACACACACATACACACACACACACACACACACACACACACACACACACACACACACACACACACACACACGACTTTCACTACTCTAACTCTACGTTCCTTTTCCGTTCTCCGTTCATCTACTGGGTCAAATGTCCGTCTGTTCGTTCGCTCATTTTTCCTCTTCTGCCCACATGTGTCGCTCAGTGACCTGTCTGTCCGTTTCTCTGTCTATCAGCCCCGTAATTATCTGTCCGTCTATTTGCCTCCTGTTCATTTTTTGGCTGGCTATTCGGTCGTTTGACCCTCTGTGTGTGTTTTTTTTTGTTTATGACCCGTTTGTTTGTTTGTTTGTTTGTTTCTCCATCCGTATGTTTTTTGTCTGTCTTCTTGCCTGTCCTTTGTTCCGTCTATCCGTCTTTCCCTCCTCTTGTCTGATCTTTTTTGTTTTGGGTCTGTCTGTTCGTTGACCTGTTTAAACTTGTCGACTATTCCAACTTCCCTTAAACATCAATAAGGAGGAGGAGGAGGAAGAGGAAGAAGTGGAGGAAGAGGAAGTAGAAGATAAAGAATTCAATCGCTCAGTGACAAAAGTCCAGGAGGAGAAGGAGGAAAAGAAAGGAAAAGAAGAGGAAGAGGATGAGGAAGGGGAGGAGGTAAAGGAGGAAAATATAAGGAAGGGGTAGAAGAAGAAGATGAGGAGGAGGAGTAAAGGAAGGAGGAAGTGGAGCATTCTTTATAGTGAATATTGACTAATTACCCTTCCTGGATTATTCCGATTAAGTTCTTAGTATAACGACCATATATTCAGGCGATCTTTTACATATCTTCCTTACCGCTCTCTCTCTCTCTCTCTCTCTCTCTCTCTCTCCTTCTTGTTCTCCATTTCTATTTCCACTAGTTCGTGATATTTTGTAAGATGACATTCCCTACACTCATGCATTTTAGTATTTTGATGAGGAAATATGTGTTTGTATATTTGCCAAATGCGACGGGCGTCTCTGCAGTCTCACAGAGAATTGAACAAACATCTCTCTCTCCTTTATACACACCCACACACACACACGCACGCTCATGCACACACACTAACACCTCAAACCATTACTGTCCTCCTTAAACAAAGGGATGTGTGTGTGTGTATGTGTGTGTATGTGTGTGTGTGTGTTTGTGTGTGTATGTGTGTGTGTGTGTGTGTGTGTGTGTGTAAGGTCACAGCATGGCACATAAACTTGGGAATATACAAGCTCTTAACTCTCGTTCGAGAGGGTAATAATGTCGATCACAAGTCTAGCACATGATCCAAGACCATGGTGACGACCCCCCTCCCTCACAAACACACAAAGCTCAGTGTTTAAAACCTTAACAAACACTGGAATCTCCAACTGTTCCCTATAAACAAGGTGACATGTGGTCTATATAGCTAAGTACTGCCCATAGAGAGCTCTCATCAAACTGGGTAATAGTTGTCGACCACAAGTCTTGCACGTGATCACACACACACATGCACGCATACACACACTAAAAACCATGCTTGTACAAATACACACACGCATGTACACATACACCACAGATGCGACGGGATACTTGGCTTGTTGATTATATGTCATCACCACGGCGAGTCTGGGGATCCATCGCTCACAATAGAGTGAGAAAGTTAGAATATTTTTTTTTTTTTTTTTTTAAGTGTTGGAGGGATGGTTTGCAGGAAGTCAGAGACCGACGGATGCATTGATGATAGAGAGTTGTAACGTTCTGATATAAATGTTTCAAATTTGGCGCCTCGCAACGGCTCAAGCTGTGACGTCATAACGCCCAACACAGTCGAATGTCAAACTTTGTTGAAATAATTCTATATCTGTATAGAAAATATATATCTACTAAGTGTCGGCGACACATTATATAGATTTTGCAATATGGAAGAACTGGGTGAGTGAGAAAAGTGATCAATGTTTATGCTTAGTGATGAACATTACAAGATAATTGGAAAACGACAAGCGAATAATGCCTTCCGAATGGAACTTGTGTTCATAATATTTTGTTCAGTTTACATATTAGTAAAAGAAGTGTGGAAGGCAGAGGTGGAGGGAATGAACATGAGGGGGCGACAAAAAATGAGATGGATGAATGGGGTAAAAGGGTAATTGAGAAATGGGAATGTTTGTTTAGGAAGAAAGGGAGAGGACAGAAGATAGGGGTGAGTGGAGAATGGTTGTGTATGGATGATGCTGTGATGCATAGAAAGGAGTAGGTGGGGGATGGGGGTAAGGGAGTATGTGTGAATGATATTTTGACGCAGCCCTAAGGATTTCTCCCCGTCTTCTCTTTTTTCTGTATGAAGGGATGGAGAGAGGGTGGGGTCGCCGATTAAATGAAGCGGCCTTGCTGTGAATGTGCTGTGGTGAATGGGAGTGGAGTATGTGGGGATGAAATGGGTGGGAGTGGATTTATGCCTTTGACTTTGGCTACCTCCCTTGTAAGGAGGAAAACCCTTGGTATGTGTATGTATGTATGTATGTATGTTTATTTTATTTTATTTTATTTTTTGTGGTAGCATCAACACAGGAAATCATATTGAATTCAATAATGGATGACGGATCTATGCATCAGTCACAGATTGAATTTTAAAGGTAATGTGTCAGTAAAAAAATTGAATTATTTACTTTTATCGCGCGGGTACCATGTTAGTAAAATCTTGCCTTAATTTTTCGTCTTATTTTCTGAAAATAGCAGAATATACACATACATAGGCATATAAGTGCACACACGTCTGGAACAAATAGGACGAAACAATAGTGTGTGGAAAAACCATACATGAATTTAAGAACAAACTAGATATTGCGAGATACAAAGACGGGACATCACGAGCATAGCTCCCCCTCCCGTAGAATACAACTAGGTAAGTACACACGTATACGCTGTACACGCATACATACACACGCATATACACATACATACACACACACACATACACACACACGCGCACGCGCGACATAGATGAAATTAGGGCTATTGTCCCGCCCAGCCTCGACGCTGAGGAGGACAACAGCTGTCCTCGTTGTCTTGGGAAATAATTGAGGACAACTTTCTTCCACATACCGTGAAACTAATCCCAACATGCTGTGAAATTATGCACGCACGCACACACAGTCACGAACTAAAGTTTCTACCCACGCTACAGTTCAAACAACGTCAACATTATTCATTTTTGCCGAGTAAATAATGTATTTTCATATGTAGTATTCATATTACAGTTAGGTCATTTTCTTGAGTAAATAGAAAATAGAAATGTTGTCGGACAAAGAATTTCAATTTTGTGTCATAAAAACTCGGGATGTGCATACTCATGTCTGTAAATGTACAATGCAAAGACAAGTTCGCGCGCGGGCACACACACACACACACACACACACACACACACACACACACACACACACACAAACAAACACGCGACTCGTGGCACAGTTTGGTAGAGTTCCGGCTGCCACTACGGTGGTCCGGGTTCGAATCCCGCACAGAGCTAAAACAATTTCAGTATCGCTGCGCTGCGGGTCGTTACTCCAACTCTCATGGGCGGGGAGTTGTGTGTGTGTGTGTGTGTGTGTGTGTGTGTGTGTGTGTGTGTGTGTGTGTGTGTGTGTGTGTATGCGTGTAAGGTCACAACATTACCCATTGATCGGTCATATATGAGCGGTGAACTCTCATCCGGGAGGGTAACACTTGTCGATCACGAGTCCAACACATGATCCAAGACCACGGTAAATCACACACACACACACACACACACACACACACACACACACACACACACACACACACACACACACACACACACATATATATATATATATATATATATATATATATTTATATATATATATACCCACCCACACCTACACACACAGGAGTTTGATGTGTGCGTGTAAGGCCACAGCATTACCCATAGATCGGGCCATATATGAGGTCCGAGCTCTCATCCGGGAGGGTAATAGCCGTCGATCACGAGTCCAACATGTGATCTATGAACATGGTGAATCTTTCTCCCTCTCTCTCTCTCTCTCACACTCACATGAATTTGAGTCTAGGTTAGGTTAGACAATTAGAGATTAAGAAACGGGATCCTACGAGCGTTGCTCCCTTCCTGTACACTACAATTAGGTAAATACACACACACAGAAACGCGCACACTAACGCACACATGTGTACCCACGCACACACACATACGAAACAAAAGTGTGTGCATATACCATACAAGAATTTAAGAACAAACTAGATGCCGAGAGATACAAAGACGGGTCACTACGAGCATATAGCTCCCCTTTCCGTATAATACAACTAGGTAAATGGTAAATACACACACAAAAAAACATGAAAACACACGCACACATACACGCACACTAACGCACATACACGCAAACACACGAACACATACACGCACACACATACACGCAAATTAACGCACACACACACCAATGATAACATCCGCAATAACACAATGAAAATGAAATCTGGTCTATCCAGACGATTTTCTTCAGACCATAGTCCACGGGCAGAAAGTGAGAGGTATACCACGCCAGGAGGCGCTGAGTAGTAACTGCGGCCGAAGCCGTCACTTTTGCCTTATGTACTATAATGCACTTTGGGGACTGCTGGAGGGGAGAGGAAGGTAACTGACAGTCACTGCTGGGAATCGGAGTGGAGTGCGGGATTCGAACCCACAAGTAAGCGAATGCAAGACCAGCACGCTTCCTATGACGCCACTAGCGCTTGGAATGTTGGGACAGGTCATAAACAATGCTAAGAACTGGAGAGGAGTGCGGGATTCGAACCCGCGACTAAACGAATGTGAGACCAACACGCGACCAATGACGAAAGGGGTGGCAAACATTCGAGTCTTCATTCTGGTCCTACCTTGGTGATTTCTCTTTATGTTACGGGACACGAATTAAGTTAAAAAAGCTAGCTTTGTCCCATACATACATGCATACATACATACATACATACATACAAATACACATACATACATATACAGGGCCGTTTCTAGCTATAGGCGGTATAGGCGATTGCCTAGGGCCCCCAACCTACCAGGGGGCCCCCGGCCGGCCCAATGGCTAGGTAACGCTACCGAAGGTCAAATATGAGCCTGTGCCTCTCCCGCCCGCCGACGCAAATAAACAACACGCCTCTTGCAGTGTTTGTTATTGTTTGAAATGTTTTGATCGTCTGCTAAAAATACTATCTTGTTAAAAATCACCTACATCTTATTTAATCTAAAGATATAATATGGTAAGCATTAATTGGCTTTATTCATTCATTTATGTGTTCACTAAGCTAGGGCTTATGGCTACAGATGTTATTAATTGTTGATTACAAACTCTTTTTGGCCATTAGCTTACTATTCTTTGTCCAATTGTTTGGCTTTATTTGTCACTGGAATTGGCATCACCAGCGTTCTTGTTTACTCTTTGGTCGCTTCATGCTTAGCTTCTAATAGTGTAAATTTGCAATTTTGTGTGTTCTGTGACTGTAAGTTGGAATTCCTTTTATTATATTTGTATGCACAATAGGAAATGTTTGTATTCTATGGAATGTTTACCTTTTCCACCTTTTTCAATATTCAATGTTCATATATGTTCATATGTTCAATTTTGTTTATTTTGTATCGATATTTTATCCAATCCCTTATTCATTTATTCGCTTATTTCTTTATTATCAAAATTATGATTATTTATTTTCTCACTTCACCTACCTAATGAAAAAAACACTAGATGGTAGGACCGAGGTTAGCTCAAAAGGAAGTGACAGAAATACATGAATTCTATTCCGTTTGTCGTGTGGTCCGTTTCTCTAGTTCGTATATAATATTAAGATAACCACAGGCTCAACAATCACCCATCTGTTCACCTTTCAGGTCTACCCGAATTTCGTGTATGTAGAATTATTTTTATTAAGGGGTATTTAAAAGGTTTACACTTTACAGATATCTGTGTTAGGCCTACACTGATAAAAATAATCATATTTATTCTACTCGAATATCGTGTATGTAAAATTGATTCCATGTATAGGTTTTCACTTAACAGATTTCTGTGCTAGGCCTACATTAGACTCTAAGACTCGCCAATCATCATTCCCGTAATGGCATCAAAACGAATTTATCTCAGCGGAGCAGAGAAACGAAAGAAAAAGAAATTTGACGAAGAAAAATGGTCAAAAGAAAAAGGTAATTCATTATCGTTTATTTAATAATTTAGAGAAACATATTAAAGTTTGGTTTTATTATGTTTTCTGAATGGTGAGTATTATTAATTTTAGACTAACGCCTAATCATCTAAGGAAATTTGTAATTTTGCAGGATCAATTCTAAAATATATTGGAGCTCCAGACAGCAAGCCAGAGGAATATTCTGAACTTCCTGAACAGGATGCTCCAGTGCCATCACATTCATCAGGATCTGTCCAGGAAGCTGTACTGCCACCAAGACCACCACATTCCCCAGAACCACAGAAGGCATCATCTACTTCTGAGCAGCCTCCCATTTATTCTAAACCACTAGATCCTGCTAACTGGCCAACCATTCTGTCTGATGCATTTAGAACGGATGCAGTAGGTAGAGGGCCATTTCAGATTAGTTCTGATTTCACATTTCCCAAAAAAAGAAGACGGAAGAAGTTTTCATTATCATTATTTTTGTAGAACATTGGTTAATGGAGAAAAGATGAAGCGGACTTGGCTTATCTACTCAAAAGCAAAAAATGCTCTCTATTGCTTTTGTTGTAAATTATTTTCAACCAAAGAACAAAAGTTAGTGACAGAAGGACTGACAGACTGGAAAAACATAGGCACACTTTTGAAAAGTCATGAAAGCAGTCCAGCACACATAGCGCACATGGCAACCTGGAAAGATTTACAACTCCGTTTGCAAACTGGAAAGACAATAGACCAAGCTGAAAGAACACTATTGGAGGCTGAAAAGAGGCGCTGGAGAGATGTCCTGACTCGCTTAATCGCCATTATCCAATCCTTAGCAGAGAGAAATCTTGCATTTAGAGGTTCATCAAACACGTTACACCAGCAGAATAATGGGAATTTTCTAGAAGAGGTGGAGCTGCTTGCTAAATTTGATCCTGTCATGAAGCAGCACATTGAGCGTGTTGAGAGTGGCCAGTTCAGTCATTCCAGCTACCTTGAAAATATCATCCAAAATTAACTTATTGCTTCAATCAGTACTAAAATAATGGACACAATGGTGACTGAAGTTAAACAGTCCAAATATTATTCAATTATTTTGGACTGTACTCCCAGTGTAAGCCATCAAGAACAGATGCCAGTCGTCATAAGGACTGTCAAAATGGATAAGAAACCAGAAATTAAGGAACATTTTATGGGGTTCCTTGTAGCTTCTGAAACAACAGGTCTTGGTTTGTCATCTCTAATTATAAAGAAACTGACGGAACTGAATATTCTCCTTGAAGATTGCAGAGGACAATCATATGATAATAGTGCCAACATGAAAGGGAGAAACAAAGGAGTTCAAAACCAGACTTCTTGAGAAGAACCCGCGTGCACTCTATGTTCCATGTGGAGCACATTCCCTAAACTTGATGATATCTGATGCAGCAACAGCTTCAATAGATGCCACTAGCTATTTCGGCACTGTTCAGAAACTGTACAACCTATTTTCAGCCTCACCACAAAGATGGGCAATCCTAAAACATTATGTCACTGTTGCACTCAAGACCTGGAGTGACACAAGATGGGAGAGCTGTATTAATAGCATAGAACCTGTGCGGTATCAGGCCTCTAATATAAGGGAAGCTTTGTTGAAGGTCAGGGAAGTGTCTGGTCCTCTGACCAAGGTTGAAGCCAAAAGTCTGGCAGAAGAGGTGGGGTCATACCGATTTATCATTTGCACAGTCATATGGTATGACATTCTACACATTGTGAACCATGTCAGTAAGCTTCTGCAGTCTCCTAAAATGCAGCTTGATGTGTCAGTTGACCTCCTTACTAAAGCGAAAACATCTCTGACTAACTACAGAAGAATTGGATTCACTTCAGCTCAAGTCTCTGCTAAAGATATGTGTGAGGAAATGAATGTAGAGGCAAAGAAAAGAGATTGAGAAGTACAAAAAGACACTTTGCTTATGAGGCCGCAGATGAGCCCATTGCAGATGCAATGAAGAGGCTAGAAATAACATTATTTAATGTTGTTGTTGACACTACCATTCAATCCTTAACCGATAGATTTAAAACTCTGAGTGAAGTAAGAGACCAATTTGGAGTGCTGCTCAATTTCCAGAAACTGGATGATCAGTCATTGAACAACCAGTGTGACAAACTATGCAAGACATTAACCTCTGGAAATGAAAGTGACATTGATGGAAAGGAACTGGCTATGGAAGTTAAACACTTACCAAGTTTGCCCTCAAACGAAATGACTGCTCTTGAGCTCCTCACCTTTATCCACAAAAAACATTTTGAGGAATTGTATCCCAATCTGTGGGTTGCATTGAGAATTGCCTGTACTCTGCCTGTGACTGTGGCCTCAGCAGAGAGGAGCTTTTCGAAGCTGAAACTCATCAAGACCTATTTAAGATCATCTATGGGGCAGGAGCGACTCAGTGGTCTTGCAATAATCAGCATCAACCATGAAGTGGGGAAAGACGTGTTGTATGAAGACATCATTGATGATTTTGAGGGCCCCTAACTGCCTCTTGCCTAGGGCCCCCACAAAGCTAGAAACGGCCCTGCATGCATACATACATAATACAAATATACAGACATATATACATAGATACATGCATGCATACACACACATATATACATAGATACATGCATGCATAGACACACATATATATATACATACATGGATACATACATACAAACATACATACATATGCCAAAAGGCCTTGCAAGGAAAGTGGCCAGCTAAGGCATGCACCCATACTTCTTCGCCCCCCCCAAAAAAAATCCCCTTTTCATCTTAGACCCTTGTGGATGAAGGACCCAATCCCCCCGCCCACTACCTGGGTTAGAGGGAATGCAGCATTGCAAAACGTAAAAAATTTCTAGCTTCGCTTAATCTTGCTTCATCACACGCAGGTAACGAAGTGGTCGTAACTTCAGCAGTCACTCGAATGAGCGAGGGAGATGAGACGAGTAACACGAACCAATCTCTACATCGAGTTCCAATTTTTTTTATTCAAATCTTGCGAAGAGTTTTGTTCTTGTCCTCTTTAAAGAATGTAACCACAAGAACATAAGAATGGAGGAGACTGCAAGAGACCATAAGGCCTACACTAGGCCGTTCCATGTCCCTTTCCACCTGTCATCCCTATCCATAAAGTTATCTAATCTTCTCTTAAAACAAACAATTGTTAACCACTATGTTGGTAAACCAGTTCTTACCTATTTCCTGCTTAAACCAAAATGTGTCCAATTTAAACCCATTACTACGAGTCCTGTCCTGTTGTCTTAATATGATGACCTTGTTTGCATCACCCTTGTTAACCACCTATTTGAATACCTCTATTAAATCACCCCGCACTCTTCGTCTTTCCAAAGTGTAAATTCATGTGCTTAAGTCTGTCTTCGTATGGCAAATTTCTAAGTTCTTGTTTAATTTTGGTCATTCACCTCTGTACTGATTCTAGTGCATTGGTATCCATTCTGTAGGACGAAGACCAAAACTGTACCACATAGTCAAGGATGGGTTTAACTATCGTCAGGCAGAGTTTAATGATTACCTCTGAACTTTTGTTTGTAGCCGTTCTAACAATAAGTCATAATGCTTTGTTCCTGGCACTAATGCACCGTTTCCTGAATTTAAGGTTTGGACTCACTAACACTCCTACATCCTTTTCACATTCTGTTTTCTTTAATATGGCATTATCTAAGCTATACATATTGGCTGAATTGTGTAATCCTACGTTCAAAACAGTGCACTTTGAGATATTGAAGTCTATTTCCCACTTCACCGACCATGCGAACAATACTGTATATCAAGATACTGTTGCAGCATCTTCCACCCCACCCCCGACCTAATATGGCGCCCTATTTTAGTGTCATCCACAAACTTACTGACATTACTATTAATACCCTTGTCCAAGTCGTTTATATACATAATGAACAACAAGGGAGCCAAAACCATGCCCTGGGGAACTCCGCTAATAATACTACTCCATTTGGATTTTACACCGTTAATGGTGACCCGTTGTTTTCTGCCATTAATCCATTTAAAACCTTTTCCTTCTATCCCATCTTCCTCATGCAGGCCTCGGTTGCTTGTTTTCGGTGCCTTGACTCTATTCACTGTCTTCCCTCATGTGTTATTTTTGTTCCTTCGTTGGGTGTCTTCGGCCGCAACATCATCTTCTTTATTCCCCCAGTTGCTCTACGTGTTGTGTAATCGGAAGCGTGGTGGCCTTGTATTCGTTTAGTTGTGTGTTCGAGTACCACGCTCCTCTCCGAATCCCAGCAGTGAATGTTGATTATCTGCCCCCCAACAGTCCGACGGCATAATAGGGCAGAGATGGTGGCTTCGACCGCAGCAACGCGGCTCCTGGGGTAGGATCCTCGTTTTCTTTCATTTTTACAGTGGTTCCCCGTTTTTTTTTTTTTTTTTTTTTTTTTGCTGAGTACCATCTGGTTCCAGAAGAACACATTTCGATCATATATAAATTTATTCATAAGTACATACATACATATACCAAAGGCTTTTTCCCCTTTATAATGGAGGTAGCCAAAAAACAAAGGCATAAAAACCACTCCTACCCATTCCATCTCTATCACACTCCACTTCCCTCCCTCTTATCTTGGCATCTCCTGGATGACGGGTCATCCCTGCATCTCGCCCACAGCCCTGGGTCAGAGGCAGTGTCACAAACCACAGCACATCCACAGCAAGGCCGCTTCATTAAATCAGCGACACAAATAAATCAACCACGAAAATACACAGTTTATTCTTTAAAATTTAATGAGAGGGGTGCACAATAAAGATATAAAAAACGAACTATTACTTTGCTAAGATATAAGACATACATTTTCACAGTACGGAGGCAGATGTACCTGTGTCAGTGGGCTTTTACACGACGTATTTTCGCGTACCACTTTTAAGGCCCTCTAGTGGTACGCGTACCACATTTTGAGAACCACAACACAATTACTTCAAGGTCCATCCTTACCCAGACACCTGTGGCACTTTGTCGACGATGATTGCGAATCAGTGAGTCAGTATTCCTTCGATTTCCTGTAAAGTGATTACTGCATCTATTCTCGTGATCCTTAAGTGATTGTGATTTCTTCACGGAAGCATACATCCCACACACATTTTCTAATGGTGTATCTATAAAACACTTTTAGTCATACATGTTTGCGTGCGATCCAAGACAGGGGGGAAGGTTGATGAATAACATCGTATCCTTCAAATTCCTGAAACTCGTAAACTATTTACTTCTGCCCAGAATTGTGCAGAGTTTCGGCAAGCCAAACACATTATTAGTAAGTGTAAAAAACTTGTCTCTTCTAATTCTTCGCGTAGTTTCTGACAGCTATCCACCAGCATTTCAAAAAAATTCATATCTCCGCATCTCTTCAATCGAAGCGACGGTGGTGTTGCTGTATTTTCCTCTGAGTAAGCTTTAAGCTCAAAAAAAAAAAAAAAAAATGAAAAAAAAATGAAAAAATGAAAAAATGTTCTAGAGCTATTCATCCAGTGTTGCTCCTTCTGACTTCATTTCTGTCTTCCATCCGAATTTCTTCTGACGATGTTTTTTTCTTTCTTATTTGGCCTCGATACTGAAAGCTTACGGTCTAGATGGAGTACTTCCTACCGTTCTTAAAAACTGTGCTTCCGTACTGGCTCCCTGCCTTGGGAATCTTTTCTGAATGCGTCTATCAACCTGTTTTTATCCTTTATGCTGGAAGTCTGCCTACATTCCAAGCAAAGGTAATCGCCCTCACTTCTTCAACTGTCGTCTTTTAGCTTTACTTTCGTGTATCTCTAAGTTTTTCGAACCTGTGCTTATTAGAAGGTTTATGAGATGATTCATGACATTCTCTCTGATCGACAGCACGGCTTCTTCAACAAAAGACTTTCTACTGGATATGTTTTAACGCTTCTGTCTGACTCTTATTCATCTTTGGTGTACTCTAGAAAGACCATTGCTATTACACGAGACCTATCATGGAGATTTGACAGTCTGGGACTTTATTTTTTTTTCTGATTTTCTTTTTGGCCGTTCTGCAGCTAAGGTTGTAGACGAGCGTTTCTCAACCAGGGTTCCCCGGAACCCTAAGGCTCCGCAAAAGGCCCCCAAGGGTTCCGCGAGAACAAGTGAGATAAGCTAATGCACATATTCTTGGTTATTGTAATAATGTAATATAGACACCATCCTATCTAGCCTATTATTACGATGAGAATAAAATGAGAAAGATATGGTATATGTGTTTTTCTTTCTTTCTTTTTTTTGCGCAGGGGTTCCTTGAGACATGCAATTTATTTTAAAGGTTACGCAAGGGTAAAAAGTTTGAGAAACGCTGCTGTAGACGGTCGCTAACGGGGAAGGAGTGGGAAGAGAAGGAGTGGGAAGAGAAGGAGTGGGAAGAGAAGGAGTGGGAAGAGAAGGAGTGGGAAGGGTAGGTACTCTGGCTCAATGAATGGATAGGGCATCAGGTGCACCGACTAGCTCTGTAACGATGGATGCGTGTGGAGCCGGGCCCGGACCTGTACACCGGCAGGCACCTGTAAACACCAGGGACACCTGGGGACCTGTGACCTTCCTTGCTCGGTGGCGCCAGGCGGCCGTGGTGCCAGAAGTTCGTATTGGCGCCAAAGTTAGCATCGTCATTGGCGCCAATGCCGAGAACTGTGACGGTAACTTTACAACCATGAGCATGTTATCAGTGCCACCACTATCACCGTCGTCATCACCACCATACTCATCATTACCACCGCCATCAATGTCACTGTCTTATCACTATAGCTACCTTCATTGCCCACCGCCATTTCCACCAAAACCATAATCACCATTACTATCACCACCACCTCCACTATCATCACCATTACCACTACTACCATCACAACTACCATTTTCATTACCATCACCATAATCATCATCACTATCATTACCATGACCACACCAGTAACATCATCATCAGCCTCACCACCACGCTTGATACATTCACTATCATCAATACCATTATCACCACTATTATTATTTCCACTATCATCATGACCATAACTACCTTACCACCACCGTCACTAGTACCACTACTGTTGTCATTATCACCTGCACCACCACCACCAGCACCAATCGATTTTCCCCAGGAAAGACATCTATCGCGCCAACGATCAAAAGTCGACTACCTTTTTACTCGTGTGTGTCAGTATAAGGTTTTTCTGCTGTTGCATTTTTATTTTTGGTCCAAGAAAAGGATGACCAAAGGCTTCCTCGTTTGTGTGTCATCTTTCTCTGGATAACTTTGCTTCTAAAAAAGAAAGAAAAGATTGATAAGAGCAGACTCGAAAAAAAAAAAAATAGATCTTGTCAATGTGTCTGCGGGTTTTTGGTCGTATGTTCTGTTTTTTGTGATCAAGGAACAACTGTAGGCAGGATAAAACTGAGCTGAAACGATTTATTGCGTTTCTGTAGATTTTCAAACAATTATGACAAACGTAATCATCGAAAGTAAAAAAATATATTTCAGTAAATAAACTTTCAGACAGTAATTAGGCTCCTGAGAGATCTATATTTTCTGAAGATTTTTCAGTAACAAATTGTCAGAAACAAACAATAGCAGCGTTATCTAAACCAAACGAATAAAATCAATCAGTCTCGACAAATAGCAAAAAAATGTGAAACCACTTTTCATCCGAAACGCTATACACAAATTTATTACTTTTTCTCACTTTTTTTTTTTTTTTTGCAAGCGCCTATCAACTCCATGACATGCAGACGACTAAACTTTTCCGATCACATCCTGATTTCCATGTTCTGTTTTTAACTATCTCCGCCAGCATTCTTTCTGTTCCCACAAGGCCATCTTCGCCACGTACCAGACAATAATGCGTTACTGTTCTTTACCCTCCTGAAGAAAATCACTAATCAACACTGAATGGAATCGTCTGTCGTCCACTAACTACCACTAGATTTCTGGTCCCAATTGTAAAGGTCTTTACTCTCCACTAGACCCCAATCTCCCTCCCTTGGCTTCACTTGGGGAGGTTTGTGACCTCCCCCCTCCCAGGGGGTTCATGGATCCTTGATTAATACCCACACCTTTCATTCATCTCATCCTTAACTCGTGTCTCGATCTCTTCATCTTGAGATCCATCTCAGGTTCTTCCTTGTTCGATATCAATTGTCTATCATCCTCATTGTATGTCCAGACTTTTCCAGAAGCTGAGGGTGAACATCCAAGGGGTTGTTTGGTCTAATCCTGGTTTCTGTCTGGTTCAGGGGTTGTCTACTTCCTGCTCCCCAGAAGAAGAAGAAGAAGAAGAAGAAGAAGAAGAAGAAGAAGAAGAAGAAGAAGAAGAAGAAGAAGAAGAAGAAGAAGAAGAAAATCACTATGCGCCACAAGTACGAATATTAGAAATATGAATCAGAAACTTTACTGTTTCAACTAAATAAAGGTTAGATACTATTTTCATATTAGATCATCAAAGAAAACCTTGACAAAAAAATCTAACATTCGCATCATATTACGGTAAACAGTTGCTTTCACGCATCATGGGCTTGATTGGTACGTACTAGGGGTTGCCTAAAAGCAATTCCCAAGAATGTAACTTTCTCGCTACACACTTGAAAGAAAATAAAGAACAAAAAAGATGAATTAAATAAACATGGTCAATGAAGTAGAAATGGACTTCAATATCTCAAAGTGTACAGTGTTAAAAGTAGGTTAACCCAACCAACAGGTACAGCTTGGATAACGCCCAGGCGCGGATCCAGGAATGTTATTGGGGGGGGGGACCGATAAGCGATAACCGCTACTTGAAACACGCCGATATTTTAACCCAAAGAATAATGCTGTTGGCTTGGAGATTGGTCCAGAAACCTAAGTCTGTTTTGCTCGTAATTGTATGTAAAATCATATATAATTCAAACACACAAAAACGACATACCCCATCACATACAAGTACTGACTGATTATGAACGTGTACCATACTCGGGGCGTTGGGGGGGGGGCGGCCCCCCCTTGTATCCGGGCCTGATAACGCCATATTAAAGAAAACGGAATATGAAAAGGACTCAGGAGTGTTAGTGTTAACCCATTAAACTCCGATGACAAGATGTCTTGTCATTTGGTCAAATAAAACAAAAAATTATAAAACACCAAAATGTTTGATCCAACACCAGAAAAATATGACGTCAGTCCTCGCTTCGCTCGCTTCGCTCGCAGCGAGGACTGACGTCATATTTTTCTGGTGTTGGATCAAACATTTTGGTGTTTTATGATTTTTTGTTTTATTTGACCAAATGACAAGACATCTTGTCATCGGAGTTTAATGGGTTAAATGCAGGGTACAGTGCATTAGTGCCAGGAATAGGGCTAACAAGGCATTAGGTTTTATTTTTAGGATGGTTACAAAAATAATGCAGAGGTAATCATTAAACTCTAACTGATGATAATTATATCCATCCTTGACTATCTGGAACAGTTTTGATCACCATCCTATAGAATGTATAATGCACTAGAATTAGTACAGAGGAGAATGGTCAAATTGACACAACGGTTTAGTAATTATACGAGGACAGGGTCTAGCACCTCAGTTTACACTTTCTGGAACCACAAGGAGTGTGGGGTTATCTAATAGAGGTATTCACATGGATCAAGGGCTTTAACAAAGGTGATGCAAACAAGACCATCATATTAAGACAGGACTCGTAGTGATGGATTTAGATTGGACAACTTTAAGTTAAGAAGGAAATAGCAAGAACTGGTTTACCAACAGAGTGGTTAACAAATGGAATATATTTAGTCATAATGTAGTGAGCACTGAAACAATTGGTTGTTTTAGAAGATGATTAGATGACTTTTTGGATAAGGGTGAAAGGTGGGAAGGGAAATGGAACTGCCATGTGTAGGCCTTATGGTGTCTTGCAGTCTCCTCCATTTTTATGTTCTTGTGTGTGTGTGTGTGTGTGTGAGAGAGAGAGAGAGAGAGAGAGAGAGAGAGAGAGAAAGAGAGAGAGAGAGAGAGAAAGAGAGAGAGAGAGAGAGAGAGAGAGAGAGAGAGAGAGAGAGAGAGAGAGAGAGAGAGAGAGAGAGAGAGAGAGAGAGAGAGAGAGAACAGTCGTAGTGTATCAAAAATAACCACGACCTGGAAATGATCCAAGCGCTCTACAAAAGTAACAGAATGACCGCTGGTCCGATGCTGTCGTCACGAAGGAAGCCTTACATGAACTCTTGGGTATTGAGAAATCAACTCCGTCTAGGGCAGCAACGCCGGGGTGCCTCTCGGCTCGAGAATCCGAGGACGTGATTGGATGACGCCGTGCTTCAGCGACTCGACGTCACAGTCGTGTGGAAGTTTGGCCGGTTATGCTTGCTTGCATTTTCTTCCATACTGATGAGGTATACTAAGGTATGTTATATATCATTTTATCTTACTTTCCCTGGATGTCTTCATGTTCTTTACTTGTGACAATACCGACATAGTGCCACGGAAAAAAAAAAACATAAAACAAACAGGAAACTACATTGTGAAGACGCTCTTACTATCTAAAATATTTCAATTATTCTGCTTATCAAGGGTAAATGTCTTATTTTCATTGACCTTGAATAAAATATTTCGTATGGTAAACAGACAAACAACAACGCTGGAAAGGAGACACTACAGGAGAGGTAAAATTTTCATGAGTGGTAAATACTGTGTATGCTAAATAACTGAGCTAAGAGACATTATTGAGAGCGAATAATGGTTTGGAGTGCAAATAGTACGAGGCAAGGCAGTATCATGTATACTCTTGTCTTTATTCTGATCATTTTATGGAGAAAGGCCTTAGAAATATTAGGCTGTAAAATGGAAAATCAATTGTTGATATGGATAGTACTGTGATTATGGAGTCGTCAGAAAATCTACGAAAGACAGTAAATTGGTGGAAATATAGTATTGTGCAAATTTATATGAAGATAGAAACATTAAAAAAATGAATTATTATGTAATGAAGTAGAATCATATTTTCTCACATCTAAGAGTTGATATGAACACTGTCACTCTAAGTGGACTCGTACATTTAAGCACCAGTAGAATCAACAGTAGATCATAACATCAACTTTTGAGAAAGACGGAAGTCCCAAACAGGTTGATTGGTGTGTCAGTTATTCTCGTAAACGATAAAGATTTTTCCGTGATCTATTTCCCTTTCCTTGTCTTTCCAGACGTGTTTGCACAATTTCTTAATATTTATTACAAAAAAGGACAACGAGAGAGGATGACGTAGACGTAGCCTTAAAGGAGTTACAATTGGATTGTGTTTTGTAATTCAAGGTGTTCTCTCGGCTGGGAATTCCCGGGCTTCAGAAACGACGAAGTGACGTCAGCAGCGTCTGCATTTCGAACGAAAATGTGACGTCAAAGCCTTAATATCTGTATCTTATGTGTACATTCTACATATTTTGTGCAAGCTAATAATCTATATTGTAGACATAAATTGATACAACTTATGTATTCGTTATGGTATAAACTTTCTCCTTTGTTGTGTCCTAAGAGGTACATAGGCGACCATGTTTGTCACTTCCGAATAATTACATTCTATCAAACTTACTTCCCGTCCCAGAATCTTTCCAATGAAATCCGTTTTTCCACACTATTCTGAAAATAATTCAAACAGTAGTCAGAGACTTACATGACTCAATACTTTATCTATTCAATTCTATAGAATTATTCAAGAGGAAGCCAACTCGAATCATGTCTTTCTAATTAAGCCCAACGGAAACATTAACATCGTATAAACTCAACCTGAGGCTAAAATAGAATGATTAGACCATTGTGTTTTCGAAGTGATTAAACCATTTTCATATTTTGTATGAATAGACTAAAAATAAGTTAACTTCCTGAGTCTACCGTTGCTTTGTAATATTACATGTGAATTAATCTGTATTTAAGAATGGAGATTATTTTTGTTTTAGGATAGATATAGAAAGAGTATGAATGCATTAAGAAATGTATATCATATTTTTTTCATTGTTAATTTCATAGTGAAATTTGAAAAAAGAAAACGTGTCATATTTTCCTTACTTTTTGATTTGTGATAACAATATTCCCGCATCAAAGTTATAACATAAATGACTTCATGCTGTAACAAGTAAAACCGTTGAGCCCAAATACACACACACACACACACACACACACACATATATATATATATATATATATATGTCTATATATATATTATATATATGTATATATATATATATATATATATATATATATATATATTGTGGCATCATGACGCCTCTCCTCGGTGCTGACTTCCCCACTCATTGCAGATTACTGGTCAACGTCGCCGACAGCCGTTCTGAGGATTCTTTGAGACTGAAATCGGAACTGAAACCCGGCAACTTTACCGTTATATATATATATATATATATATATATATATATATATATATACATATATATATATATATATACATATACATTTATATGTATATTTATATATATATACATATATATATATATATATATATATATATATATATATACATATATATATACATATACATATATGGAAATAAGCTCTACCGCCTTTCTTTGTTCACCTCTGTCATTGTTTTGTCTTGTGCCACTAAATTAAAGTTATTCTATTAGGAACCCATCGAGTCTTTCATGGGGACAAATGGTTTGTTTTGGATGTCCGTTTTCTATAACTGGAGGTCTTGTGACTTCCTCTGTGAATCTGATTCCTGCTAATGACGATAGGCAAAGGGAACAACTACAGGAGTATTAGGGAAACCCCAATATACGAAGATTCGAAGGCACAATAAATAAATAAATACATAAATAAATAGATAAATAGATAGATCAAATAAAAGTGAGAAAAAAGTTCCCCACACTAAAGGCATATGCTTCGAGGGGTACGAAAAGAAGTATGAAATCATTATGAAAAAAAAAAAAAAAAAAAATGCACAGAAACGAGTTTACGTTCCGAGCGTATTTAGGGGATTTTCTACTCTGACTTCGCCTGGAGTCTCCTTCTAGGTCCGAGTTCGTTCCCCCATCAGGTGCACAGGACCATCTTGTGGCCTTGTATCCTCGATTTTGACCAATCCTCTCTGACTACTCAAAGAATCACGTGCTGGACGGCGCAAGTCCCCAAAACGTATATACTTAGAACAAAAGTGACGGCTTCGGCCGCAGTAGCTACTCATCGCCTCCTGGCGTGGGATATTCCTCACCCTCTTTATTTACTAAGCCCGGTAGATATTCGCGATTTAAGATATTTTACCCAAAATGGAAGGAAACATATATTTGTCTCGCCGTGTTGAAGAGGATGTCGAATATAAGTCTTTATTTGTGAGAAGCATCACTGTCTCAACTTGGTTATTATACAGTTATTATTTGTACCATCTTGATTCAAGGTTCATCACTGGAATTATCCCTCATTTCAAACACAGACTTGATCTTAGCGCGTTCGTAATATTGGAAAAAAAATCTATTCAGCACTGGATATCATAATTATATGTACACACACACACACGCACACACACACACACACACACACACTACCCAGCTATGAAGGAAGTGAACTCATATATTCGTATATGATAATTCATGACGTGGAATTTGTGTTTGTACAATCGATTTCGATGGCTACTCGAATGCTGTTTTTTTGTTTGTCATAGATGACAAGGAATTTCAAATCGTTTATTTACAGTGATTTGTTCCGTTGAACAGCATTTAAGTCGGGTATAATAAACATTTAATTCTATCTTTAAGCGACTAAATTCTTTTCCAAGATACATTTTATTTGGCTAACACTATTAGGCATGCAAAAATAAAAAAGGTGAACAAAGTAATAAAAGGAAAATATATAGACTCACGCAAGTATATGTGAAATAATGATAATAGTAATAATAATAATAATAATAATAATAATAATAATAATAATAATAATAATAATAATAATAATAATAATGATAATAATGATAATAATAATAATAATTATAATAATTCTCAGTGTAGATTGGAGAGATCAGTCAACATTTGTCTCAGAATATTAATAAACAAGTAAATTAATAAATAAACAGATAAATAGACGAATAATGTAAACAAACAAATAAACAGATCAATCAATAGGTAAATAAATAATAAATTAGACAGATAAATACATAGAACAAAATAAAATAAAGTGTTGACGCAAGAATGGAATTCCTGTCATTCAGGAAATTGGCGTGTGTTGCTGTATCATTGTTCCCAAGCGCTACACAAGTATTTGCCCGCACGGTACCGTAGCTATGAATGGAGAGCTCTCCTCTTTGATCATATATAAATAAATGTCGCTGGGGAAGAACACTGACTTCCATCGCGCTGTTGCTACTAAACAATAGTACAGTAGTATGTTAACCATGAAAACATAATCACACACGGCTCGGAGGCGCAGTCGTAACGTCCGTAACAGCTAACTCAGAGGTCCGAGTTCGAATACCGCCCAACACACTCACACCCAACTCTCGTGGGCAGTGAGTTGTGTGTGTAAGTTCTCAGCATTACCCATAGATCGGTCATACATGAGCTCTCATCCGGGAGGGTAGGAGCTGTCGATCACGAGTCCAACACGTGATTCTAAGACAATGGTGAATTACAGAGAGAGAGAGAGATATCACACGCACGACTCAGTTCCTATGTCGAGGATAAACATCTGGTATTATACTAAATAAAAAAAGAATTCTCCGGTTTGCGAGTTTTCTCGAGACCCGGCAAAACGGTCGCACCGGACCCTGGGTAGGTGTAAGGGTTTATTCAGTTCGTTTCACGTTTTCAACTGGAACTGATCTGATTCACGTTGTTCGTTTATTAATATTATGAGGTTTTTTTTCGGAAATTGTTATCGTACAAGTACAGTGACGAAACTTTTGAAAAGCTCGAGTTGTTTGACGGAGAAATTTCGCGAGAGAGTACGTGTGAGTTCGAAAAACATTACTTTGCGGGTTATAAGAATTTTACAAAACATGGGGGAAAATCGGATCATGGGGATTACCAAAGGTATTATTTGGAATAAGAAGAACTAGAAAAAGAATTCGAAGAAGAAGAAGAACTCGAGGAAGAACTCGAAGAAGAAGAAGAACTCGAAGAACTCGAAGAAGAAGAAGAGCTCGAAGAAGAACTCGAAGAAGAACTCGAAGAACTCGAAAAAGAAGAAGAACTCGAAGAAAAACTCGAAGAAGAACTCGAAGAAGAAGAAGAAGAACTCGAAGAAGAAGAACTCGAAGAAGAAGAACTCGAAAAACTCGAAGAAGAATTCGAAGAAGAAGAACTCGAAGAAGAAGAAGAAGAACTCGAAGAAGAAGAAGAAGAAGAAAAAGAAGAAGAACTCGAAGAAGAACTCGAAGAAGAAGAAGAAGAAGAAGAACTCGAAGAAGAAGAAGAAGAACTCGAAGAAGAAGAAGAACTCGAAGAACTCGAAGAAGAAGAACTCGAAGAAGAAGAAGAACTCGAAAAAGAAGAAGAAGAAGAAGAAGAAGAAGAAGAGGAAGAAGAAGAGCGAGCAGCGCCGCAGGCCAAGCCCCCCGGCGTAGCCGGGTCGGCGCAGCCGGGGGCTTGTATAAAAAAAAAGTAACGGGTTTGGAAGATAAGTATGGGTTCCCGATCTAAGACAATTAATATACAGTAGTAAGTAGTGTATCTCAATTGGTAATAGTGGAAAGCAGTATAGGAGACACCCATTGATTAGAAGGTGAGTGAAACTGGATCAAAGATGAAGAACATGTCGACAGAAATTGATGGGAATAAGGAATTCGTTTTTGACAAGATACAGAAAGGCAGATATTACATTGAAGAGACGAAGAGGAAAAATAAAAACAAACAAGAAAAAAGAGGAAAAAGAAGAGGAAGAAGAAACAGAAGAGGATGAAAAAATATTTCTGTTTTCTTCTAGGAGACAAACTTGCCAAGATGTTGCATGTGATTCAAAATCAGCTCGGCCTAACCGACACCGCCCTCACTACTCCCGACAGTTTCCTGGCTGTCCAGTCTATCATGGCCAACTTCTGTCTCGCTTGTAGACAGATGAGACAGAAGGAAAGAGACTTTAGTGTTGGATTTCATTGAGATGTCATCGCTTGGATCTATGATCATTTCAAACTATCCACATTTCAAAGATTTGTTGGTTTTGGAGTTATCCATTTCAATATTTTAATAACGACTGCAAGCGCTTGTGAGTTAAAACGACCAGTTGCAGAGAGAGGTAGAAACAGATACAAAATGGATAGATTGGAAGATAAATATGCAGGGAAATATACAAATATATAAATAGATAGGAAGACAGACATACAGACAGATAGGGAGGTAGGTATGTAAATAGGGAAATATGCATAGATAAATAGATAAGAAAACAGGCAGACAAATAAATGAATAGACATATCGACAGATAGGTGGATAAGGAATGAAAGGGAAATAGAAAGGGGGAAGACGAAAATAGAAAGAGATTGGGAGTGTGCTACGAAAGTGAAGAGAATGGGACTGAGAATAAAATAGGATATAAAAACATGGAGTAAAAGCCATTTAAAGGGAAATCAATAATAAGAAACGACTGGGAAAAAAATAAGCTACAAATGGCAATTCGACTGTTCATCATCTTGAACGTTATGAGACATTCAAGAGATTTTATTTTGGTATACGCCAGACGATTTTTGGCTGAGAAATTTACCCGGATAGTTTTGCAAGTATCTGTCATGACAGTGTACCTTTGTCGTGCATGAGACAGAATAATGATCGATCATAAGGGAAATAGACAAACGCAGTGTTCCATACCTACCACACTCCCTCTCAATCTGTTTCGACACTTGAAATAAAATGAAAAATAAATGGTATATAGAGTAGGACTGTGGAATAAATGAGAAATTCATGGGGTGGAGAAGGGTAGATGCCTCTTGGGTTAGCCACTGGATACATGTTGGTTTGGAACTGCAGAGGATGTTGTTTTTGTTTATTTATCACGAAATTAGTCGAGAATAAACTCGGGGTAAGACTCCCGTTTCCTCTTCTTGCCCACACCATTTATCTATATTTTATGTATTCATCTACCTATTCGTATATTTATCTATTTTGATAAATTAATATATTCGCCTATTCTTTCATACGTATATTTTCTTATTCATTCAATAATCAATTAATTCATGCGATTATTGATTCGTTTCCTTGTTTGTTTAAACATTTACTCTCCTTTTTCAGACTAAGGATCTTAATTTGTAAGACATGCAACTAATCCATCGTTATATTTCTTTATATCATTCATACTATTCTTTTTTATTCCACACTCAGATTACAATTATGTATTTCATTCTGATTAATTTAAATTTTTCATGATATTCAAATACTTCCTGAAATGAGCTCCAGTCTACAGTTAACCGTGAAGAAATAGGAGAAGGGGGGAAGGCGGAAGGAGAGAGAGAAATGAGAAAGAGGAATAGAAAAGCGAAGAGGGGGAGAAAACAAGGAGAGGTACGACCAAGTAATGATCCTATGACGGTTATTCTCTTTTGGGTTCATGTCATTGCTCCTGCAAGCGACATCAACCTCGTGACAATGAACTGGATGCCCACCGTAGATTTGTTATTCATCTGGGACTAGCACTGGGCATGCGCAAGGGACTGAGTTTGATTGATTTTCTACATGATCGTGGTGCCGTAACCACAAGTTCAGAAGGCGCCAAATAAGATGGGATGATGACGAGATAAAAACAATACATGAAATTCGTTTCAGTAAAACAAAGAATTTAAATCCGTGAAAAATAAGAACTTTATATATTTTTGTCAGTATAAAAAGTGGAGGTCATGCTGGAAGAGTTGTTGTGAGCCTCAGTAATGATACTCAAAAACTTATCCAACATACGCAGATACGAATGTATGACAAGAATAAGAGACGCTGAGATCTCCATTTCTGCAACTGAAGAAAGACAATTCCCCAAATTATTTCGGTTTATTGAACATTTACGAGTTTTCCATCTGACCTAATCAGATGGCACGTACACGCAGCCACCTGCGACAGTCAGTTATTGGTAAGACCATTCACGTTCACTCAGGCATTATAAGGAATGTTTTTGACAGTTATGAGAGTGAGAATACTCTTGTGGGAGGAACGAGGAGGAAGCCTGCTTGGAGCGAATGAGAAGGAAGACTGTCTGGCTGCAACTAAATATGGCTTCAGCAAATGCTCCGTCAGATAGTGTCGACGCCTTGGCCAACAGCTATAACCAACAATCCAATTAATCTCTTCCATTCAATTCTTTCGGCTGAGGTCACCCATACTGCATATCCTATCAGGAATTCTTTAGTAAATTCGGCTGGTCTGTAGCCGTTTCGAAAACTAAGTTTTTAAAGTGAGCTTGAGAAACGTGTTGATATGCAGAGGATGTGTCAATTGTATTACCCTTGCCCCCTATACTGTTTGTTACCGCTTTTATGTCCCTCGTCTGTCTGGTCCCAGCAGCCCGTGACCTCAGCTGAACAGGTAAGAGCCAGTTTTCAGTCTTAACGAGTAGACCGTGAGTATCAGAAATAGCTATTGATTTATTGGACCTTCGAGGCAGAAGCCGAGGTCGCCATCCGAACAAAGGCAAGTGCGGTGAGAGAGAGAAAGGGCGATGGGATTAAGCTGGGTCTCTGCTGCTACTGCGGGGGGGAGGGGGGAGATGGAAAAGACCAGGGTAGGGTGGGAGTGTGGGAGATACGATCCCCCCACCCCCACCGGATACTCCATGTTCAGAAAATATGAACAATCTCATGTGATTACAGAAGAAAGACCACAGTGTACTTGGTAAAAAAATGTACAGCCAAAAACCCAATCGTCTCTCGTGAATTTCACTATTTACATACCAAAATCAATGTAATATTTTCATTATTTTTCCATACATTGGTTATTTGCAACGTATATATGTTTGCCTCTGATAAAACTGTATGAACTTTAAAGTGTTACAAGCTTATTTTTGCAAATATGAAACCAAGAGAAAGGACAGGGTAGCACTGCGGGCGTTCGCTACGTCCATTAGATAGCAAGCGTATTATGAAAACAGGAAATTGACAGAATTATGTCAAACCAAAAACAACTAAAATCAAGGCTCATTTCACCCCAAATAATGTCTCCTGTCCACAAAGGAAACTAAACAAAGGAGTCAAGGAAGGTTTTGAAATATTTAATGGAAGTAATTTCAGAAGTTTGAAAGTTACAAGTTTCCTGGTGAATAAATAAAGACTTCTCGGCTGACGCGAGCCGAGTTGCATTTAGGCGAGCAAATCAACAAGACTAAAATATACAAAGACATACCATCGATCTGAAGACGTAGATTGAAATAGCTTTTATTTTTTATTTTTCGGTATTATTTTTTCTGTATTATTTGGAATAAAATCATCAAAGGAAGCCACATTTTCGAAGGGTAGCCTGATAGGCACTTGCTGCATATGTAGAGTATGCAGGGCAGTACCCTCGGGGGTGGGGGAGCAATTGCCCCCCTCACCCCCTCTCACTCTTAATTTCCACATTTTCTGGTAACTACCTCACCATTTGGTGGGGGGGTAGTTACCAGAAAATACGAAATTAAAAAAGTTGAAAAATTCCAGGGGTGAAGTTACCCCCGCCCCCCTCCAGGGTACGGCTCTGGGCACTCGGTTGAATAAAGTCCTGTTTCCATGGCAACATGACACAGCCCAGACGCAGTCCCACCTTTACCTGAAATCACTCGCTCTATCCACTTCCTATTCTAACACAGGCTCTACTAATCTCATAAGAACTTTTGACTGCCCTTAACAGCTTTCCCCCTATCCCATATATCAGTAAAACCTCCCACAATGCCTTCCTGTCTACCCTGTTATAAACCTTTTCCAAATCCATATAGGACCAAAAAAAATCCTTACCTTTTTCCAAAGCTTTCTCACATATCTGCCTTACCACAAAAATCTGATCCACGCAACACCTGCCGGTCCTAAACTCACAATGTTCCTCACCAATTTCTCCCTCTGTTCCTCTCCTAACCCTCTCAATCAAAACCCTCCCATAAGATTTTCCAACTACACTCAACTAATTGATCCCTTTGAAACTACTACACTCACATTTGTCTCTATTTCCCTATTTCTACGACTACTACTTTTTTCCCAAACAAAACGACCTCCATCTTCGTGGAATTGTGTGGTGGAAGCAGTCAGGATCTGTCTCCCACAGAAACTGTGTCTGTGGGAGACAGATCCTGACTGCTTCCACCACACTGTGCTCGACTAGCCTTTTATATTTTGTATCATTTCACTTTAATGAAGCTTAATACAAAAGTTAATTTATTCTACTTTTTATCACAATGTGCTCAAAATCGAGGTTTTGTATGTGTGCTGATCTTAAGAGTGAGAATGATAGTCTACATATCATCCACGCTACAATAATGCTCTTTGACTGTTGTTCCTTTTCTGCCATCACCTCTGCTAGACAAGCGTAGAATGCCTTTGCCCTTGGACCCATCCCGCCCGAAGTCGTAAAGGTTATCGGAGTAAATGAGCCCTTACCCAATTTCTGTACACGCTCTTCGTACATTCTGATTTTCTCATTCTCATTTCGGTAGTGGGGTGCCTTAACAATTAGGTTATTGTAACAGGGGGCCATTGGATAAAATATTCGTATGTCAAAGAAGGCCACTTGTCCCCGTGTCCAGAAACCTCTTGTGCTGACATCCACTCGTGCTTCATCTGTGTTGGGAGTGCGGTGCCTGAAGTTCTCCCCTGTTAGGGGGAGTAGTATTGGTTCGATGGTCACATCCTTGCATACCTCCCAAAGCATTTGGGCAGTGAGATCTCTTATTTCTTCAAGCCTTATACAGATGAATCCATCCTGCTTGCATACCATCACATGACTTAGATCAAACTGTTCACCACAGAAACATCTGTTAGGCAGCCTTTCCAATGGCCATCCACACCTCAGGGCAATGGCACCCGTGAATTCTCTTTTGTTTAGGTTGAATCACTTTGCCGTGATTAGTAGTGCTGTCAGCCAATTGGACGCCCTATCTTCCTGTGCCATTGCTATCTTTTCATATGATTCAAAGGCTGATCTAATAAGGTGCGAAGCACCTCCTTCTGACTCACTTCCCTGCCCTTTATATGTTTCTTCTAATTTCTCTGATTTCATCCACGTTGGTCTCCTTCTGTTGATCTTGTGACACGATGTTGTTTGTCAGGGAGGACGTGAGTTTCAGAAAGTTTTGGTGTTCTATGATGGCAAAGTTAAGCGGGTTTGAGATGCCTAGCCCTCCCATTCTTGGTGGAAGCTCAATTACTTTTCTTTCCTGTTCGTTTGGTATCCATCCATTGGTGGTGACCGGAATTAGCTCACTTTTGATGGTTTCTTAAAGAGGACTTAGTAGTTTGGTGATGTTCGGTACCGTCCTTAAAGGTCAACTGAGAATGTTTTGGATTTCTTTTTTTTTGTTATTTCATGTATGAAAATATAGCTTAGAAGTTCGAACACTAAAATGCACGTTTCTAGCATTTTATGGTTTTGATTTTATCCAAATAGCAGAAAGTTTCGTCGAATCACTGTTGCACTTTGCAGCGACACAATAAACAATTTTCGAACTAATTACTTGATAAAATCCTTGCTAACACACGAAATATGATAGATCACTGATCAAGTTGACAGCGCAGCACGGCATTTTATAGTGCACGCACATGGCATGCATCAGAATGTGAACAGCAAGATTGACGTCACAGCCCATAGAGCGTTACGAGAACAGCCGGAGATCGGTGAAGGAAAAGTTCATCTGCTACCGATATTTTGATAGGCCTTTTAATTATATTGCGTAATAATTAGGTTACATTTTCGCATTATCTTATAAAAAATTGACTAACCCATATATCTAGCAAATATTCACCTCTTTGAAAACCTTCTCAGTTGGCCTTGATATAATTCCACTTTTGTTTAACGCCATATATGAATGTGGTTATTACTACTTTTATTTATTTATTATTATGAAAGTGACCTCCGTCCTTGTGGAACTGCGTTGTGAAAGCAGTCAGGATCTGTCTTCTATAGACACAGTTCACTGGCCCCCTCTACCATTACTATCACCACCACTATCACTCCCATCACCATGATTGCTCCTTTGACCAACATCTCATGGGAGGAAACTTCCCTGAAGTTCAAAGAGTGGGCTTCCTTCATCTCCCGCGCTAGATTTCTTCCTCCAAAAGTTGTGTTCTAACATTTTTTCCCATTTCTTGCACGGCCGAAGAATCTTGTGAAGAGTGAGCGTCACCAAGTTGTGACTGGGAAGAAGAAGAAGAAATGAGCAGTGAAATTCGAAAAAAAAAGTGTTAAGAAATACTGATGTCGATGTTGGGGTTGCGAAGGAGTATGAAGGAAGACAAGAAGAAGAAAGGACTGACTAGAGAGGTGGAAAGGAATAAAAATTCTATCATGAACGAAAACTATCTTTCAATAAAAGCTGTGTGTGACTGGGCCGTAGGGGTGCCACATGTATCCTTATAGTGTTGAACGAATCAAGCTTTTGTAGTCAGTGCCCTCTGAGGTATTTTGGTCGCCAGAAAGAGAAGGTTCGGGCAAGGCCAAAGGAGAGTATCAAGTTGTCAGATTAATTATTTTTCCTTCCTGTTGTGTAAAACAATCAAACTAGTTAAGCCAAAGAACGAAAATAGACAAATTAATAGATAGATGAATAAACAAATAAATAGATAAATAGATAAGTGAATAACCAATGAAATTAATACATAAATAAATGAGATAAATAATAGGTAAATGAATAGATAGATAGATAAATAAATAAATAAACAGATAAATAGATAAGTGAATAAACAAGGAGATGAATATATATATATAAATGAGATGAATATATACGACGAATAAATGTGATAATGTACACAAATATCTGCTTGTTTGATCCATCATTGGACTCCATTTTGTCTGATCCAAGATGGCGCAGAAGTAATGTTGCTCATGGCTACAATAAAAGAAAAAGAGAAAGAAAGAAAAAAAAGGCGAACATGAAAGACAACGAAGACTGCGGGAAATTAAATTAAAAAGGGAAACAAAGAAAAAAAAAGTGGGGGAGGGGGAATGGGGAGAGGAGGGGGACTGAAATGGACGGGTCAGTGTGGGCCGTACGGCTTCTCATGAAAAGTTGCGACAACTTCGGTGATTGCGGTCGCTTGCTGGCCCCCCAGCCATCGATGTCAGGAAGAAGAGGGTGAAGGGAAGGGAAGGATTCGGCTTTGTGGTCGAAGATGGCACCTTGACATGTTCAGTGACATTCCCTCCACCTTCAGAAAAGAAAAGGGCCTAAAATTCCCTGGTTCGCAGCTGAAACCAAGCAAACGGACAAACAAGAAAAAAGAAGAAAAGAAAAAACAATAAGCTGAAAAGAAAACAGCTTTATCTATTCGTGCCCACAATCCTAAGCAAAATAGAATAAGATAAGACACAAATAAAATAAAAATAAATAAATAAATAAATAAAATCATCTAGCGTTAGCTCAGATGTATCCCTGGACATTGGCTGGTCAGCATAGAATTCCTAAAGTACAGCATGAGCACCAATTGAGGTCATCAAGATGGTCCTATGATTTAGGGAGTCGCAAGGTCGTGGAAACAATTTGAAATATGAATGAATAAATACATAAACAAATGAAAGAATGAACAAATACATAAATGAGCAAAGAAATAAACAAATGGATGAATAAATTAACTAATGAATAAATAAACTATTAGATAAATGAATGAATATAGATAATTAGATAAATAGAATTAATCAATAAACAGATGAATAGATGAATAAATAAACAAATAGATAAATTAATAGACAAAATTAATTAATAGAACAATAAATATATAGACATACAAATAGATGGATAGATAGGTCAATAGATAAATAATCAAGTAGATAAATGTTGAAATAAATCAATGAATAAATAGATACATTAATAAATAAATAAAATAAACACACAAATAAGTAGATAGAATAAATTATTTCGAGAGATACAACTTTCCACATAGATGTATCAATTCCCGAAAGAACTTAGAAGATCCTAAGCTGAAAACACAAACGATTTCAAGGCCAGGCATAGGGCAGAGAAAAAGAGACAGGGCTCACGAGTGTAGCTCCTTTTCGGTATGTTATTATTAGGTAAATAAAATTCGGTTAAGACACACACATACTCAAGACCAATGTTCCCTCTAATTTTTTGCCGTGAATGTGAGCAGAAATTTGTGTGCAAACTTTGCCTTCTCTGAAAATTATGCTCGCACCTATGGCGGCAATGCCATTTCGTTTGCAATGGAAGCGCTAGTCAGAAGAGGTAAAATAATAAATAAATATTTGTTTGACGGTTGGCAAGTTACCATATTTTTTAGAGAAATTATAAGTTGGTGTTTGGGTGGAACTTCTTTATTGAATGGATTTTAATATAATTTGAAAACCTTGCGTGCGCACATTTTTTCTTTATGTGCGCTAGTTGTAAAACACGTGCGCGCGCATGCGCACAGCTTAGAGGGAACGTTGCTCAAGACTCCCCCGACCGTTGTTCCTTTCTTGTATACCACAATAGTAAATAAATACCGTAAAGGCTAAATACCAACATCTTAAAAAAAGAACAAACCTAGAGAATAAAAGATAACGTAAATATACCAATAAATTCTCTAACAATACCAAGTCTTGAAAGTCGCTTACACAAGTATAACCGAGATGCTGAGGGGAACAGTTATTAGACTTCAGATTCTTTTTTTTTTTTTTTTTTTTTTACCAAATCGTTACTGCTATTTTGGAGACGCTGTGTAGATTCTAAAGGATTATTTTCTCCTGCCTGGAGCGTTTGGAAAGTGGAAATGAGAACAGTAAGACATATTCGAAGACAAAGAGAGCACTGCAGAAGTGAAAAAGTAAACTAAGTCGACCATAAAGAAAACGTAGAAAGAAGGGGATGTGAACAAATGACTCTCGTCACCTAATCTCTTCATCAAGAAGATTTGAATATTCTTTCGAACGGGAAACGAGGGAAGGGAATCACGGGACTTTGAAAGTGTCTTTATTAGAATTGAGACACCTCACTCGACAGGTTTCGAGTTGTCTTTCTCAAAATAGGTTATGGAAAATTTAGATAATTCTATCCAAATTCTAAAAACTCTTTCGAAGGCTTCAGAACCGGAGGGTAGTGGTCGGATGGGGGTGGGGTGACTTCAGTGGAGGTACTGCCTGAAGGGGCTACTTTTTCAGGGGGTTCACTTCATGATGGAAGGCTGAGTGATAAGTGTTCTAATAAACAAGACACAGGAGAACAAGAAGCCCACCTCACACCAGAAGATTTATTTTTCGCTGATTTATGGGTTATGGTGGCTTGGATACGAGTACATCCTCAAGTATAGTCCAGAAAGAGTCAGATGGAGTGGACGTCGAAAGGATGGACGGGAGAGGATCCCGTGGCCGGCCCCGGATACGCTGGAGGGACGTAGTGACCTCCTTGGGACATTTGCCACAAAACTTGTATCTGCTAAGTAACTTTTGCTGTTTCAACAAAGACTTCCCCGTGGTGCTAAACTTTCTCCTTCACATTGTGTCTCTATTTTCCCCCCTAGGTTTAAGTACATTATCTACTATTGACTCAGTTATTGTGCCTTAATTTCGTGTTCTACAAGTGCTCACCCACGGATGCTGTAGCCATTTTAGACCTGGCAGCCACTCCGCGCTCCGCCATCTGAGCAAATCTCCATAGCAAAGGACCGCCCCAGTGTTTATCAACAACCAGTGCTTACTACGTCCGCGTTCAAACTTCTAAACTTTCTTTCATTTCTCTTTCCATGTGCTTAATATTGTTATATATGCTATATTTAGTTTAATATATTTATATAGATTATGTACATGTAGTCATAAGTGATATTATCGTTACTTTTATTCATACCAACGTTCAATCTTTAGATCCATGCCCATCTGCTTGAGCCAAACCCCATCATCATATCTACTGTCCTGGAAACTCACCTTCACTACATCATTCATCTCTCCTTGTGTAAGGTAAGTAGGTAATAATTTTGACACCTCCCTGTGAAATATGATTCCGTTACTGTCATTTTATGGGGAGAAAGTCCAAACATACCACATCTCCGCCTTCTCCCACTAAGCCCACGACACTTCCTCCTTCCACCTTAGTCCAATCACCTGTTATGGCATCTTCTTTCTCTGCATTTTCTCCCGGTATGAGTGTTCTGGTGACCTAAGTAAATGATGGCTGCTCATTGCCAAAGTTCATCGGAAGTAATATACCTGTGCACAACTTCCTTGCGGAAGCTGACGAAGAAATTACAAGGACAAATATCCCTGATGATTCTCAGAAACTAGCGATTTTAAGACCTCGTGTGGACCTCAATGACGCAAAAACCGGAGATATCCTTCAGTCGGATATTTTCGATGAGACCCCCAAATAATCAGCCTTCGTTGATCAATTCAAGAAATCCTTTGGCATCCTAGATCAAGTTGGTCCATTATCCCCTTTGAATAAATTGGCCAAATTATTTAACAAAGGTCCCCATTTCTCTAAAGAAAAATCCCCAAAGAAAGCCTCCAGCCTTAAAAGCGAGTTAAGAGGTACTTTCAAAACATTTGCCTGGGTCTCCAACGACACCATGACTGTGGGCAACGTTGTCTCCCTGATATTCTACTTTGTACTCCTATCCCACTTACACCCTGAAACATTTGACAATTCGTTTACAGCTGAGTTTCCATCAAACATCACACTGACAGATTTTTCGAGGAAATTCCATGATTCAGAAAATGCACATTCTCAAATTGTGAACCAGTCAGTTCCACTTACAATCCCACATTCATAACCTGTTGCACAAAGCCGTTTCACGCGAGAACACGAACTCCTCGTTCTCGTCACCTGTCTCGATCATGTCAACGTTCCCCTTCCAAAACACGCATTGTTTGCCAAATTTGTTCAAAACCTGGTTACCTTGCCTCTAAATGTTGGAAACGTCTCTCAACTCCACCAAATTAGTTCTGTGAATACCATGGAGAATGTTTTCATTCCTCGGACCGTGCCATGTCCTGCGGTATCAAAGCTCCTAGTCCCTAACAACCTCCCCCACCTTACATGCTTCTTGTTCTTCTCGTCACTCCTCTCCCAAATTACTATTACCCAAATAGCATTATCCCGCCTTAATAAAGGTATAAACTTATGTGATTTTCTGGTATACAACTCTCGACCTTATGTGTGGATATTTTCAAATCCCCTTGCTCCTAAACCCCGACCTCTTACAGCCTTTAGTGCACCAAATGGACATTTCCAATTCAAAAGGTTGGCCATGGGACTTGTTTCTGCCCCTTCGGTTTTTACACGACTCTTGATGATATAGTCATTGCCTCGAAATCTACCACTGAACATTTACAAACACTCTAAGCTTTCTTTCCTCGACTGGTACAATCAGGTCTGAAAGTAAAGCTTATGAAGTGCTCCTTCTTTAAGAATAAAATAGGTTTCCTAGGACATGTACTGAATGTGCATGTTTTCCTTATGGCTAATGACAACGTGAAAGTGGTCGTTGACTTCCCTCGACCTACCTCAGTAGAATACGCCTGCTTTTTGGGTCTCTCGTGTTTCTATAGGCGCTACATTTCCGGCTACGGCGGAATAACCGCGCCTCTCACATCCTTACTAAAGAAGGATACTCCATTCACATGGACTCCTGATCATGGTAAAGAATTTGTTGTCCTCAAAACTGCCTTAACTAAGGTCCCTGCCCTAGCTTTCCCAGACTTTGAGCTTCCTTTCAAATTATACACTGGTGCATCCTATTCCGGACTAGGTGCAGTTGTAATGCAACATGGAAAACCACCCCATTGCATACGCCAGTCGCACACTCAACAAAGCAGAATCTAATTACACAGTCACCGAAATCAAAGCTCTTGTTGTAGTGTACACCCTTAGACAATTGAAAGACATAATTTTCGGATATGAAATGCACATCTATACTGACTACCAAGCTATCTTACATCTATTTCGTGGGGGGAAAAGTTATCAGTAAAACTTGCCATTCAATATTTTATGACCACCCTCCTATCATATTCACGGTAAAACCAACTCAGTTGCTGGTGTCTTGAGCATGCATGTTACTGCCATCACCCAACCTCCCCAGTCAATCAACTTCACTCAGGAACGCGTTAAAGCTGCACAGCGTTCAGACCCTCTATGGAAGCGTGTGATATTTTTCCTGGAATCGGGGGACACAACAGACATTTCAGATTTCCCCCCTAACTTACAAAAACTACTCGCTTGTTGATGTTCTATATCGTTAAGCAACACTGGATTCCTGAAGTCCTCCTTCATGATTTCCCTAAGCTGCACACCCTGGCAAGAGTAATTGCGTTACACATGCCATATTACAATCTTTCTGATTATTCTTGGGTAAAGATATCCATGCTTACACAGATAAATGGTCTTGTCACTTCCACAAAGGTCATATTTGCGGTCAGGCCCCTCTCCTAACTCATCCTCCACCTTCTAAACCATTTGATATGGTGGCCATCGACCTTCTCAAGCTCCCACCGTACCCCAAATAGAAACCAATACTTGTTTGGCTGCATAGACAATTTTTCCAGGTTTTGCATCCTTGCCCCATTCGCAGACAAAACAGCACACGTTGCACAGTCTTGTTGACAAACTCGTTTGTTCCCTCACTACTCCTAGGACTCTTCTCTCTGCTCTAATATGCGTTATTTACGCTTGTTGCATCCAAAAGCACAACACCGAGTCCCGTTCTTAGCCATAACCTATAGTCGTATCATACACCGCTTTACCGTGAAAGTGGTCCCAACATGGCGCCTATAAAAATGCGCAGGCTTCACTTTTTGCGGATGAAAAACAACAGGATGCTTGATCCAGTCTTTCTTTGGAATCAGCATTTGGAATCAACGTCGACATATATATATATATATATACATACATACATATACCAAGGCTTTTTCCCCCTTCCAAGGGAGGTAGCCAAAAAGGGAAAGGCATAAAAACACTCCCACCCATTTCATCCCTAAATACACTCCACACCCCTCCCACCCTTCCTCTCATCTGAGCACCTCCTGGATGACGGGTCATCCCTGCACCCTGCCCACCGCCCTGGGTCAGAAGCAGTGTCGCAAGACACAGTACATCCACAGCGAGGCCGCTTCATTTAATCGGCGACCCCCCCTCTCCGTCCCCCTTTGCATATAAGGCGAGGACGGGGAGAAATCCCTTCGGGCTGCGTCAAAATTTACTCACACATACTACCCCACCCCCCACTTCCCCGCCCATTCCTCCTCATGCAGTCACAACATCATCCATATACAACCATTCTCCACTCACCTCTGTCTTCCGTCCTCTCCCTTCCTTCCTCAACAGACATTCCCCTCTTCCCCAAAGCCCCCTTTACCCCATCCATCCACCTCATCCTAGGACGTCCCCTCATGTTCACTCCCTCCACATCTGCCTTCCATACCTCTTTTACTAGTCTTTCTTCACTCATTCTTTCCATGTGTCCAAACCATCCTAATATTCTTTCATCAACCCTATCTCCCAAATCCTTTTTCACCCCTGTTCTCCTCCTCACCTCCTCATTTCTCACTCTATCTAGCCTAGTAACCCCCACCATACTTCTCAGACACCTCATCTCAAACACATTCAAACTCCTTCTCTCTTCTTCTCTTATGTTCCACGTTTCTGCCCCATACAGTGCTGTTGGCACAATCACGCCTTCATACAGTCTCCTCTTCGCATCCATTCCCAAATGTCTATTTCTCATTACACTCTTTAAACCACCAAGGCATTTACTCGCTTCTCTCAATCTACATTCTACCTCCACCTTCACTCCACCTTTTCCTGCTACACTTGCACCCAAGTATCTAAAACTATCCACTTCCTCCAGTCGCTCTCCCTTAATGTTCACTTCCAGTCTACTGCCACTTTCACCCCTTGTACATCTCATCACCTTACTTTTACCCACATTTATCTTTAGCTTTCTTCTATCACATACTCTCCCAAACTCTGCCACCAGCTTCCTCAATCCCTCCTCTGACCCTGCCACAAGCGCAGTGTCGTCCGCAAACAACAGCTGGCTCACCTCCCACTTTTCTCCATTTTCTTTAACCATCTCCAATCCCTGACTCACTACCCTAGCATTCACCTCTCGCACCACCCCATCATATATATTAAAAATCACACAAAGATGGCAATATAATAGTTTTACCTCATTTACTCGTTTTTTTTAATGTCTCTATAATCACCAAAGAAAACAAAACTCTTAACGGCGACAAATTTAGTGATTCACTCACTTTGCAATACCCCTCTCACGCTGTGGGAAACCTTGATAGAGGTAAGCCGATATATATATATATATATACATATATATATATATATATATATATATATATACATATGCAGGAAAAACACTGGGAGCGTGTGTTCTTGAAAATGCAAGGTTGACCACAAAGAAAAACTATTAAAGCAGAGCGCTTTCGTGTATTCACATCTTCAGTGCAAATAATACATGTCCTATTTGCACTGAAGATGTGAATACACGAAAGCGCTCTGCTTTAATAGTTTTTCTTCGTAGTCAACATTGCATATATATATATATATATATATATATATATATATATATATATATATATAATGTTACGAAGGTGTTGTAGATTAAGGAAACTAATGGAAATATGTTTCATATAGTTACACCGACTCATTATGTGTGGAGAGTGTATGAATCCTACGTCTTGCAACACGGGATACCCGATCTGAGGGTAAGCAGGTTATATTCGGCAGTTCCGAAGCAAGGTCTGCTCGAGGGGTGGTGTCTTTCCCCTCGTCGATTCTTGTTTTTGTGTTGAAAATTGTCCCTAAATACCCCCAAACTAGTGTGCTGTGAGGAGTGAAAGACCCTTATCTAAAACAAATTGCGTGAAATAGCCTATGCGAGATTATTGTCGAGAGATGAGTATAGTGAATGATCAGAAAAATGGTGTTCCGTTTTCGTGACTTATGTGGTGTAGTATGGTGACCATCTCATCTGTAATTTCATGTGGTTTGTACTATCATGATCTAGTGTAACTATAAGAACAATGCACGCATCTCCAATGTACGAGGCGTAGTGAAATATACGTGGAAAGAAAACGTTCGTGTTTTATTTCGTATTCCTGTTAATTGTTTGCGATGGAAACCAGTTCGATGGAAACCAGTTCGAACCCTCATTGTTGTAACATCTAGGTTCGTTGCATACATACATATACCAAAGGCTTTTCCCCCATACAAGGGAGGTAGCCAAAAAACAAAGGCATAAAAAAATTCCCACCCATATCATCCCTAATACACTCCACTCCCCTCCACTCTCCCTCTTATCTTGGCACCTCCTGGATGACGGGTCATCCCTGCATCTTGTCCACTGCCCTGGGTCAGAAGCAGTGTTGCAATATATATATATATATATATATATATATATATATATATATATATATATATATATATTTAAGCCAATGTTGGGTCGCCTCCTCGCCTGGTCAGGGGTGTCGGAAACCAACGCAACATCATTGTCCGTAACGGGTTCCTAGAATTTAACTCACGACCACCTGGTCATAAACTCGACACGGTACTGGGCTACCGCGGGGCCTAACTTCCTGCAAACCAGTTTTCAGATTACAGCCGAGATGTATCGGTTCAATCCTTGTGCATGGTACTGGTAAGTCCGTCAGCTACACTGGGTGTTCACGGGCTTCCAGTAACGTTCTTTCCATGCGCTGCGATTGAAATAACACAAATAAAATTATAATAGTAAATAAACAACGATAATAAATAAAATAAATCATTCAATGTAGAGATACGCGATACCACTTTTTTTTTATATGGTATCAAATATTTTCCGCTAAGTACTGTGTCCAGTATCGTTTATTTCCAGTATTTTACAGAAAAATAATTGCCTACACATCCGACCTGCTAGTCTGTTCGGTCTAATACTGAATGGTCCAATACAAATTGCTCCTATCACCGATTCGTCTATGTACATAATTATTCTAATGATACGATAGTTCTATAGCCAAATTGCCATCTTACTGGGTCTTCCAAACAGTCGTTCACTATATTACGTCATAATCACGAAGACTACATTTTTGCCTAAGTGATATTACGTCATGTATATGTTGACAAAATGATGTTTTAAGTTTACTTTTACAACATCGTTAGTCCATTTGCATAATAATACGAAAGTTCAAATTATAAATTGCCATATTACTGGGTCCTACAAACAACCGTTCATTATATTTCGTCATTTACATGTCAAAGTGATATTCTAAGCAAATTTTTACAACATTGTTAGTAAATTCGCATAAGCCCTTCATCATGGAGCCGACTGTGTGTGAAACTGTCCTTTGAAAGAGGAAAGCAAAGGCTTGCAGTAAATGACCATTTGCTTACGCCAATGACCATTGGTCTAATACCAATTGGAAATAATAATAATAATAACAGCAACAACAATAATAATAATAATAAAAATAAAACAACGTTGAACGTGCAGAGTGAATCTTAACATTCTTTAACGAGAAATACAATGATATTTTAGATTATATGAGCAGTGGTTAATAATTTGATTTTTTGATTCCGAAGTAGAAAATGTTTCACATTTTTGTTTTATATTTCAAAATATTTCAAGGTATTTTCAAATCAATATAAATGTAGATGCACAAATTAAGCAAAATATCTATTATGTACTTTAACGTAAGAAAATAAAATGTTTGGAACAATTATAGAATACCTTCACATGTGCTTGAGATAGTTCAGCTGAGGTTGGGGTGGAGAGTCCACAGTTGATCATGGATAGTTACTTTTTAAAACGGAGATTCTTCCTTTGCTGTGTGAGACCTAACCTATATATATGGCTCGATTTTTTTTTAAACACTGCTTTGCAATATCCTCCATGATTATTTTTTCAGTTTTCTTAATGATCAATGTGTGGGGAGAGTGCTCTACAATTGATCCAAATGCTTTATCATTATTATTTCTATTTCAAAACCATTTCTTTATATTAGACTGGTTATCTTTTAACCAATTGGACTATTAGACAATTTTTAGACTAGATGTCTTTAGACTAATTGGTCTATTAGACCAATTAGCATTGGAACAGTCGTCATTAGACCACTGGCATTGAACCAATGTGCTGTGATCAGTGGATTACATAGGCCACTGCTGGCTCTGAATGTAAACATACTCGGAAGTGACCTACTATTTCGAAGTGATTATAGAAAATCTAGCGAGCTACTGTCTTCCAGCCTTAACTGAACACAACAGTAAGCACCAGGCGTCAGTCTTGAGGTATAAGTGGTTTTCAGGGCTATAAGACTTAGTCAATATTTGCCATAAAAAATCTGATCCTTGGCTACTACCACCCCACCCGTGTGCGCATGCGCAGTATGAGGAGTAATACGTGTCTCAACGTCATACCCACGTCACTGCACTCCAACTAGCACCAATTGCCTACATTCTGCCATACTACTGAGGCAGCATGGCTTATTCTGGACTTATCATCCTCACCGATATTGATGCCGACCTCGCCCTCAGTGACGACGAGGACATCACTGAGCACATTGGCCTTCATTGCCAATGAACGAGGAACATGTTGGTACCACACCATGGCAGCCATTGCTCCTTACTACCCAGCCCACCACTGCCATCGCAGCAGCCTCTATCGCCACTTCCACCGTCGCCATCCCCACCAAACTATCTGCGGACCAGAATTCGAACACGAGCGAATCCTATTCTCCAGCTTAAAAGTCGTTCAGGCATGACGAGAATTCCCAACCCACGGCTTCCGGTAACTCCCTCTCTCACCTTCACCCTCTCCCCCACAGTTCAATTTGCCTAGTTGCCAATACTTCCCCTGCTTTTGCTCCCAGAACTACTATGTTAAGCTCATCTTCTGTGAGAACCTAGCAGTGGATATGTAACTTCGCTGGCTTGCTGAAATTACCAAGTCATTCAGGCTCAATCCGGAGTTAGCTGAGGTGAAAATGTATGCTGTCACCTCTTGGTATGTGTACATTTCACGTACACGTACCGAGATCATTGAGTGCTACGAAGGGTAATTTCTTATCCTTGAATCTCGATGTTCAGGACTCGATCGATAGATTACGTAAATTACCCACGTATCTCGTCACCCGCTACCCTGTCGGCGTTGACCCATCCCAAGCGAAAAACTTTCCAAGCGTATACACCGCGCGCCGTTTCTATAACTACGGGATAAACATTAACCGCCTTGTTATCGTCTAGAGCCTTCCCCAACCACTGCATACAGAACATCACTTCAGCTTCCTTGCCTACCACCGTTTGAGTTCCGAAGGATGAAAGATGAACAACCTTGGTGTTTCAAATGCTGGGGTGTGGGACACACATTTCGGTATTGTTATGCTACCAATGACATGTGTGGCTGGTGTGCAGGCACTCTCCTCATCCCTCCCGTGCTTGCCCACATCACACCACCTCTCAGCCCACCAATACTAATGAAGCTTCTACAGCCGACCAGTCTCCCAAACTCATCTATGTGGAAATGCCCCCGTTGTCACGACAGCGGCTGGAATGTATGGCACGGATGTACGAAGCGCGCTCAGGTAGCCACCTCCCAGACTACAGACGCATCACCACCACCCCCTCGATCGCACCTAAGAGCCGTCCCACCGCTGACACCCTCAAACCAAACTGACTCGCCACAAGTAATTGCTCTCCGCGAGGTCATTGCCAACGTAATGGCACGTTGCACATCAATTAAAACGCGCTCTGATAGCCTCGCCGCACAGCAAGCCTCCACTGAGCGCACCCTAACATTGCTTGTCAAGTCTCACCAATCGCCATCACGACTGTCACCACCTTCTCTGAGAAACTGGAGGACCTCACTAGCTGGTTCGAAAGGTTCAATAACCAAATACCTATCAAGCCTCAATGGCACGCGCCTCAAGAGTGGTACCACCTCCATATCATTGTCTGCTAGCCACCTGTAAACCCAAAGGCAGACTTTGCTAACGAGATGAAACTACATCATCAGTTGGAATGCCTGTGGCATCAACAAATATCTAAAAAATACTTCCCTCAAGACCTATGTAGACCGCCATCAAGCACAAGTTATATTTATCCAAGAAGCTTTTGTTGGCCACCATGATCCTGGGACAAAGGCAACCCAGCTCTCAGACTACATCTCGTATGTCCACGATATCAGGAATGGCCTTCTAAGTTACATTCACTCTTCCATCCCCTATCAACTGACATGATGACATGACATTTCAACTCATTGAGATATTCGTAGGCAGTGGAAAGCTGCAACTCTGCAATGTTTATTCTACTCCAGGAAAAATCAATCTCTCTGTGTCATGTTGCCATGGGTGTTCAATGTGTACATGGATGGGGTGGTGTGGGAGGTAAATGGAAGGGTAATGGGCAGGGAACTGGAGATAGTTAAAGAAAATGGAGAAAAATGGGAGGTGAGCCAGTTGTTGTTTGCTGATGACCCTGCACTTGTGGCAGGGTCAGAGGAGGGATTATGGGAATTAGTGACTGAGTTTGGGAAGGTATGCAATATAAGAAAGTTGAAGGTAAACATAGGCAAAATTAAGGTGATGAGATGTTCAAGGGGAAAGGATGGCAGAGAGCTGGAAGTAAGTCTTAAAGGAGAGAGGCCGGAGGAAGTGGATAGCTTTAGGTAATTAGTGGTGGAAGTAAATCATAAATTGAGAGAAACAAGTAAACGACTTCGGGTATTAAAAAATGTAATGAAAAATTGGCAATTAGGAATGGATGCAAAAAAGAGATTGAAGGGGTGATTGTGCTGACAGCACTGTATGGGGCAGAGACACCGAATCTAAGAGAGGCAGTGATGAACAGTTTAAAAGTGTTTGAAATGAAATATCCAAAAAGTATGGTAGAGGTTACAAGATTGGACAGGGTGAGAGATGAGGTGAGGAGGAGAGTGGCGATGGAAAAGAAGATGGCAGATAGGGTTGATGAAAGGAGTGTTAATTATATGTTTGAGTAGACATGATATCAATGTAGAGTTTTTTTTTCGTGAACAACCGGCAGACACTATTGTGTGAGCAACCAAATCTCAGTATTAGATGTTAATGTGATCTTATAAGTGCCTTGTTCCTTGGTCACATTACCAAGTTCATATTGTAAAGAATCAATCGGACTCTAGCCTGAATATCTTGTCTACTGGAATATATGTATTCATATTGCAACGAACCTTGACGTCTGTTACAACATTGAGAGGGGTTTGGACTAGGTTTCCATTGCGAACAATTAAACATAGAGGAATATGAGATAAAACATGAATATTCTCTTTCCAAGTATGTTTCACTACTCTTTGTACATTGGATATACATGCACTATTCTTACAATAACACTACTAGAATATGATAGTACAAGCCACATGAAATTACTGACAAGATGGTCACCATAATACACCATACAAGGCATAAAAATCAGAACACCATATTTCTGACCATTCACCATACTCATCTCTCGTTTATAATCTCACATAAGCTATTTCATGCAATCTATTTTAGACATTGGTCTTCACCGTTTACATCACATTAGTTTGAGGTAGTTCTGAGGTAGTTATGGACTGGTACTTAATTCTCAACACATGATACGTCAAGGGGAAAGACACCACCCCTTGGGAAGGCCTTCCACACCTTTTACTAATCTTTCTTCACTCATTCTTTCCAAGTGTCCAAACATTTCTTTCATTACTCCCAAGTTCAACCATGACGTAAACCGCATTCCTTCCCCAGTGATACTACCAGCTCATTCACAATATACCCCCTTTCAGGAACATGTTGTTGACTAGATCTATACAACATTCTTTGACTCCTCCTGGCATCCATACACATTTTCACTTTTTGAACATCCTGATTCTTTACAGCTTCCTTCATTCCAGCCAACTTTTCCTCAATCTACCTCTTGTTCTCCAAGATAAGAGTGAGAGAGGGAGTGAATGGGAATGGAGTATGCAGGGATGGAATGGATGGGAGAGGATTTTATGCCTTTGTTTTTTGGCTATCTCCCTTGTAAAGGGGGACAAGCCTTTGGTATTTGTACGTATGTATGTACCTCTTGTTCTCACTCTTGGCACCACAGTTTCAGGAATTCTTCAAGGCTATCTTTTCACATACATTCTCACAACATGCCCAAACCAAAGTTGACCTGTTTTATCTATTGGTATTCTCTCATTTCCTTCTACAGCGTGTATATGGTAATTGTTTCGTTTTTTTTAGGGTCACACAAAAAAAGTCACTATTTAGTTGAAAATGCATTTATTGCAAAAAAGATAACAGACTTTGTATCAGCACACATCTGGTGTCCCGTTACTCGATGAATCCGCCCTCGGCATGAACAACGTCCTCAACACACCCTTGAAACCTGGCACAGGCCTTCCTCACAACCTCCTCAGAGAGATTGGTGAATACGACCTTGATCCGACTGATCAGTTCATCCTTTCTCTTGGTTGGGGTGTGGTTAGTATGTTGTTCAACTGCGCCCCATACAAAATAGTCCATAGGGTTCAGGTCAGGAGAGTTAGGGGGTCACACATCAGGGGCAACGAAGTTAAAGAAATTGTTGGAGAGCCATTTCTGAGATTTTCTGGAGGTGTGACATGGTGCCGAGTCCTGTTGCCACACATAGGGTCTACCAGCAGTTACTTCCTCAATCCACGGCTTCACATGGGTCTGTAGGACGTCAAAGTACACTATGGTGCTCACCCTGAGCCCCTGGGGAAAGAACAGGGCATGACTTGGTCCTCACTGCAGACTACCCCAAACACCATGACAATTGCAACAAACTTGGTTTTCATGACTCTTGGCACATCCTTGGGACAGACAGCCAACCACCTGTTGTTCTGAGAATTGTGGGTCTGGTCCTGGCAGAAGTTCTTTTCATCTGAAAAGAACCAGAGCATGTTGTTCTCCAGAGGGTGCTTCAGTTTGTTGAGCATCTTCTTGCTCTTCTTGAAGCAGTTCTCCTGCACCTTTGCAGAGAGGAGTCAACCCTTATGCATCTTGTACGACTTGTATCTGATATCTTCAAGCAAACACTTTTTTACGGTGTCCTCAGACACTTGCAGCTCTCTAGCAATGGACCTCATGGACTGGCTGGGGTCTTCATCAACTACAGCTTGCAATTGAGGGACAAATTCGACATCCCTGGTGGTGTACAACTGTCAAGAATGATGTTTCCTCTTGGCAACACCTTCATAATCATAGTCAGAAGAAATCAACTCCCTCCTGATGGTCCTAACAAACTGTTCAGTCACTTTTAGCAGTTCTAAGATCTTGCTGCTGCTGTGTCTGGCGAGATTAACATAAGTACTGCATACCTTTTCCACAGATGAGGAAATGTAAAGCTCTCCATGGACGCAAGGTGTTGCTGGGACAAAGTCTTGACATATACTGATTGGTTGCTTTTGTTCTGAGTGGTGTGGTTACCCACGTCTTTCCACACCGTGTCCCTGAAACAACGAAACAATTACCACACACACCCTGTATATGTCTGTTTTCTTGCAAATACTATAATCCATATTCCATCTTCTTTTGCAGCTTTTGAACATCTTGTTTCCAATGGTTCTAAACAAACTTTCTTCCCTTGCATTTACCACTCAAACTTCACTTCCATACGTAAAAGTTGGTACAAGTCTTACTTTATAAATTCCTTTCACTTCTATTACTGGCATTCTGTCATTTCTCCATACAGCTCTAAAAACACCTACCTTCTTCTGTTTCCTCACTTCCTTCACACTAAATTTTTCATTTGTAAATGCAAAAGGATAAAACAATCAATCAATCTGTTGCTTCAACTTTCTCTTTCAGGAGATCCACAGCTACTAAAACAATAAATAAAACAGTAATCAATAGCCTATAAACAACAAAATCTGATTAAGACAATAAAACATAAAATGCATCAAAAAGATTTGCAATTTTTCTTACAGAAAAGTCCATTGACACATTTCATTAATTACATTTTGGAACTACTTGTAGTCATTCTCAAAATTGTATCATAGATGACTTCTAAATCATTTGGCTCGGAAAGCCAGTGTTCTCCATTCTTTATGTACAGGAGCTCAACATCTTCAGTCTCATATGCTTTAACAAGATCCAGTGAATTCATATAAGGAGAATCTTTGTCCTGCAAAATGAAAAAGGTTCTGTTTAGCATAATTACAGTACTGTGTTAAGAAACTCCCTCATAAGTTGACGAGAAGGGAGGGTCACCATGTAATGAAGCAGTGGGGATTAACCATATTCAGCTGTTGGGCCTTACTGTGGAGGTGTGGTGATTCATTGCATTGCTTCTGACCCAGGTGGGCAAGGAACAGGGATGGCTCTTTATCCACAAGGAGCTAATATTAAAAGGAAAACAAATAGATGGGAATGGGATGGGTGAAACTGTGAAGATAAGGTGCATGCCTTGACTGTCTTACATTAACTGGGGACACACAGACCCGCACATGGTCCCTACACAGAGTGAAGGAAGTAAGCAAGATTGAGAGAATACAAAGGGCAGCAACCAAACTGGTCCCCAGCCTGGCAGATAAACCATGTGAGGAAAAAGTACTGGGTCTACCAACTTTGAGAGATCAAAGAGAAAGTGGTGACATGATTACAGTATTTACTTAAGTCACTAAAGGGAATACATTGGATTGATAGAAGAGATCTCATGATCAAAGATGGGAGGGCTTTAAGAGGTCATGGAGGTAAATTAAGAAAGACCACATGATGAAAGAATGGGAAGAAATACAGTTTTCCATATTGATGTATGTGTGAAATAGCTTAGAAGGTGATATAGCTCAAGTTCAAACATTACACAAGTTGAAATCTAAATATGATAACTGGTAATCAAAGATATAGATTACATGAATTTGAGTCTAGGTGTGTTAGAAAATTAGAGAATTGGAGACAGGACTCAATGAGCATTGCTCCTTTCCTGTAGGTAAATACATACATATATATATATATATATATATATATATATATATATATATAATATATATATAATATATATATATCCATTTGTGGCAGGATCAGAGGAGGGATTGAGGAAGTTAGTGACAGAGTTTGGGAAGGTGTGCAAAAGAAGGATTTTGAAGATAAATGTGGGTAAAAGTAAGGTGATGAGATGCACAAGGGGAGAGAGTGGCAGCAGACTGGAAGTGAGTATTACGGGAGAGAGACTGGAGGAAGTAGATAGTTTTAGATACTTGGGTGTGAATGTGGCAGGAAAAGGAGGAGTGTGGGTGCAGGTAGAATGTAGATTGAGAGAAGCGAGTGAATGCCTTGGGGGATTAAAAAGTGTAATGAGAAATAGACATTTGGGAATGGATGCTAAGAGGAGATTGTATGAAGGAGTGATTGTGCAGACGGCACTGTATGGGGTAGAAACATGGAACATAAGAGAGGAGTTTGAATGAGTTTGAATGTGTTTGAGATGAGGTGCCTGAGAAGTATGATAGGGGTTACTAGGCTGGATAGAGTGAGAAATGAGGAGGTGAGGAGGAGAACAGGGGTGGAAAGGGAGTTGGGAGATAGGGTTGATGAAAGAGTATTGGGATGGTTTGGACACATGGAAAGAATGAATGAAGAATAGTAAAAGAGGTGTGGAAGGCAGAGGTGGAAGGAATGAACATGAGGGGTCAACCTAGGATGAGATGGATGGATGTGGCAAAAGGGGCATTGGGAAAGAGGGGAATGTCTATCGAGGAAGGACGGGAGAGGACAGAAGATAGGGGTGAATGGAGAATGGTTGTGTGTGAATGGTGCTGTGGTGCATGGTGGGAGTGGGTGGGAGATGAGGGGTGAGGGAGTATGTATGAGAAATAAATTTATGCAGCCCGAGGGGATTTCTCCCTGTCTTCTTTTCTGCATGAGGGTACAGAGAGGGGAGGTCACTGATTTCATGAAGCGGCCTTGCTGTGGATGTGCTGTGTCTTGTGGCACTGCTTCTGACCCAGGGCATTGGACAAGATGCAGGGATGACCCATCATCCAGGAGGTGCCAAGATAAGAGAGAGGGAAGAGGGTAGAGGGGAGTGGAGTATGAAGGGAAGGGAATGGATGGGAGTGGTTTCTATGCCTTTGTTTTTTTGGCTACCTCCCTTGTAAGGGGGAAAAAGCCTTTGGTATATGTATCCATCCCAAGGGCTTTTTCCCCCTCACAAGGGAGGTAACCAAAGTCAAAGGCATAAATCCACTCCCACCCATTTCATCCCCACATACTCCACTACCATTCACCACCCTTCCTTCCCTCTTTTCTTGGCTCCTCCTTAATAACGAGTCATTCCTGCATCTTGCCCACTGCCCTGGATCATAACAATGTAGCAAGATACAACTCATCCACAGCAAGGCCACTTCATTTGATCAGCGACCCCCAATCTCTATCCCCTCATGAAGAAAAAGAAAAGATGGGGAGAAATCCCTTTGGTCTGTGTTAAAATATCACTCACACATACTCCTTTACCCTCCTTTCCATGCATCACAGCATCATCCATACACAACCATTCTCCATTCACCCCTATCTTCTGTCTTCTCCCTTCCTTCCTAAACAGACATCCCTTTCTTTCCCAATGCCCCTTTTACCCCATCCATCCATCTCATCCTTGGTCGCCCCCTCATGTTCACTCCCTCCACCTCTGCCTTTCACACCTTTTACTAATTTTTCTTCACTTATTTTTTCCATGTGTCAAAACCATCCAAATACTCTTTCATCAATCCTATCTCCCAACTCCCTTTTCACATCTGCTCTCCGCCTCACCTCCTCTTTTTACACCTTGTGACTCCCTCCTTGTAACATCCTCATTCCTCCTCCACTCATAGTTCTATCTATCCTTCACTCCCTTCCACTCCTCTAAGCTTCTTGTAATCCTTCTTCTTTCCTTTCTCATTTAAGCAGTTTACTCTAAGCACCTCCCTACCTTCTGTCTTTTTCCTCTTGCTCCATCTATCTTCCACCCTCAACTTACCTTCCACCAAAATTCAATCTGATATTCCCCCACTCTCTTCCCTAAGTACATGTACATCCAAAACTCTTCCTACTCTTCTCCTGGTTACCACTATATAGCCCATTAAAGCCCTATCTACCACCCTTCCATCCACCACCCTCTCCCATGTGTACTTATGCTTGACTTTCTTCCTAAACACTGTAGGTAAATACAATTAGAGGAAGAAAAAAAAAAAAAAATATATATATATATATATATATATACATATATATATATATATATTATATATATATATATATATCCTTAATGACCTATGGGCCCTTTGATGAAGGTGAGGGGGTTGATGGGTTCTGAAGACGGGCAGCTCCACTGTTCGTCTTACAAGGCCACAAAAAGGAACCTGTCATTTGTCCTTCTCAGCAAAGAAACTTACATGCTTTCCTGACAGCTTGTACTTTATGGTTTCTCTTCCTTGTATTTCCAAAACACTTAAAAAAATTATAAATACATATACCAAAAGGCTTTCACACTTATAAGGGGGCACTAAGAACATCTATGTATCTATACACCAAAGGCTTCTTCCCCCTGATAAGGGAGGTTGCCAGCCACGGGATGTACCCACATCCACCCATCCTACTCCCATTTGCTTCCCTTTCATCTCAGCTCCTTATGGATGAAAAGTCATTCCTGTCTCCCACTTACAGTGTATTTACCTAGTTGTATTATACGGAAAGGGAGCTATGCTCATGGTGACCCGTATTTGTATCTTTCAGTATAATTTTTTTTCTCAAAATCTTGAATAGTGTTTGCACACACTGTTTCTTTATCTAAATTATTCCAGATATCCACTGTGGGAAGCTATTTTTTTTCAGATCTCTTCTATAGTTATTGTTTTTGAGTTTCTTTTTGCGTCCTCTTGTTTTTCCTTTGTCATTTTTTAGTAAATCATTACTATCAAGGTCATAAACAATGCAGCAAGACAAGCACATCCACAGCATGGTCAGCTGCTTTATTTACATGGCAACTCTTCCTTCTTGTTTTTTTTTCACAAAAAATTGAGAAGAAACTGGGAACATGTCTTTCTATGATCACACATGAAGTAGACTATATCAAAAATGTTCATCACATGCTCACGTTTTATCTTACCTTCATTCCATGAATGATCTTCACGGGGCAGTTAACAACAATCCCTTTTTCAAGATCAACTTGGTGCTTCTGCATATCGTGGAACAGGGATAGGGATAAAGGCATACTTCCATAGTCAGGATTAAAATAGTTGAAAACTTCTCCTCTATTCAACTTCTCCAAAACTGTGGGAGGAAGCTTCTCTGACATCGTTTTCATATAACGCGAAGCAAAGTTTACTGCTGGGGCAATTAGAAGTAGAGAATGAAACTTTTCTGGATGTTTCTGTACCAAGATACTGGAAATCTGAAATAAAATGGCATATCTCTGAGACTCGTCACCAAATGATAGACCACTGCATGAAAAAATCATTCATACTTTCTAACACTTTATACCAATATAATAAAATTAACAAGAATAGTTATATCAAAGATATGTAATATCTATCTATACATACATATACACATCTATCTACATACAAAAGTTTTTTCCTCCTCATAAGAGGGGTTGCTAATTCAAAAGGCATGTACCCACTCCACCCATTCCACTTCCATCCACCACCCTTCCCTCCCTCTCATCTTAGCTCCTCATGGATGACAGGTCATCTCTGTATCCTTCCCCCTGCCCTGGGTCAGAAGCAATGCAGCAAGACACAGTACATCCACAGCAAGGCTGCTTCAGTTAATTGGTGAACTCCTCTCTTTATCCCATCATACAGAAATAGAGAAGATCAGGTGAAATCCCTTCAGGTTGCGTCAAAATATCATTCACGCATAACCACTCCATACTAACCCTCGCCTTCCATCCTTGAATCACATCATCATCTTTTCACAGCCATTCTCCACTTACCCTTTCATCCTGCCTTCTCCTTTCCTTGGTCAATGTCCCTTTCACCCCATCCATCCATCTCATGATAGGTAACAAAATCCACAAAATAACAATTCGGTACAAAGAAAAATGAAAGCTTAAGGTCTAATTTATGACTAATTCTCTTCATACATCTCAGTAATGTACTCATATCATATCATAGCCAAACTTTATATTCCAACAACAAACCCCAGATATAAGCCTACACCTGATAAGACCCACAGAGTGGTGGATGTATGGACCAAATGGGATGAAATGATACAGACATACAGACACCAAAGGCTTTTTTTCCCCCCTTACAAGGGAGGTAGCCAAAAAGAAAAAGGCATAAAATCATTCCCACCCATTCCATCCCTAATACACTCCACTCCCCATGAAATGATAGTGTGTGCAAAAACCATACATAAATTGAAGAACAATTTAGATTCTGCGAGATACAGAGACGGGACACCATGAGCATAGCTCCCCTTCCTGTAAGATACAACTACGTAAATACACTGGCATACCCGTCTTGTTCTTTCACAAGCTCTCACCATCCACTTCTGTTCTCTACACTCTTTGTTAGTTTCTTTATTCATTCTTTCCATATGCCCATACCACCACAGCACTCAGTTTTACCCAACCCAACAGTTTTTGTCTCACCCCTATGCTCTACTTCACCTCCACATTTCTTGCTCTATCTGTACTTGTAACACCTTTTTGATTTCTCAGACACCTCATCTCTTCTTTTCTGACTTTTTCATATTCCAAGTCTGCTCCATACAACACTATTAGTATCACTTCTCCATTCACTATCACCCATTTCTCAAAACATACATGACAAAATAGGCCCTTTCCACCTTATAAAGGGGGTGGCCAAATTAGAACACACACCCATGCAAAACCCATTTGTCACCTCTCCTATCTTATCACCTTATGAACAAAGGGTCACCTATCTCCTGTCATGTTGCTCAAATCAAGGCAATGCAGCAAGACACAGTTCTTCCACAATATGGCCTGACAGCTGGATCTCGTTTTCCCCACTTCTTAACAGTCTCCTGTTAAGCATTAAAGCTGGTCAGTCATTCTGCATTATGTAGCCCCTCCATCTGATCCTGTCTTCATATACTGTAGATGCTGGTTATCAATATTTTCAAGATTCTCTCCCCTGGCTTCCACTGGTCAGCTAATCTTGTCCCTTGTTTCATTAAATGGCAACCCCCCTTCCTGTTCCATCAAAAGAGTGGACAAAAAGCACATTTCTTCTGTCTGTATCATAAATTTGAAATACAGGGGGTCACCGCAATTCGCGTTCGCAAATTCGACAGTAGCTAATTTATACCCAACCCTCAAGGTTCGACAGCCAGACTCGACAATTCGACATTCAAATCTTGCTCGCCATGCACCCGGTCGAATTTGCCCCCACTCCCGATGCGCCACTCTGTCTCACTCTTGCCCCAGCCATCGTCGAGGCAAGCCACGCTCCGCTGTTCCACCACCATGCCGCCCAAATCCACCTACGGCACCACCCCTAAGAAACACACTTTCCTGCCTTTCAGAGATAAGCTTGAGCTTATAAGGAAGTGTGAGGCAGGTATGGCTCATTCTGCCGCTGCAGCGGAAATGGGTGTCCCGAGATCAACAGTATCAACGATTTGGAAGAACAGGGACAAGTACCGCCAGGCCACTGCATCAGCATCTTCCACGACTTCCCTTGTTCTCCGTGGCTCAAGGGACTCCCGTCTCGACACGATGGAGGACATGTTGATCAAGTGGATAGAGGACAGGACACAATGCAAGATGCCGATCAGCATGGGGCTCGTGCAGGAGCGTGCCTTGTCACTGTGGGAGGACTTGCAGGCCACAACATCCACCACCAAAAATGTACTGTACAGCAGCTTAATGTGTTTAATAAACAAAATTAGATAAAAATGAAGCCTTTAATATTACTGATTTAGTCTAAGTTAGTGTTTTTTAGAGGTCATAGTGATATTTTGCGGGGGTCTGGGCTGGAGGTCGGTCCCTATCCCCCCTAATTACAATGTATTCCTATGGGAAAAACTGCATCATGATTCGACAGAACCCAGGTTCAACCGATAATAGACCGCCCCATCCCTGTCGAATTGCGGTGACCCCCTGTATTATCTTCCTTCAGTGACTTATACTCCCACCCAGTGGCTGTTCCCAGTTATCTGAAGGCTGTGGGTCCTCTGCAAGAGAGACCAGGGTCAACGGCTTGTCTGCATCATTTCATCCATTTACAACCACTCTTCTTTAATTTCAAACATTTTGCACTCATTCTTCCTTGCTCAACAGGCATTCCTCTTGTACCCAAAGCCCTTCATCCCATCCATCCACTTTGTTTCTGGTATTCCTCTGAAGTTCACTCCATCCAGCCTTTATAAAACACCAACACAGAATATGCCTAGTCATAGAATCACACTGCTCCAGGTGCAATGAACACAATGAGAGTAAACACCTCATCCTACATTGTCCCAGTCTTAATCAGACAATACAATATCTCCTCCTTGAGAGACTTGTGGGTCAATCTGGCGGCTCTGTAGCTAGTTAGTTATCTAGCAGGTTTGGAGTCTCCTGAAAGGGAGGCCTCAAGTAATGGAATATTGGATAATTTCCAGCCACATGAAAAAAACAAAAACAAAAAAAAAACACATTAATAAATAAATAAATAAAATAAACAAAAATAAGTAACATAAATAAATAAATAAGATCAATAATAATAATGTATGGAATCCTACCCATGCTCCCATGGATGATCCAATAACAAGCTGAGGTCCTTCTGTGTGGTTAAGTAGCATGTGTTCTGCATCCTCTAGCCAGTGAGTAAACCTTCCTTCTGCTAATTGCACCTCATTGGCCGACTCTCCTAGACCTGTCGCATCATATCTGCAAAGTTAGTAAAGACTGATAATTCCTGTGATGTAATACAAAATTAATCCAATTTTTCAAATTTCATCAGTTCTTTGTTCTCAACACTACTCACCCATTTCCTTATGTCACACAAGCACAACCAACTAAATGAAAAAAAAAAAAACAAAAAAAAAACCCTGCATTATATTACTCAAATATCAACAACAATATACCACTTGTACCACACCACACATCAATTCAAGACCAACCACCAAATTCTTTACTGTGTCAAACCCCACCAGACATTAGCTCTACAGTAAAATCGTTCCTGTTGTGATGCATGAGGTGGAATGGGTGGGGGATGGGGGGTGAGGGAGTATGTGTGAGAAAAATTTGATGCAGCCCGAAGTGATTTCTCCCTGTCTTCTCCTTTTCTGCATGAGGGGACAGAGAAGGGGGTCGCTGATTTAATGAAGTGGCCTTGCTGTGGATGTGCTGTGTCTTGCGACGCTGCTTCTGACCCAGGGCAGTGGACAAGATGCAGGGATGACCAGTCATCCAGGATGTGCCAAGATAAGAGGGAGGGAAGAGGGTGGAGGGAAGTGGAGTGTGATAGGGATGGAATGGGTGGGAGTGGTTTTTATGCCTTTGTTTTTTGGCTACCTCCCTTATAAGGGGGAAAAAAAGCCTTTGGTATATGTATGTATGTAAAATCTCTCCTTAGAGAAACAAGAACTATGTAGCATGACTTCATTCATGTCACCATTTAGCAGTAGGGTAATAGTAGTACAGAAATCCAATCCATTCGAATCCGCACAGGCAACAAATCAACACTGACAATAGTTAACATGTACATTCCCCCCCAATCATCCCCCACAGTTCCAGACACCTTCAGGCCTCATTTTAGCCAACTAGCCTCAATCCCCAACCTGATCATGGGTGGTGACTTCAACACCAAGTCGTCTGCCTGGTATGTCGACAACCCTGACACAGACAGAGGGCTTGATATACAGACTCAGTTTGACACATTGACTATCATGAACAACACACATAATCATACACATATCCCACACCAAGCCCTCTACACTCCCTCCTCTCCTGATATCACCTTCTGCTCCCCCTGCCTAACCCCAACAACATCATGGAGAGTGGTCGGAACCCTTGGCTCTGACCACCTTCCAATCATCATCACCACCAAAACAAGATGCACCCCAGTCGGCCAGACACACTTACACCAATTACAAGAGAGCTAACTGGGAAGCTTTTACTGAAGAGACAGAACAACATTTTGAAACACTTAACAGTACACCAATCACAAACATAAACAATGCTGTGCACACTTTTAATACAATCATACAAAATGCAGACAAGAGATACATCCCTAGAGGCAACAGAAAATCACACAACCCCAACTTCACACCAGAAATCCAAAGCCTCATCAGACAATGTGACACACTTAAACACGGTACCCCCACACCTATCCCTCAAAACATAGCAGACCAAATACAAACACTAAACACTGTGATTGCCAATAAAATACATGAACAAAAAACACAAAATTGGCAAAACTTTATCAATACACTTGATCACAAAACAAACACCAGCAAATTGTACAAAACACTCAACAGCATTACACTATCCAACAGTAACACTATACGCTCTCACGCAGCAATAATCACGACAACAGATAATCTACCCTCAAACAGACAACAAGCAAACACACTCATACGTCATTTTGCACAGACAAGCCATCTCACTTCTCACCCTGACGACCGACGCACCATTCGACGTAAGAAAGACTTTCCCACAGACTCAGACTATATACCCTTCATAGACAGTCAGACAAAACTCATAATACATAGTCTCAAGCACTCATCTGCCTGTGGCCCTGATAACATAAGCAACATCCACCTAAAACACATTGGACCACAAGGTATACACGCACTCACAAACATTGCAAACTACAGCTATTCACACAACACTATACCCGACATCTGGAAGCATGGTAAAATAATCACCATTCCAAAACCGAACAAAGACCCAACAATCCCAACATTGCACCGTCCAATCACACTTCTCTGCACCCCCTCTAAAGTCATTGAACGCCTAATACTTAAACTTGTCACACCACATATTCCCCTTGCTGACTCACAACACGGTTTTAGGCCACTACACTCCACAAACACGCTTCTGACAAACCTCACACAAAGAATTTTAGATGGCATCAATTCAGATAGGCCCCACCAAAGAACACTTCTTATAACATTAGACATTAGTAAAGCTTTTGATGCTATCCCCCGCCACAACCTAACAAATAAAATATATAACACAGACATGCACAATAACACCAAAAGATGGCTGGCCAATTATCTGGCAGGTAGGAATGCTTACGTGTCATATAATGGCCAATCATCGCACATCAGAAACATTAAGAACGGAGTACCACAGGGCTCAGTTCTATCCCCCACACTATTTAATCTATACATGCATGACTTACCCACGCCAGACACCTCAGAAATACAAATCTCTTCCTACGCAGACGACATAACAATCACATGCACACATCATAACACAGACAAAGCTGCAGAAATAATCCAGCCATACCTTTACACTCAACACATGGTTCATCACAAACAGACTCAAAATAGCTCCAACCAAATCTACAGCAACACTTCTCACCAACTGGACAAAAGAACACAAATACATACCTCATCTCTACATCAACAATACTCTAATACCACACACAAACACACCGAAAATTCTTGGTGTAACATACGATACATCCATGTCTTTCAAACAACACATCACAAACATAAAAAACAAATGCACACCCAGACTTAACACACTTAAGTCAATCACTGGAACAACATTTGGACAAAACAAAGAAACTAATATAACAATATACAAACAATGCATACGCTCAGTGTTGAATTATGCGAGTCCTGCATGGGCTCCTAATCTCAGTGAGACACACCACAACACCCTTCAAATCATACAAAACAAAGCCCTAAAAACAATTACAGGCTGCACAAATACAACACCTACAGACCATTTACACCATGAAACAAAAGTCCTCAAAGTCAAGGACCACCTTGACATGAGAGGCACACAAACACTTGCCGCAGCCACCACAAACACATTACACCTGCTACACTACATAGCAGAACACCCACACACACCAAGAAACATTAAAACAACACCCAAAGACCTTTATCACGCACAGATACTCTCTTCTCTTCCTCCACAACCACCAAATACCAGCCTCCAGAAACATATTCATAATCATATCACTCACCGCTCCATTAACACACTGAAAGACAACACACTGCTGCATGCCAGACCCCCTGATATCCACCCTTCTGAATCCTCTCTCCCACGAAAGGACAGAGTCCACTTGGCCAGACTGCGGTGCGGTCACCACCCAGCACTTCTAAGCTACCAGAAGAGGCTGGATGACCGCATTGTGAACAGCTGCCCAGGATGTAACACTTCACCCCATACCATACAACACATAATGGAAGACTGCATTATACACAATCATGCACGCAAACAACACAACATACGCTCTATAAAGGATTTGTGGGAAAACCCAGTTTCGGCTATGGCATTCCTTGGGGAGACGGGACTGCTCGGACAGACAGTCTAGGGAACGACAACAACAACAACAACAACTCTGCCAGCTCTTACCATATCCAGACAACAATACAATACTTATTCCTTGAATGAGTTATGAGCAAAATCTAGCGATTGTTGCTGGTTACTTGATAGCTGTGCTGAGCTATTATTGTTAGGTCATCTGCACAAGCGTGAGCTTTGGTGCAGATGAAACTAGTGCTCCTTGAAACAAAATAGATACTATTTTATCTATATTCTATATACACACACAAGATAAGAGGGAGGGAAGAGGGTGGAGGGGAGTGGAGTGTGATGGGGATGGAATGAGTGGGAGTGGTTTTTATGCCTGTTTTTTGGCTACCTCCCTTATAAGGGGGAAAAAAGCCTTTGGTATATGTATGTATGCATACATATTCTATCTAAATACAAAGAGGTAAAATCAAGCATCACTAATGTGAATGCATGGGTAACAACTACTGACAATACCTAAAGACATTGAAAAAAGGGTAACAGCTTAGCAAACAACCTTATGTATGGAAATCCATATTTATGGCAGAAGGAATGAAGAGCTGTAGGTTTCTTTCCTGCCATGCCAGACATAAATCCAGAAATATAGATAATTCCTGGATTCCTCAAGCCATCCAATTTCTTGTAGGAAACCATTCGTTGTATGCCACTCAATTTACCCACAATCTGCAACAACATGTAACTGTCTCAAAGCTTCTACCATCTTTCTTATATTTAGTAGTAGATAAGTAGACATAATCCAATCTAAAACAATAAAAAATTCTTAAGATCAATTTGATTAATGGAGGAAAAGAGACTGGACCTTGCATGAATTACTTCTTTACTGAATATTATGATTAGGTACATTTATACACATACAAAAGGTCTTTTCCCCCTTACATAGCATGCACCCATCCCACACCCATTCAGTACTCATTTATAGCTCCCTCCTATCTTTGCATATTGTGGATGAAGGGTCATCCCTGTCCCTTACCACACTCTGACTCATGCAACAAGCAAGAGTTAGGGTTGACCCTGTCATGTAGTGGCTTATGTAAGTTATGTTAGGTAACGCTTGTCCACATATCCCACGAGAGTAATATAATGTTGTAACTGTCCTTACTTGATATCTTGTGGTGCCATGGTATATATTTATGGTGGATCTGGTTACAACCAAGCTATCTTAAGCCCCAGTCACACCAAGCTCACGACCTGTTTCCAACCACCTTGACCAAAAATCAAGCAATCAGTCGGTGACACAAAAACCTATGCAAGGAATTGAAATGAAAAAAGTTAATGTGGTTGATAAGATGAAATCTATGTACTGGGGACTATTCAGTGTGTATTGTAATATATCTATCTGCAACTGGCCAGTGACCACCTGGTTGCCAGTGGTCGGAAACATGTTGTAAGCTTGGTGTGACTGGGCCCTTAAGCTGGATAATGAGGCAGCATAGGAGGACAAGAAATGGCCAAAATGCAATGGAGGTCAGAGGTCGCTACATCAATGAAGGCATGGGCAAGTAGTGCCATCACTATATGCACTTTGTCCTAAGCAAGATTCAGATAGGTAGCTAATGATAATTTGTAAACCTTCTTCACACAAAAATAAAGAAGTGGAAGGATTGTGTGAAGCCTGGTAAATAGGAATAGACTAGGCCTATAGATATAGAAAATGGCACCTGTTACTGGCACTTGTAAGTGCCCCTCATATAAATTGCAACACTGATTCTGACCCAGGGCAGTGGACAAGATGCAGGGATGACCTGTCATCCAGGAGATGCCAAGATAAGAGGGAGGGTAGAGGGTGGAGGGTACTGTATTAGGGATGAAATGGGTGGGAATGTTTTTTATGCCTTTGTTTTTTTGGCTACCTCCCTTGTATTGGGGAAAAAGCTTTTGGTATATGTATGTATGTATGTATGTATATTTTGTGAATGAGTATAGTTATATATTTTGTACTTTGCCTTCATTTCATATCTAGTGTAAGAAAGAAATTTTCCTGATTAAAGGAAAAAACACACTGGCAATTGGATTGAGAGAACTGTTCAAATTGTAGCCAGGTTTGATACAGTATATCAAAAACAACACCAGAGTGTGACAACCCTTCATCCATAAGAAGTTTTGATGGAAACGGTTAAAAGATTGAAGAGAAAGAGGTGATGTGATTACAGTATTCAGGTTGCTAAAGGGGATAGACAACACTGGTAGAAGAGATCTATTGATTTAAGAAGGGAGGGCTTTAAGAGGTCATGAAAACAAATTGAGAAAGTCTAAATGTCTGAAGGATGTGAAGAAATACACATGCATAAATACTTGGAATAGATTAGAAGGTGAAATAACCTAAGCTGGAACAATATAGTACATGAACTCAAATCTAAGTATGATAACTGTAAAATAAGCATATTGCAGCTTTAAAAGGTTATTTCGTTGTAGTAGCTGTTATACAATAGGTAGTAATTATATTTGTTTTATAGTTCTTTAGCTTTCTGAAATTCTTTAATACAAGGAGCTTTAGTGCATGAACCAGTATTATATATACTACAATATTACATACGAGTTAGTTAAAACTTGCAAAGAGAATACCAAAGTCAGGGGTTAAATAGCTGTTAATCTATACATATACCAGTCTTTTTCCCCTTTACAAGGCAGGTAGCCAAAAAACAAAGGTATAAAAACCACTCCTTCCCATTCCATCTCCCCATACTCCACTCCCATCCACCCCCTTCCCTCTCGCTGGAGCTCCCTGCACCTCTGCAAGTGCTTGGCTCTTTTTTTCTTTATATTAATTTCATGATAATTTATGAATGCAAACATGTAATACTTAATCACTGTGACATACAGTGAGCCCAGTTTACATATGACAGGCATGATAGTAGGTAACCAAAAAAAAATCTACATTGGCTGGGGGTCCAGGGCAGAGGCCCCAGTGGGGGTCAGGGGGCCATGGCCCTAGGCTGAGTCCCTGGGCTGAATTGCTAGTAAACAAATGCATGCAAGCTGTTCCGTTGATGTTGCTATTGATATAATTCGGCCAAAATAAAATCTACCCGAGTCATCACCTTGCTATACGTACATGTGTGCACCACACCATGCAATGCTACACAAAACAAATCACTTGCGGGCCAGCACAAAATAAATCGCTTACACACAGATACAGCCGACATATGAATCACCCAAAACTTCACAGCAACCAAAAATTATTTGACCACAACAAAATGTTTTTTTTAACAGGATCGTTTATTACAATCAGGAATTAATGACAATCGGGAATTAATGACAAAAATAGAGATCATTGTCAAGAAAAGAAAAAATTGGAATTCAGGTTTAAATTGGAAGAATATCATGCCTGATATGATAGGGATGGCAAGCTTTTGTCAGACTCTCCAGAGCTCTAGTACCTAAAAAGATTGGCACTGTACTCCTAATTATAACGTAATACTAATATGCAGTAGTGGCTTATGGTGATGAAATGTGAGTGGGGGGGATGACAAACATATATGATAATGTAATATGTAAAATGCTTCCTGTGCATTCTAGGGAGTTACAGCCATTGTATCTCTGGAGAACACAGTATGGGGAATGTCATGCATGTTGACACTGACCCATACATTTATGGTCCCCCATTTCACTGCCATGAACAGTTGTGGCTCTGCTATTCTATCTACCTATTTATATAATGAACAGTGAACCCCCACCTATCCATGTACATGTTGAACAACCATGGCAACATGACATGTCCCTGTCACAGTCCCTCAAACCACTTGTTCTCCACAGGCTCTACTACTCTCGTAAAAACTCATAGACTGCCCTTAACCTCTTCAATACAAGTTGAATTCTTGTGCACAGCATTGGCTGCCTGAAGTATGATGATTTGATGATGCAGTGCCTACCCATTGTGGCGGCATATCTATGATGAAAAGAGGAAGGCATTTTCTGGGGTGAAATTATGTTGATAGAATGTATCTGGCAGCCCCCTGCATGCTGGGCCAACAGAGTGGAATGTGAGGGAGACCCAGCCAGTTGCTCCACAGTGCCGTGGGAAGAGCATTTACAGGTAACCCTTCTCTTCAGGACCTTGCCTTCTTTCACACTGGTTTTCTTCATTTCCCTTGGGTTTGTATAATTATCATGGCTCCTTCAAAGGAATTAAGTAAAGGAACAATTGCCCAATTCATTGGACTAAGAAAGCAAGGGATAGAACTAAAGAAATCAGTGAAATGTTGAAGGTGGCCAAGTCTAGATTCAAGAGACACATGGTGCAATTTCAGGAGGGAGGAGGACTGGAGATACCATCCCAGTAACCTGAAACAGGGGGTCCTATGAAGACTTCTTCAGAGATTTTACTTTTGTTAGTGGATATGACTCTAAAGTACACTTTATGATGTTCAAAAATCCTTGGAAAAGTCTTCTTAGGATGCCTTATCCTAAGTGCCCGGGATAACAGTTTCAGCTCCCCTCCCTCCTGAAATCACACTGTGTATCTCTTGACTTTAGACTTGGCCACATTCAACATTTCACTGATTTCTTTTTTCCATGGTCTGCCTTCTTCAGTCCAATGACTTGGGCAATTATCTTTAGTTAATTACTTTGTAGAGGGCATGGTAATGATACAGACCCTAGGGAAATTAAGAAAATCAGCATGAAAAAAGGCAAGGTCCTGAAGAGAGGGCTTACCTGTAAATACTCTTCCCATGGCAGTGTGGGAGTGACTGGCTGGGTTCTCCTAAACGTTCTACTCTGTTGACACAGTATGACATCAGGGGGTTGCCAGATACATTTTATCTACATAATTTCATTTTGGAAAATACATTCCTCTTTTCGTTACAAAAGCGCCACTGCAAGTGGCAGGTGCCACATACTTTTGATGAGTACTGTATATATATATATATATATATATATATATATATATATATATATATATATATATGTATATATATGTTGGAAGAAGATATATTATACGTCACAGGATGTCACACTATGTGTATGTTGCAGCAGTAGCACCAAGCGGTTGTTGAGTGTCAGGTCTAACCAGAACCCGACCAGAGGCTATTTTACAATGGAATTAGGGTGACCTGACCTTGACCTCTTAGGACAACTGGTCCGACAATGACACAACCATTAAGTAGCGTACATCGACAGAAGGAATTTTCTTCATATTTCATTCTTTCACTATGTATTATTAAAATATGCCATGTCCTTCTATGTATTGTTATTATATATATTTTTAATATTGAGTGCATCACTTAACCATGTAAACACCTACTTGTCACATTGTAAATATTACTGTATGACCAAAAATTGATATAGTGGCAACCGTCACAGCCTTCATGGTCAGGCCTTGCTTCCTAGTGCAGTTCACAATTGACTCTGTGCAAGACAACTGGCTATGATTTACTAGAGTAAATCCGTAGAATGAAACAGCCTTTAAATGCTCTGCTATTCACATTGCCTCCAAAGTGTGGCTCCAACCTTCCACATATATATATATATATATATATATATATATATATATATATGAATAATATAAAGATGGATTATTAACATCTTACAACATAAAAGCATTAAAACAATGCACTATTAAAAGGTGTGTTCTAAGGCCTTTTTAAAGAGTGTTTCCACTATCAGAAATTTTTTGCTATTTGCAAGGGGTCTTGTGTGTGTGTAATGTGTAGGGATGAAACGGGAGGGAGTGGATTTATGCCTCTTGACTTTGGCTTCCTCCCTTGTAAGAGAGAAAAAGCTCGATACATTTGCGTATATATGTGAGGGGTCTTGGGGCCTAACCCTCAAGAATACCAGGGGATCACTGTAACCCAAAAGGCATCTTTCCCTTATAAAACAGGTAGCCAGCCAAGGCATCCACCTCCATCATCCATTCCAAACCTACTTATTTCCCCTTTATCTCAGCTCCTTGTAGATGAAGGGCCATCTCTACTGCCTGTTAAGGTCAAAAATCAAAAGCAATGCAACAAGACACAGCTGGTGAGATGAAGGATTTAGTACAGGTAACTGAATAATAATTCTAAGAAAACAATTGATAAGATGACATATTTACAGATGTGGATTGGCTCTGAGGTTCTGGGGTTGGTACATGAAGCTCCATCACTTGTGTAGAATGCTTTATCCATGCCAACTTCCTCGAACACTGCCTGAGCATGGTACTGGTGTTGCTGAAAAAGTAAATAAAAGTAAATTTTGGTAGTTTACTCTTCCACTTTCTGACAAGAAAATGAATGAAAGTCAATTTAAGTCATTTGTTCTTCCACTTTCCTTATATATTGTTAATATCTGCAACCTGTAGATGCATGTTACTAAGCTGAGAATAGCTTATTTTCTGAAATCTGTAATTATGAATGAGGAACACTATCTCCTCTGTAAACAATTGATTACTGGTGCATCTGCAGTTACTCAGTGATCACAGTCTGACTTGTTCTTGTTTAATGAAGATTCATTTTGTTGCTTATCTTGTTTCTGTTAGGTTATGATGGATGTTTTGATTAGTTGGTTACACTGGTATTACACTGGTACTGACCTAGTTAAGCCAATATATGTTGTGACTCATTGGATTAAATATGACTTGTTGTCTGGTTCATAAAATTCAGTAGGTGATTAAAAGGTTTACCTGAACAATCAGTAAATCACTCTATTGCACCTTGGTCTCTCTTGTAGAAGACCTATGGTCTCCAGGATAAAGGGCAACAGCCTCCAAGTGGGATCATAAGTCACTTACAGAAGAGATATTGTATTGTTGTGAATTATGGTCCTGCCTGGAGGCTGTTGCTACATTCCTGGAGACTTGCTGTTCTAGGTACAATAAAATATTTACAGTATATGTGCACACACACTATACATGCTTGGATTATATGAAGAACATCACTGTATTTCTTGATATGAAGAAGTCTGGGGTGGATACTGTTCATATAACCCTAAAGTCATGCCTTGTGACGTGAGCAAGTTTTGCATATCTAACCTTTAACCTAAGCTAGCCTAACATAACCTAAGAACCAAAACTAATTAAACTTAATCTAATCCTAAAAAAACATAAGAAATAATAAAATATTTTCATCTCTATAAACAGTTGTCATAAATTACTTTTTATTGTTAATTATCCCTTTAAAATTTTACATCTGGGTATATATATATATATATATATATATATATACAGTATATATATATATATATATATATTGAAAACTTTACATTAGGTTAGGTTAACCTCTTCAATACAAGTCAATTTTTTGTGGGCAGCCTCAGCTGCCTGATGTATGATGATTTGATGATCCATCACATCACAATACTCCTGTTATAAAATATAAAGTTGCAGCTGTATTATTCATTCTCTTTCATTCTGAATGTCAACAACCACAGAGAATATGATCAAGCCAGTTCACAGAATATGGAGATCACTCGGCTACAGCAACAAAATATATATAATCAAGACATCAAAGCTGGCATCCTCACATACCCACTCCTGCCTCACGACGCCTATGTAGGGGCCATTGTATGGAAGAGATTAAGGGGCATTTCAGTAATATAACAACCCTACTTGGCAACACAATTTTCTTATTCAAACTAGTTCTCAGCTTCACAGATAAACCATTTGAAGGACTAAAAATACTGGGTCTGCCAACTTTGAAAGATTGAAGAGAAAGAGGTGACATGATTACAGTATTCAGGTCACTAAAGGGGTTAGAATGCATTGATGGAAGAGATCTGATTAAAGATGGGAGGGCTTTAAGAGGTCATAGAAATAAATTAAGAAAGACCACATGTTGAAAGTATGTGAAGAAATGGTTTTCTATATAGAAGCATAAATATGTGGAACAGCTTAGAAAGTGATATAGCACAAGCTCAAACAATACATGAATTCAAATCTAAATATGATAATTAGAAATCAAAGATACAGATTAAGTTTAATACAACAAATATAGTAAATGACTAACAATCTATCTTTTAACTGAAAGTTCAAATTAAAATACCTATGTTATGTATGGGATGATTGATGATTCACGTTGCTGTGTTATTATGAATTGTAGAACTTGTGTTAGGGTTGGAAATGGGGTGAAAGAATGGTCTGAGGTGAAGAAGGGGTAGGGATTTGGAGATGGTTTGTGAGAGTGGAGAGACGTGGGAGGTGAGCTAGTTGTTGTTTGCGGATGACACTACATTGGTGACAGGGTCAGAGGAGGAATTAAGGCAGTTATTCATGGAGTCTGGGAAGGAATGTGATTGGAGAAAGTTGAAAGCAAGTGTAAGTAAAGTGATGAAATGTACAAGAGGTGTGGGTGGCAGTGGATCACATGAAGAATCGTCACCCCAGACTTTGACAGGGTGACAATTCTTCATATGGGCTATCCTAGGATGACAATTCTTCATGTGGGCCATCCTGGGTTTATGATTTTTCGGTTGTACAAGTTGATGATAATAAGCATAACCCTCATTCAACCTAACCTAATCTTTATTCCACTGTTGATATTCAGCATACTGGGATGACAATTCTTCATATGGGCTATCCTAGGGTGACACTTCTTCATGTAGGCCATCCTGGGTTTATGATTCTTCAGTTGTTTAAGTTGATGACAATAAACTTAACCCTCATTCAACCTAACCTAATCTTTATTCTACTGTTGATATTTGGCGTACTGGGGTGACAATTTTTCAGGTTGGATCTCATGGGGTGACAATTTTTCACGTGGGCATTCTGGGGTGACAATTCTTTGTGTGACCCATTGCAGTGAGTTAGAGATCTTAAAGGAGAGAAGCTAAGAGGAAGTGGATTGTTTCAAGTATTCAAGGTCAAATGTAACAGGGAATGTTGGAGTGGAGGTGGAGGTAAACTGTAGAATGAGGGAAGCAAGTACAGTAAATGTCTTGGGTGAACGAAGTAATGAGTAAGATGTATCTAGGGATGAACACAAAGAAAAGATTGTACAAAGGGGTGATTTAACCCTTTTGGCACTGTATGGGTCAGAGACTTGGAATTTGAAGGAGAAAGGAGAAACCTGAATATGTTTGAGATGAAATGTTTACAAAGTATGGTGGGAGTTATGAGGACAGATAGAGAAACGAGATGAGGCAGAGAGTGAGGCTGGAAAAGGTGGTAGATTGGGTAGATCAAACATTACTGAGATGGTTTGGGAATATGGAAATTATGAGTGGAGAACATATGCACATACATATATCAAAGGCTTTTTTCCCCCTTATAAGGGAGGTAGCTAAAAAAAACATAGGCATAAAAACCAACTGACAAAAAGTGCGGAAGGCAGAGATGGAGTAAACATGGGTGGAAGACTGTGATTGGGATGGATGGATTGAGTGAATAGGACCTTTGGTAAAAGGGGAATATCTGTTGAGCAGGTAAGGTTGAAGGCAAAAGATATATGCCAGTGGATAGTGGTAATCAATGGATGATAAACTGATGCAGTCCAAAGAGATTTCTCCTCATATTCTCTATTCTTGAGTAGATGAGGGTGGAGGGTTGTAATGTAATGAAGAAATGAGGGTAAACAAGCTGTGAATATCAAGCCCCATTGTGGAGGTACTGTGTCATGTTGCATTGCTTCTGAGCCAGGCAGTAGCTGGGGGGGCAGGGGTGCGTGTAAGTTCAGCATTACCCATAGATCGGTCATACGAGCTCTGAGCTCTCTTCCGGAATGGAAATAGGTGTCGATCACGAGTCCAACACGTGATCCAAAGACCTAACAAGTAATCCACAACGAACTAGGGAAATCAAACAGGTGCTGGATATCCCTAGGCTGGTCACCTCCCTTAGATAGGGGAAAAAAGCCTTTTGGTATGTGAGTATGAGTTTAACATGAGAAAGGGTGGAAGTGTAAATTGTGTTGCCAGACATGACCAATATAATGCAGGTGTGCTGGTTTGTGTTGGTTACCTTATGAAGTTACGTTGGGTTATTTTATATTATATGTTGGTTAGGTAAGGCTATGTTAGGGTTGGTTAATTTTGGGTAGTGTTGGGTTAACGATGGTTTGGTTATGTTTGGATAAAAGCCTTAACTTAAAAACATATTTCGGTACATGGAGTAAACTGCGATAGACTAATTACTTAAGAGTAGAAAACTCATGTAAAAGGGTAAATATGAAATGAACGATGTCGATTGCATCGAAAAGAGATTGTCACATTGTGGGTATTTTTCACTCGGAATTGAGATTTCAAGAGATATACAAGATATTAAGTAATTTGCTTTGATTATTTACAAAGGTGAAAAGTGCATGGCGTTAATATACGATTTGATGATAAAACCCCATCTAGCATTTTTACCAAATTCGTTTTGTGAATTTAGCTATTGTTTTAGGAATGAACGTAATTGACATTTATTTATTGATGAAAACAAACTTGGTAAAATTCTAACTATGACATATTAAAAATAAAAATAGTACGACCCGAGTGTTTACCGAATATATTTATTACCTTACAACTCCCGTGAGATTTTACTGACTTAATCTGGTTTCGATCAGTACAAATCTATCACAAGAAATGTGAAGTGCAAATTTTATTTCATTCTCAAACACACGAGACTGTATTATTATCCAATAATACATATTTTCAAAAGCTTAACTTTTAATTTTATAAGGGAAGAATTTATAGTTTTTAGCCAATTTTCTTCCATACTAAAATGAGAATATTCAAATGAAGGAATGTGTAATATCTTAAACAATTAGTTTAGCTCGGTATTCGTAAACGAAACACCTCAAAGTGAATTCCAAACTGAAACCTGTGAAAAGTCTGGGGTAAACTTACTCACTACGGTAAATATAACAAAAGAAAAAATTAAAAGGTGTATAGACAAACTCAAAGTTAATAAAACACCAGGGCCTGACGGTTGGCATCCAAGAATCTTAAAGGAAATGAAAAATGAGATTGTTGTTCCATTAGAAATTATTTTCAAGAAATCCATCATATCCGGAGATGTCCCAAGAGAATGGAAGCTAGCTAACGTTACTCCCATATTCAAAAAAGGTGACAAAAAGAAACCAAATAACTATAGGCCTATAAGTTTGACTTCAATCGTAGCAAAAATAATGGAAACTATCATCAGAGATGCTATCGAATATCATTTAGAAAGTAACCGTTTGATAAATAATAGCCAGCATGGTTTCAGACGGAAACGTTCTTGCGTGACTAACTTACTCGAATTCTACAACACAGTTATCTCGAATTATGACAAAAGAAACAATATAGATTTAATATATCTAGACTTTGCAAAAGCTTTTGATACCGTCCCACACGAAAGACTACTTACTAAATTAGCTTTGCATGGAATAAGTGGTAGCCTATTAGGTTGGACTAGTAATTGGTTGAAAGGTCGAAAACAGAGTTGTTTTAAATGGAAAAAACTTCTGGATGGAAAAGTGTTGCAAGTGGAGTTCCTCAGGGTTCCGTTCTTGGGCCACTTCTATTCATAGTATATATAAATGATATAGACCATGGACTAAAATCTACTGTTTCCAAATTTGCTGATGATACAAAACTGTGCGGAGTGGCAAATGATCACTTAAGCCAATTAGATATTCAAGAATATTTAGTTAAATTACAGCAATGGTCTGAAAAGTGGGTCATGAAATTTTACACAAATAAATGCAAGGTTATGCACATAAGTATAATCAACAGTAAGTACGATTACAAGTTGTTTAGAAATTCGTTAACAAAAATGGATAGTTAAAAAAGATCACGGCGTAATTATCATTAACGATCTCAAATCATTCAAACAATGTATTTCAGCCTCTGAGAAAGCAAATAAGATTCTAGGACTGATTACGCTATCTTTTGATTTCAAAAGTCCATCACTCATTAACAAGCTATATAAATCGTTAGTTCGTCCACATTTGGAATATGCTGTTTTTGTATGGTCACCGAATCTCATTAAAGACATTGACAGACTGGAAAAAGTACAACGGCGAGCCACAAAACTGATTCATAATATAAAAAAAAAATAATACTAAAATCGACTTAAGCACATGAATCTGTTTTCCCTAAAAAAGCGTAGACTCAGAGGTGACTTGATACAGGTCTAAATTTAAGATTTTAAAGGGAATTGACAACATCAAAAGTGACCAAATTTTCACATTGAATGAGAATCAGGCAAGAAACAATGGTCTCAAACTGTCCGGAAATAGATTCAATTTGGAAGTAGGTAGAAACAACTTTGCCAACCGTGTAGTTAATGAATGGAATAAACTTCGTGCACAGGTAGTGCAATGTAGTTCAGTTCGAAGCTTTAAGAACCATTTAGATAAATACCTAAGTAAGATGCTGTAATGATTATGATTTATGTATATAACATAAATCATAATCATTACAGCATATTATTTGTTTTTGTTTTGTTATAATTTGACTGTCTGATTTTCATTTATTATTAGTTATATGTCAATTTATTATCATTTACTATTTACCTTTTTGTTTATTATTTTAACTATACCTATGCATTTGTTTATGTATTTTATTTGTTATTTACATTATTATAGTTTTTATTTATTATTAATATGATTATTTTTTTTCATCCGACCTAGATATGGATCAAAAGGTCTCCTGTCGGCATGCTCCGCCTTTGTAATCCTTTGAACTAGCCTACTAGGAATTTTTAGGGTCTCACTAATTGCCGAACGAACCGAACAAACCGAGAAAAGCCAAACAAAACAACAAAACCCAAACAAGGACGGGTTTTGCTCAAATGCACACTTCTATATATTTATGGTTGCATTATTTGAACTATTTTCTTTAAAGTGTGTGATTTCCATGTAATATGATCAAAGAGAACTTACGTTTTTATTCTCTGCAATTTTACCGACCCCGGCTACGACTCGTCCAGCCCGCCGTCTATGATTACTGGTGGTATGGATCAAACTACACTTTTAAGTTTCTTACTGTTGTGTTATTAGTGTAATAGACTACATATAGTTGAATTATTTAAACTCTTTTCTTTAAAATGTGTCATTTTCATGTAATTTGACCAAAGAGAAGTTATGTTTTAGCCTCTGCAGTATGACCGACCACAGCTACAAATACCGTAACAAATTAGCATATGGTTGCATTATTTGAACTATTTTCTTTAAAAGGTGTGATTTTCATGTAATTTGATCAAAGAGAAAAAACGTTTTTATCCTCTGCAAAATTACCGACCCCAGCTACGATTCGTGGTTACAAATTTACCGCTAGCCTGCCATCTATGTTCTGCGAATGCAGATCATCACTGAGCGTCAGGGTTGCCAGATTGGCGTTTTTAATACCAAATTTTGTATTTTTGGAATGTTTTTACTGTGTTTGGCAGGAAAATTTGTTGGGTGGCATTTTTGAGAATTTGGCATTATTGGGGAGCGTTTTTAAATGCCCGGTCGTGATTAGAGATCACTCTTTTACTTGTATCAAGAATTAAATGATGATGTATATGAATGATATAAATTTATCTTGGTTATATCATGTGGGAAATGTTGTAAAGATTTTGTGCCTAGCCAAAGGATGTTTCAGCTCTTCTTTAGTGAAAATATGTAATAACGCAGTAGTGCACCAAACATTTCTAAATCTGATGATGCTTTTGATTATAATTTATTGTAGAGGATACCAAAAAGTTTACTTAGGAACTTAAACGTAATGTATGGAGTAATACATTTTATTTTAGTTATTGGTATTTTTTCTTTCTCACATAATACGGAGTATAATATATTTTATTTTGGAAGTTCATATCTTTCTTTCCTTTTCACACAATCTTGAAATAGATTTATTTCAGAGGATGGTGGTTTATTACAGTACCACTAGAATTAAATGATGATGTACATGAATGATATAAATTGATCTTGGTCATATCATGTGACATTGTTTTATATTGGCTAGTCAACAGTAAAAAAATATATTATATTGTAATTGTAGTTATACACATTATTTTTAACTACTTGATCTTGGTTATATCATGTGGTATTGTATTATATTGGCTAGTCAACAGTAAAAAATATTTTTCATATTGTAATTGTAGTTATATACATTATTTTTAACTACACATGTAAAACCAAAATACAAAAAAAAATCTTAGAAAATGTAATGGTTGGCATTTTTGGGGCATGTTTTAAAAACATTTTGGCAGCATTTTGTCAGAATTTGGCATTTTTCCTGGTAGAAAACCTGGCAACCCTGGTGAGCGTGGTTGATGAAGTTGGCCAAAAACATAATACTTGTAGAATTTCTTGTGAGGTTCGAACATGTGGGGCATATTTGCATACTAACTTGAATAAAGGTAGAGTGAACATTTTTATTTTAAAAACTGTTGTTGTTTATTTCTTTATAATACAAAGATTACATAAATATCGCATACAATTAAATACAAAATTTTCATTAAATTTTATTTAAAATACGCTAAACAAAATTTATAAGCTATGAAATATTGCGTACATTGTATTACACAAAGTAGACCACTTGAAAAAAGAAACTAATGAAGCAGAGCGCTTTCTTATATTACATATTCAATGCAAAAAGTACATAGTTGAATAGAAATACATATTTTATATATACATAAAAAGTGAATACAAAAACTCCCATTAAATATTGACGTCAACTTCGCCGTGTTCCATCATGCCAACCAAGAAGACCACAGAATGGACTGGGATAATGCACCAATTATATTCAAATTCCATTGTAGCTTTCAAAGTGGTACCATCGCAAATGCCAAGATATTCCGCAAACTACGTTCCAAGAACTCGGTGTGATGTCCCTTGGGTACGGGTGCAACTCTTGCGTAACAAACTGGCGCTTCGAGGATAAACTGTTGCTTTTTTGTATAACCATAGTAGTTTGTTGCAGGAAGCGCAAAAAGGGAACAAATATTTTTGTGCAATACACCAAGTACATCAACACCTATAACCTTAGGCAAGTTTGAAGCTCATCTGGAACCTGATACGAATGCCGTTGCGGTCCTTGACAAGTGTGGTGGTGTGAAGAACTGAACGATTCATGTAACAGGGGATGGAATTACCAGTTCAACTCTTTTTCGGTAGCACTGTGCGGGAATTAGCACCTAGCCACGAATTTACGAGTGCGGACAACAATCTAAAAAGGCAAGAACAACGACCCTACGTGGGATGTTCTGTGCCCTCTCTTCCCGAACGCGACGCTCCTTCTGTGCACCCGCCACTTGGAGGAAAATGCAAAACGTCATCTAAATGCTGAGTCCACGGAACAATCAAGGAAAAATGAAACTGTGAATGAGAGGTCTCATATGATGCACCTAAAATTCGATAAGGATTTACCGAAGTTCGCAAAGTACTTTAGTGAGAAACTGTTCCCTCGTTGCGTTCTCATGTGTTTCAACCTCAACGAAATTATAATCTTCTGTTCAAATTGACCAATAACAACTGTGAAAGTATGAACCACGCTCTCACCTTCCACCCACTAGGGCACAACAACTCTCCCACTGGGGTGCTGTTACCCGCATTGTATATTAATGTATACATCCATGTACATAATTTATACAATAAACCTTTATTAATTGATTAACCATTGTCACATTTAGTCTTCGGACATTTAGTCTTCGGACATTTAATATCCGGACATTTAGTCCTCGGACATTTAGTCTTCGGACATTCAGTCTTCGGATATTTAGTCTTCGGACATTTAGTCTATGGACATTTAGTCGTCTGACAATTAGTCTTCCTTTGAAAAATAACTGTGAACATTTAGTCTTCGGACATTTAGTCTTCTGGGCAATTAGTCCTCATCTTCAAGTTATATTAGGATAATCAGCTTAAAACATCAGTATTAAGACAAAAAGTAAAGATTGTAATTTATGTATAGATAATTCTTTATTATTCATAGGCACATATAATATACATTATTTTAAATACAATGTAATATAATCATTCAAAAAAGATTGAAATTTATGTATAGATCATTCTTTATATATATAGACACATATAATATACATTATTTTCAATACAACGTAATATAATCATTCACAATAATAAATTTACAATTATATAAGACGAGTAGAATTACCGGTATTTGTCAACGTTGTAGCACAGATATCATCATGAAAAACACAGTTTATTGAAACTTTTAGTTCATGATCGCAGACTTCTTCCAACATGACGAAGGAAATAATTGGCATTTGATATGCCATCGCAATGCTGCTCGCACATGTATTTAAGTTTATTCTGAAGTTGGACATGTTTACGCTTAACTCGTTTCTTTGTTTACTTAAAATTTAGAACACCAAAATGCCATTATTATATTTTGAGCACCAACATAACTACTTTGGTCATTCTTTATTTATACTTTATTTACTTTCATTTATTTATTTATGAATGAATGGATGAATGAACATAAAAAAAATCCTTTTGGTGCCAAATAAGTCGCTTAACGCACGAAACCTGTTTATTATCTAACTATACCTTTGCATTTATTTATGTATTCTAATTGTTATATACATTATTATAGTTTTTATTTATCAATTTTTTATTATTATGATTTTTTCTCGTATCCGACCTAGATATGGGCCAAAAGGTCTCTTGTCGGCATGCTCCGCCTTTGTAATCCTTTGTAATCTCGCAACACGAGGCCCGAGTGCACCTAGACGTGTGAGACTGGGACATTATCCTGCCAGAGTGAGATTCCTCAAGAAGGGGGAAGTCTCGGGTAGCAGTACTTTCGGTAATTTCGGTGTGGTGTAGCACGTCAATCAGAGATAGAGACTAGGGTAAATGACAGGGCGTAATCGATGTGATGAGCAATCGAGCGTGAATGTTCTCCATTCAGAATCTATTGTATCTCTCCGGATAAAAACGTAACTTCTCTTTGATCATATTATATGGAAATTACACCTTTTAAAGAAAATAATTCAACTATATGCAGTCTATTACACTGAAAACACAATAGTGTTTCTAAATAGAATGAAGTTTGATCCATACCACCCAGGCACGGATCCAGGATTGTTATTGGGGGGGGGGGGGGGCGACAAGCGATAACCGATACGGAGAAACACCCCCAAGAATATAACAAATCTTAAATTCAAACTTACCCAAGGTTATAGGTGTTGATGTACTTGGTGTATTGCGCAAAAATATTTGTTCCCTTTTTGTGCTCCCAGCAACAAACTATTATGGTTATACAAAAAAGCAACAGTTTATCCTCGAAGCACCAGTTCGTTACGCAAGAGTTGCACCAGTACCCAAGGGACATCTCACCGAGTTCTTGGAACGTAGTTTGCGGAATATCTTGGCATTTGCGATGGTACCATTTTGAAAGCTACAATGGAATTTGAAAATAATTGGTGCGTTATCCCAGTCCATTCTGTGGTCTTCTTGGTTGGCATGATGGAACACGGCGAAGTTGACGTCAATATTTAATGGAGTTTTTGTATTCCTTTTTCATGTATATACAAAATATGTATTTCTATTCAACTATGTACTTTTTGCATTGAATATGTAATATACGAAAGCGCTCTGCTTCGTTAGTTTCTTTTTTCAAGTGGTCTACTTTGCATAATACAATGTATGCAATGTCATATTTCATAGCCTATAAATTTTGTATAGCGTATTTTAAATAACATCTAATTAAAATTTTGTATTTAATTGTATGCAATATTTATGTAATCTTTATATTATAAAGAAATAAACAACAATAGTTTTTAAAATAAAAGTTTTCACTCTACATTTATTCAAGTTAGTATGCAAATATGCCCCACATGTTCGAACCTCACAAGAAATTCTACAAGTATTATGTTTTTGGCCAACTCCATCAACCACGCTCAGCAGGGTTGCCAGGTTTTCTACCAGGAAAAAAGCCAAATTCTGACAAAATGCTGCCAAAAACTGCCAAATTGTTTTTAAAACATGCCCCAAAAATGCCAACCATTACATTTTCTAAGATTTTTTTTTGCATTTGGTTTTACATGTGTAGTTAAAAATAATGTGTATAACTACAATTACAATATGAAAAATATTTTTTACTGTTGACTAGCCAATATAAAACAATACCACATGATATAACCAAGATCAAGTAGTTAAAAATAATGTGTATAACTACAATTACAATATAATTTGTTTTTACTGTTGACTAGCCAATATAAAACAATGTCACATGATATGACCAAGATCAATTTATATCATTCATGTACATCATTTAATTCTAGTGGTACTGTAATAAACCACCATCCTCTGAAATAAATCTACTTTCAAGACTGTGTGTGAAAAGGAAAGAAAGATATGAACTTCCAAAATAAAATATATTATACTCCGTATTATGTTAGAAAGAAAAAATACCAATAACTAAAATAAAATGTATTACTCCATACATTACGTTTAAGTTCCTAAGTAAACTTTTTGGTATCCTCTACAATAAATTAAACCAGTTTATTAAACAACCTCCTAGAGACTCTGACATACATAAATAGAAAATACATTTGTGACTTTTCTATTGTGTCTAAATATAATCAAAAGCATCATCAGATTTAGAAATGTTTGATGCACTACTCCGTTCATACATATTTTCACTAAAGAAGAGCTGAAACATCCTTTGGCTAGGCACAAAATCTTTACAACATGATATAACCAAGATAAATTTATATCATTCACATACATCATCATTTAATCCTTCATACAAGTAAAAGAATGATCTCTAATCACGACCGGGCATTTAAAAACGCCCCCCAATAATGCCAAATTCTCAAAAATGCCACCCAACAAATTTTCCTGTCAAACACAGTAAAAACATTCCAAAAATACAAAATTTGGCATTAAAAACGCCAATCTGGCAACCCTGACGCTCAGTGATGATCTGCATTCGCAGAACATAGATGGCAGGCTAGCGGTAAATTTGTAACCACGAATCGTAGCTGGGGTCGGTAATTTTGCAGAGGATAAAAACGTTTTTTCTCTTTGATCAAATTACATGAAAATCACACCTTTTAAAGAAAACAGTTCAAATAATGCAACCATATGCTAATTTGTTACGGTATTTGTAGCTGTGGTCGGTCATACTGCAGAGGCTAAAACATAACTTCTCTTTGTTCAAATTACATGAAAATGACACATTTTAAAGAAAAGAGTTTAAATAATTCAACTATATGCAGTCTATTACACTAATAACACAACAGTAAGAAACTTAAAAGAGTGTAGTTTGATCCATACCACCAGTGATCATAAACGGCGGGCTGGACGAGTCGTAGCCGGGGTCGGTAAAATTGCAGAGAATAAAAACGTAAGTTCTCTTTGATCATATTACATGGAAATCACACACTTTAAAGAAAATAGTTCAAATAATGCAACCATACATATATAGAAGTGTGCATTTGAGCAAAACCCGTCCTTGTTTGGGTTTTGTTGTTTTGTTTGGCTTTTCTCGGTTTGTTCGGTTTGTTCGGCAATTAGTGAGACCGGAATTTTTAAATTTATTCGTAATCAATGTAACTATAAAAAAAATTCAACGTAACACTAATCTTGCTGGATTAATTTTTTACCACATTTCAATATGGCTGTAGGAAATTGTATACATTTCTACGGAACAAACGAAATTTGGTAACTACTGTACATGTAAAATATGTCCACCTATTGTAATGTTTTAAGTCTAACAAACTTCACATATGCATGTGGTGTGAGTCCATATTTTATAATCTCCATATTGTAGTGATTTATCAGCTGAGAAAGTAAATTCCTTTTTCAAGATCATACTTTACCTTCGCAGCGAGGTCTACTAGTCGTTACTGCAAGTCTGCAACCATGAAACAATGAACGAATTTCTTTTTGTATTTGCATTGGTTCATTGCAGCCTTTCAAGCACTTTTGATTTAGCGGATATTTTCAATTGTATATATTTTTCAAGAAAGCTATATTCTGTATGATATATGTATATATTTTTTTAGGATGGTCAATTTTCAACCGTGCATCTTACCTCGCTAACAGTCTCGCCTTCGAGTATTGAAAGAAAATTTGCATTTCAGCGGAATGTACAGTCACTCAAAAAAGTAGCGGTTGATAGTTTTAGGTGTTTGTGGGAGACGAGTGAAACAACAGAATCGATGTTGCTGTACAGCTCGTAGTCGTGACAGAGTTGCGCCCTACCCTTTCCCCCCCGTTAAAATACGTGCCGTAGAATAAGCATTTAATGTGTGAAGATGTGACAAGATTAAGAGTAATTATATTTGCACCGGCAAGATTTGTTCATATTTTATCGTTACTGAAATCACACACACACACACACACCTGAACCCCCTAAACTGTGGATGGAACACCAGAACTCATCTTATATATCATGTGGCAAGAGGTGACGACAAACAGCCGCTAAGTTTAATCCTACGGTAACAAATATCTAACAAGCGGATGTAAGAGGCAGTAGTGTTGGAGTGAGGCGCGTGGCATAGCAGACAGTTGGTCATGTGGACCCCCTTCTGTCTACCGTGTTAAACTTATCTACCACATACAGGGTTTGTTCAAAATAAAGAAACCATATTTCTTATTTTCTTTTCATCGTATAACAGATCCCGTTTTCTGTTGAGAAAGCATCAATACGTCACTGCTCCGGAAGTGTCTCGCTTTTTATCACATTTTCCGCTGTAGCCTCACTGGCATGTGTAAGTCAAATATCTAAACAGCACTTGCTACCTCTGATGGTTTCTGTCGACTGTGAAGCATTATGAATGTAATACGAATTCCATTCGAGGGCGTACCAACAGTTTCCAAGTATTTTGAACAATGTGTCAGAGTTTAGCGTTTACTTACGTCCATTTACGTACAATTTCTTACCGATACTTTTTTTTAGCGATCGTACATAATAATTTTCACATATCAACATTCATTTTTTTTTACTTTCTTTCTCCACCTGATCAGACTTTGTATAAGGAAAATGTATACTTCCATACTTCCAAAAACAATCAATACATGGGTCGCATCATGACCCGTGCTCCTAATTGGCGCGAGGTCAAAGTCCATGCCTGGAAAGTCGGACACAAAAAATTCTCATGGTGCTAAGTCACCAAGTATGAGATGTGCATTCCTCAAAGAATCCAGTGTTCATCACCAGGTGGTCAGGCGATGCTCTAGTTGAGTCATCGCAGGGACTGATGCTAGTACTGCACGTGAATTCCTCAAGGAGGCTTTGTCCCACCCTTGGGCCTCAAGGAAACTTTGGTCGATCCGACGCAGCCGGGTGACGCAGGTGTGTCCCATGGGATCTCATTGCAGGTCGGCAAGATCGTGGGACGGGCCAGTAGAAGAGATAAGGAAAGGAGGAGTGAGGGTAATTTTCCTAAAGGTCAGGAACACTGGGAAGATGTTACTTCTCTTCCGCTTGTGTGTTTATAACACAATCGGAAGCGTGATTGTCTCCCATTCGCTTAGTTGTGGGTTCGAATCCCGCACACTCCGATTCCTAGTATTGACTGCATATTACCTGCATCTCCAACGGTCCAAGAAGCACACAATAGGGCAAAGGCGACAGCTTCGGTCGCAGCTACTCAGCGCCTCCTGGCGTTAGATTCTCACGGTCTTCCTTTCCTAACAATTTGAATTGAGTCTGCCTCCAATGAATACAACTAAGTACACGTACACTTCCCCACTTATGAACCACGAATGGACTTCGTGGGACAATGGGTTGCAGGAATAGAGGGTCGAAAGAACTCTGAATAGGTTTAGCGTCAATAATAGGTTTATGCAGTTGAATGCAAGTGCCGTGCCATATGTTCCTATTTTTTCCTTGTCTGGGTCTGGGGCTGTTGGTCTGCGGTTGGAGAGGGAATTTTGAAGTTCTGTTTTTGTAAATATTCGGTTGTATTCTAGATATTAGGTGTAAATTCAGGAGGCAAACGGGATTTGAAGGAAGTCTTCTGAGACAGGAATTCGGGTTTGTGATTTGTATGGTTAGAGGTCTGTTACCATGATCCTTCCAGTGTCTCTCTGTCACTTAAATGGCTAAGAAAATGAGTTGGTTGCTATCTACGAGATTAGGAAAACAGTAGGAAAGTGATTTGTTGGATGTTTGCTGCATCAGTTCCTATTTTGGAGTTGAAATTGGGGATCTGAGAGGTGATTGATGATATTTAGGTTGGCCATGATGATCGATGTGCTTGATATCACTCAACGATTGTGAGGTCTTGCTTTCTTGAAGAGCAGTGAGGTCTCTGGAGTGGTGATGGAAGGCCATTTTCCTTGCCCTGTACGTGTTCCAATAGGCAACCAAGCGCTGACACGTGGACAGGGAAGTCACAGTGGCAGACAAGGATTGGCTGCAGATGCTAAGTGATTTAGTTAGATATTAGGTTAGGTTAATGGTGAGTAGACTGATGAAGATGTTCCTGTTTTTAAGGAATACATTATATAATGCGTGGCAGAAGGACTTTAGAAGTGGAAATGGTATTGGAAGATGAGTGTAACAAGTAATTTACCCACACCTTCCTAAAAAATACAATGGGAAAAGAAGAGAGAAAACAAATATAATAACAAGATAAAAAAAAAAAAAACCTCGTTAGCTCCCCTAGAAGTGCTTTGAAAATATATTCAATAGGAATGATGACAAATTTCCTTGAAACAGTAAAACGAAAACATTTCAACATTTTATCAATAAATATTATATACCAGACTTCACTTCTCGTAGGATGAACATACAGAGAGTAAGATCCCTAGTCCCATAACTCAGTTCCACTTTGTCGCCATTTACGATTCGCATAACAATCACGGTGGCATATTTTCCCCTCCCTATCACAGGGGAAAGAAAAAGTGTACCCAAAGAATTGGTAAAAGACGGTTTCAAGGGAACAGCATAAAGGAAAGATTAATGGGTAAGCACTTTGTAAATAAAAGGTGCCTAATTTTACCGGAATTAGTTTTTAGTACTTCCCAAAGTCAATAATAGCTAAATAAATAAATTACACAAAAAGTCATTCGTTTTTCAACAATTGCAACTTGAGATAATTGATCCTATCCCAAAAAACGTCGTCTGCTTCATCCATTTTCCCAAAACCAATCCGTGGCGCCATCTGTTCTGCAGTGACGTCATGAGTCATATTCCTTCTTCATGTATTGTCATTGTGTTTGATGAATGGTGATCTCGTCGAGTGTCGCAAGCTATGTAATACAACATTTAGGAAATATGAAAGTAAAAAAGAACTACTAAGGAAAATACACGATTGGGATGAAAATAATAGGAGGAAAAATGTGGAGAATAATGAAATATTGATAACATATAGAACTAAGAGAGAAAGACAGGAGAAGAAAGTTTACTATAACCGCTCAGAATCAATAACATTATTTACCTACAGAATATACACGTAGAGCTAAATGATAGGGCTAAATTCTCTTACAATAATACTAAATATTTTTTTTAAGAATAAGCAAAACAAATGATAAGAGATGTTGTTTTTGGAAAATTGATCAGATTTATCAGATAAACTAAAAAATAAAAGCAGGAGAAATAATAAGTGAATAAAAATACACAGAATAAATATAACAAAAGGGAAAATAAAACAAAATAACACAGAAGATAGATTAATTGGGAAGACAGGGTTTTGTTAGGGGTCCCAACATTAAATTATGTAATTCAAGTTACATAAAACCAAGTTCTCCTACAGGCAGACACAGACAACTTGACTTACTAATTTTTAAACTGCAGTTTTTTTTTCTGAATTTAGAGAAACAATACTGACTAAACATTATATGATTTTTTCTTTAGACCTTTACTCATACTGAAGCTTTACAAAGGATTGCAAAGGAGGAGCATGCCCACAGGAGACCTTTTGATCCATAACTAGGTTGGATGCGAAAAAAAGTTGTAACAACGATAAATAAATAAACAAGTAAAAAATATAACAGCATAAATAATAAACAAAATAAATAAATGGATATAGTTGAATAATAAACAAAGAGGAAAATAATAAATAATAATAAATTGACAGATACATGATAATAAATGAAAATCAAGCAAATAATAATAAACAAACAGACAAATAATAACAAACAAACAAATAATATAAAATAGATGGCAGACATTACAGCATCTTGCTTAGGTGTTTATCTAAACGAATCTTAAAACTTCGAACTAAACTGCATTGCACTGCCTCTGCAGAAAGTTTATTCCATTCATTAACTACACGGTTGGCGAAGTTGTTTCTACCCACTTCAAAATCAAATTTATTTCTTAACAGTTTGAGACCATTATATTTCTTGTCGGATTCTCATTCAATGCGAAAATTTTGGTCAATCCCCTTTAGAATCTTAAAGACCTGTATTAAGTCACCTCTGAGTAATTTTTTTTTGGGGGGAGAACAGATTAATAGGTTTTAGTCGAATTTCGTATAATTTATTGTTGATATTTAGAATAATGTTTATGGCTTGTCGTTGTAATTTTCCAATATTTCTATATAACCTAACAAACCTAACTTTCTTAACCTAAACCAACCTACCTAACCTAACTTCACCTGCAGATTACCACCGGGGTTTTGTCCGAGTATGACCTATTTCACTCATTGGGGTTTTGTACGTTGGGTGTATGGTCCGTTCACCCGTATACTACCCTTGCTTTTTTGAGTGCCCAAAGGCAGCATTACAGAACCAACATTCACACTGGTAAGCACCAACACGATTTTTTTTTTCAGAGATATATTCCGGTTCGAGTTTATAGCATATAACTATGACGCTTATCCACATATCTTGGTTGTTGTCAGATATATCTAGGGAGCTGAGACTACTTTCAAAAGACGATGAAACTCTCAATATCGCTGAATTAATACCGTCTGGTTTGCTACAGGACGCTTGGAGTGGTTCACAACTCATGACCTCATCGCAACTAATACCAAGAGATGGCGCTGTACGTGGAAAGAATTAGCCTCACTTTACGACGGAATTAGCTTTAACGACTCTTACCAATTTTCAAGTTGTGGCTGAAGATAGAGATACTGTACTTTATAAGGTAAACGCAGGGTGATTAACGCGAATGGTCAAGTCCCGAAGCTTGAGCATCAATTTGTCACAATTTGAGATGAAAATTAACTTGCTATGCTTTTTTATCATAACAATGTGTAGGAGCAGATCATCAACCACTCATTTACCCGTCATTCTCTTTTGAAAATTTGTGGTACACCAATTGGTGTTGCATTGTTGTCCTTGAGATACATCAGTGATATAAAAAAAAAAAAAAAAAAAAAAAAAAAAAAAAATCGAAATCGAAATGTTGGTAGAAATCAGGCTCGGGTCAATCAGTGTCCCAAACGTCCCTTTCACAAAGGCGAGGATGAGGGGGACGAAAACGACAGGCCCTATCTAGTGACCAGCAAAAACAAACAACACACCGAGTGATGTGAACATAAGAAAATAAGAATGAAGGGGACTGCAAAAGATAATGAGGCCTACACTAGGCAGTTCCATAAACGCGGCGCGCACTTGTTGGCTACTTGGTGACATTTCTATTTCCTGACTCTCTTATCTTTCTTTATTGTCCTTGGCCTCTGCCCCAACCCCCACCCTCAATCCCCGCCCGTTGGGGGTACACCACGCCCAACATTGTTCCCTGTAGCATAAGAGACGTGATATTCTTAGAGCCTATTACGTAAGGTCACGTCATTTCACCAGCAGACTTTGTGACAGTATATATATATATATATATATATATATATATATATATATATACATATATGTATGTATATATATATATATATATATATATATATATATATATATATATATATATATATATACTGTATATATAATCAGAGCCATCCTAACTCCACTGCTGAACAAAAGGCCTCCTTCATAGCATTCCACGACTCACACGACCGCACCAACCTCTGCCACATAACTCCTGCGAACTTCTCAATCTCGTCTCTCCACCTTCTGTTTGGTCTCCCTCTTCCACGCTTCCCATCTCGCGGCGTCCACTCAGTAACACACTTGCTCCATCGCTCATCACTCGTTCGCACCAACTTACCTGCCCAATTCCACTTCCTCTTTTTTTTTACCGCCTCCACAATATCTTTCACTCTAGTCTGCTTTCTCATCCAACTTGCTCTCTTTCTGTCTCTCAGCGTTATTCCCATCATTGATCTCTTCATTCTCCTCTGTGCAGTCCTTAGCTTTGTTTCCATCGCCTTCGTCAGTTTCCAAGTCTCACACCCGTAGATTATTGCTAGCAGAATGCATTGTTTGTAAAGTTTATGTTTCAAACATAAAGGTAGAGAGCCTCTCAGGATTTTATCATACTTACGAAACACTTTCCAACCAATTGTAATACGTCTTTTTTCATTATCATGATCATTGGTTATTTTCACCATCTGGCCTAAATAATTATACTCTTCAACTTCCTCAAGACTTTCACCATCGATTATAATCTCTTTACTTTGAACTTTCATGTTGAACATTACTTTGGTTTTACTCTTATTCATTTTTAGACCTACTTTGGGACTTTCCTTGTTCAGATCACTCAGCATATCTTGCAAGTCTTCTGCTCTTTCTGAAATAAGAATAATGTCATCCGCAAACCTTAGGTGGTACAAATAGAATATTTATCGTAAATTAATGGGGATGTGGAAATCAAATATTTGCCTTGAAATAGTTTGAAAAAAATTATGTGAGGAAAGGAAACTATTGTACTTGTCTTTCATGGACTTGGAGAAGGCATAAAACTTAGTAAATATTGTAAATATTAGAAGAATTATGAGTTCAGTTGCAGACAGGTTTACAAAGATCAACTCTTCATTTGTTGTCATTCCTTGTCCCTCCAGCCAATTCACCAAGTAAATTGAGACATCGACAGAGCAATCGTGAGGTTAGGTTAGGTTAGGTTAAGTTAGTTTGTTAGATTACGTTAGTTTAGCCTAGGATAAGTTAAATTAAGTTAGGTATGGATAAATTAAGTTAGCCTTGGATAAGTTAGTGTAGATTAGGTTTGGATAAATTATGTTAGGTTAGGCTAGGCTAGGTTAGGTTAGGATAAGTTAGGTTTGATTAGGTTATACCTAAACATTGTTCTAAAGTAAAATTTCACGGAAAATAGAATGATCACAGAAACACCCTAATGAATGACCATTTCTAAGTTTAACAATATAGACTTTAGTTCAATTAGGTTAGACCAGCGCTTCCTAACCAAGGTTCCTTGAGGGTTTGCCAGGGTTTTCTTGAGAGATAGTGATGAAGTGAACATTCTAGAAAAAAAGTCTCCAGTTAATATGTACTTAAATCAATTTTCAGAAAAAGAAATGTTGTTTTTATTTTCTAAACCTGCAAAAAACCTGAAGAAGACAATTTTCTTTTTGTCCTGAGGAGGTTATCAGAATAAAGTATGTTTGCTTCATGAAAGAGAAATAGATAAATTAAGATTATAAAATGTTCTTTCATGTAGGAGTTCCTTGGGACATCATACTTGTTGGGAGGGTTCCGGGATATTGCAAAGGTGGGGGCAACGCTGCACTAGACTATGTCATTGATTGCTGCCAAGTGATGGTCAGAAGCCTATTCCAGGAGGCGCGTAACTGCGGCTGAAGCCGTCACTTACTGTGCACTTTAGGGACTGTTGGGGCAGAGAAGTGCGAGGTTCGAACCCAGGGCTAAACGAATACGAGGTCAGCTCGCTTTCGATTACGCCACCAGCGCACTACATCGGAAGGCTAGGACGGTGCCCCTCACAGAGGACTTTGTAGCGTGGAATTTAATGAACCATGCCCTTGGTTCAACTTCGCCGGTGGCAGGAATCGAACCGACACCCCCTCGACCTTCTCCGCAAGTAACGACGCCCTAACCCACTCAGCCAGAGAGCTTCCTGTTGTTTAAAGTTTCAACATAAACTCTTTGTTGATCAAATGTAGCCCGATGCGACAGTTGTTAAGATTTTGTCCACATTTTTCTTTATCCTGACTGCCACCAAGCATTTCATTCAGCTAAGGGAAGCTCCTAATCTAAAGTTAATCGCACCTCGATCCAATTACTGGGGATATTTTTATTCTGGCTGTCGCCTGGCAATTTAATTCAACCGAGAGAAGTTCATAGTTTAGCCTGAGGGTTAAATCTGTTTCCATTCGGTTTGTTTGCTGATTTATGTCTTTATTCTGGCTAATTCCCGCTATTTAAAGGTATTTTCTTTTTAAAGTTAATTCTTATCTTTTTGTTTACATATTTATTTATTTATTTATTTATCTATTTAATCATCTATTTATGTACATATTTTTTGGTAGGAGGCCGCCTTTAGTGAAAAGATTCAGAGCCTTCTATTAAAAAAAGTGTACAGTTATCTTATTTTCCTCTTCACTACTTCCTCCTTCTCCTTTTGTTTCCCCTCACAACCTTCCCCCTCCTAACCTCCTCCTCTTCCTCCTCCACTTCCCCCTCCTGACCCTCGAGTCTTATAAAAGCGGAGTACGCCAGGTCCAGTCTCAGGCGACTCGCTGATCGCGGGAGAGAGAGGAATACCTAGTCCCTCCTCCCTTCTTCCTTTCCCCCTCCTCTACCTCCTCCTCATCTTAGGACAGTCGAAAGACATAGTCCTCAAAGCTAACTCACCCTCGAACTCAACCCGAGCTAAATCGAAATCTGTCGATATTTTCCCCTTACTTCCCTTGACCACTCTATCTCGCCCGGCGAGTCCGTCGTCAGTCTTCGAGACGAAGATCCTCCCGAAGAAGTCCGATACAAGACTTTAGTTTCTTTTTTATTTTCGAGTGAGACAAGACCCAAGGAACCATGGAAAACGCAGAGCTCTACGTCAGTAGCAACGGTCTTCAGCGCCGTGATGCCCTCATGGTCCTCAGGGGCGCTTTGCCCGCCATGAACTGGGAACCTGAAGGGGAGAAGATCCTTGATATCGGCTGTGGCTCAGGTGCGGCGAAGGTAGTCTAAGATGTCGGGTTCTCTCGATCTCAAGTTTCCTCGATTTCTAGTTCTCTCGCCATCGTGTTTTCTCGATCTTGAACTTTCTTTGGTTTCGAGTTCCTCCAATTTCAAACTTTCTCGAACTGGAGTTCTCTCAGTCTCGATCTTTCTGTTTCGAGCTATTGTTTTCCATCTCGGGTTCTCTCGATCTCAGTCTTTTTCTATCTTGTGTTTTCTGTCTTAGGCCTCTAGATCTTCCGAACTCCGTAGAGTAACTCGGCGATTGCTAAGCACTGATCAATGGCTGAATCAGTAGACTCGATCACATGATTGTGTACAATGACGGTCATCTTGGAAAAGGCGGCACTGGCGGGCATTGCAGCATATCTTATCCCTGTTCTTCACATTTGTCACGATGTGCTTCGTGAGCGTATTATTTATTCGACAGCCAGTCAGCGGGGCGGAACGACTTCACTCAGGTCTAATAGAGAATAACTCTACTACGAGCTGTCGGCAGGTAATAATAGAGTTCACATTCTCAACAGTCGTTCTCTTCCACAATTTCCGAGGAAGTGTGCCCTTCAACGGCGTAGTCGCTCGATGCAGTGGTGTGGTTGATACCACTTGGTCGCTCTGCATTACCAATCGAGGATCATTGTCGTTTTTACTCCAGCGCCGAGTGGAAGGGTAGAGGTACTGTAGAGCAGGGGTTCTCAACCTCTTTCCTTATGTACCCCCGTTCTTATGTCTTGCTGTTGTTTAGCCTCTTAGAAATCCCATCACTAGTGACTAGAGCCCTAGTGTATCCACTAGGTATTACTAGTTTTCGATTCATTGTCCTAATTGTGAACAACTGTGGCCTACAAGGGCTCATTGAACCATAGGTCGAGAACCACTGGTGTAGGAGTATGAACTCTACCATTACCTACTGGAAAGGAAGTGTTCGGAGTGAAGTACTTGCCTAGTGGAAGACATTAACCAATGGAGCCTTGGTCAACTGATACGTTTTCGAAATGACATTGGACGCTTGTGAGGTCACTCACGTTGGGAGGTTGCAAAGGGAACATGCTTCTCTCTGTGTTTTTTGTGGCTGTGGGCCCCGTGGGGGATGCCTTCATGTGCTCTTTCATTATGATTCATTTCTCAGTCATATGGAGACATTAAACCACGGAGATATAAGATCAAGGGAATGTTGTATAGTGGGAACGCGTTGATATACTCATCACATAAAAAAATCTAAAGAGTTAGGTCATTGAGAGGAACTACAGTAAATGGGCAAAAAGTTGACCTAGCTGAGTTGTGCTGACAGCATTCAAAGAAGCTCGAGTTGTAGACTTAGGGGGGCAGTGTTTCTTGACTCATTTCGATTTACGGATCACCTGGCGAGCGCAGTTAGAAAATACGTCATGGATATATCCTGGCAAACGTTTTGGTGTGTAACATATATTTATTACAAACAAAAACATAAGACATTATCTAAAACAGTTGCTAATATTTTTCATGCTGCATGTTTAACACATCTAAAAACATAACCACTAATCTCCAGTTCATTACCAAATACAGTGGACGTCTGGACCACAGAAAAGAAAAAAATAATCATGGATCAGTAAAGAACCACTATCGTAGAAAAACTGGCTCTGAGGGACAGTACATCGCCTTTTGTCCGTGTTTTACGGATCGGTCACAAGACTTCTTGCCTAGTGGAAGGAATTAACAGATGGAGTCTTGGTTGGCTACTCGACAGCCCGTTAGAGAACCTAGATTTCATTATTCAAGTCTGACATGCAGTTATTCTGTTTCAAGAATACCATTTCTCTCTGGCAGGTGATGAGAGAGAGTTCAAACAGTGGTACAGTATACTGAAAAAGTGACCAATCTCTAGTCATGATATTTTGCAATTCAGGCGAATCACTTATGAATTTGTAACTCATGATGGCAATTGATCCCTTAAACCTAGCGGCGTGAGGTTGTCCATAAGAATAGAAATGGTGGTGAACTACAGCCCATATCAACAACCTCTCAAACCTGGTGATATGTTTTAGTTTTGTTTGTTGGTAAACTTAACTCTTTTAACCTCCTTCAGTTCAATAGCATAGTGTATCTATTTTGCTCTGGCTGGTAGGTGATCCCACTAGAAAGCAGCGTAACTGGGGCAACAGTTGGTGTCTGCTCATTCAGTGCTGACTTATTTCTGTATCAGTTTGTATCTATTCATGTAGTGATTCTTCAACTCTGCTCCTCCTTCTGATGTCAGGCGACGTGACGAGGAACCTTCTGCTGCCCCTGCTGCCCACTGTGGACCAGGTAGTGGGTGTGGATGTATCCCATGACATGGTCACCTTCGCTTCCAAGAACTTCGAGCACAACAGCTTGTCCTTCAAGCAGCTTGACATCGCCCGGATAATTCAGCCCAGGCAAATCTTCCCAGAGGGATTCACTAAGGTATGCAAACCATTTCGTTGTCTGAGAAACTATTCTTCATCAGGATAGAAACCACAAGAAAGGTAGGGGTGTTCTGTTGTACGTTAAAAGCAATGTCTGTGTTTTAGAGAAAGTGTAACAGGATGCATATGGTAGTTTGTGGGTAGAATTAACCCAAACAAATGGATAAAAGATAAATGTTGGTGTAGTATATACATTACATTGGTGTAGTATATACATTATCATTAGCAGACAACAAACTGTTGTTTCAAGAACTGTCTAGTTTCTGCAACCGGGACTTATTGGTAATAGGTGATTTCAATTTTACTGACATTAATTGGATGACCCTAGAACATGGCTATATAGGTAGTCGCTTGATAGCTTTTCTCGGTGACAATTACTTAGTTCAGCACGTAAAAGAACCCACAAGACATGGAAATTTACTCGATCTATTGATCACTAACCGCGAAAGCATGATAACTGATGTAGAAGTTGGTGAAACCATTGCAAGTAGTGATCACAGCTTAGATTCAAACTGCTAATTTTTTTTTAGAATAAATACTTGTGTATCTAAAATACCAGATTTCAGTAAAGTTCAGTCCATAGGACTACGTCAGGAGCTTCAGCTTACAGATTGGGAGGCAAAATTAAGCCTAAGACCTGTAGATTAGATATGGGAAATCTTTCAAAATACGCTTACTAAGATGATTCATACTTACATCCCGTTAAAGGACAGACGCCCCCCAAATCAGGATCGCCCAAAATGGCTTGACAAAGAACTGAAAAAAAGTATTGCTAAAAAGAGACAATCTTATTAATTCATTTATTTGTTTATCATTATTACAATTTTTTCACATCCAAAAGGTCTCCTGTCGGCATGTTCTTCCTTTGTAATCCTTTGTAGAATGCTATTACATGATATCCTCCTGGGTAGAATGTTCAATAAGGTTCAATGGACAAACTTGTATCATTTGTATCCTCGAATCCTTTATTTTACTTTGTTGAAACCTTCAGTTCTTAGCTGGTTTGAAGACCTTAAAAAAAATAGTCTCTAGTGCACTGCTCCACGGATGCCAGAGTTGACCCTCTCAGCTTATAAAACTGCCTGTCCTTAGTCAGAGCAAATTCAGAGCTGGGCGCGTTCCTCGGTGTCCTGACTATATGTGTCAGTCAGGACACCGGAATACGCACCTAGGAACGCACCGAGGAATGCGCCCAGCTCTGAGCAAATTCCGTTGCCGACGTCACCACCTTGAAGTGTATAAGTGCCTGAAAACCAGAATGTGTCTTCACATTTGCTGTTGAATGCTTTCAGGCCCGGTAGTTGCTTCTATGTAATGTTTTGTTTAATGTCAATTTTATTTAGCTTAAAGAAATTTCTTGGTATCAAAGAGTTAAAGTGTCAGTTGCAGCTAGATGAAAAGATATCTGGAGGAAGAAAGTTATATAATTCCCAACAGAAGAGAAGAAAAGCGCTTCTGATTTTTTTTTTTTTTTTTTTACAAAAGGGGTAAAAAAGCAGAATCTGCAGGATGTGGTATTGGGTCGGAGTTTGGTGGCCAAAAACGCCATATTCTGAAAAGGAGCGACCTGTAAGAACCACAGTGATGGCATATTGCGTATTGAAGAAACTATTTCATCGTCTGCAGTAGATCCATAGTGGACCATGTAGTAAGATCTCTGGAATGGGGAACCACGGATTCACCCACTTCAGAATGGCGACAATTACGAATCACTCTAACGAAGACATTACCGTGTTGCAGATCTTCTCGTTCTACTGCCTGCATTGGATCCCGGACCAGGAGCAGTGCCTCACGAATGTCCTTCAGCTTCTGCAGCCAGGCGGAGAGGCCCTTCTCGTCTTCCTGGCACAACATCCGCTCTTCACCATGTACGAACGCATGGCAGAGAAACCCCGCTGGGCTGAATACATGAAGGTACACATCGGGCATGACCCGAAGCCTCTTTTTTATGTCCTGTAATCCTACAAATAGTACATCTGAGCTGAGTTCCTGTGTTCATTTTCTCATCTCCCGGTTTGGGTCGAGACAAGGCGAGAAAAAATAATCTGGCTAAGGCTGCGTTTCGCCTGGCGTAAACGGTTACGATGAAACTAGTCTGGAGAATCAACAACACGATTCATGAATCGTCTTGATTTTTTGTGAATTGAATCGATTCGATGGTTCGATTGGTGTAAACGCAACCTAAGAGTGGTGATATAATATGAATCAAGTGGTTTCATTTAGGTCTATATACCCGTTGTGATGTAAAATACACCTCTTTCAATCGTCACGGGTGGACTTCTCTCAAGTAATTTGTAGGTTTAACTTGACAACGTACCAATAAACAAAGTGAGGATAGGGTATGACCCTTTAGTAGGCTCTAATTCACTTCACACACACACACACACACACACACACACACACACACACACACACACACACACACACACACACACACACACACACACACACACACACACACACACACACACACACACACACACACACACACACACACACACACACACACACACACACACACACACACACACACACACACACACACACACACACACACACACACACACACACACATGTTGACATAGAGTTGACAATCTGAGTCTTAAGAATGATTTCATTGATAGTATTCTCACAGACTAAAAAAATAAATGTAGCAGTTTGTTCAATAAAAATATCTATCTGGAATGTATCAGTACTGAAGGGGTGAGGCGATAGACCCAGGTCTAAAGAGTGATCTCATTTACTGTAAAAGTCATATGGTATTTGGTCAAACCAAAAATGTATCTGGGGTGTCACGGTGGAGGGATTATTTGCATCTATTCTCCACAGGACGTGAGTAATTTCGTCCCTCGGTACCAGTACAAGGCTGACCCTGCCGCGGACTTCGCCAACACCGCCACTGAGATCGGCTTCGAGGTCCTCGAATGCAAAGCTCCACAGCTCTTTTATGTCTTTGAGAACATCAATTACCTAATCAGTAAGTAAACTTTCGTCTGCTCATTATGGTCTATGAAAAAGTCTTTTCTTTCTCTGGCTTTTTTATGTAAATGAACTGCACGAAACTTAATCATTTGAGACTATTATATTTCGAGTCTGCCCCTCCTGCTTGATTTTTTTTTTTGTCTAGGTTAACCACATTAAAATCTATTGAGAATATCACTGAAAAGTCACTGTAGTGAAGGGGTTTAAATGGTTCTTGGTGACAAGGAATTTTTATTGACATTGAGTGTTTACCTCTCGACAGATGCCATCAAAGCTGTTAATCCATTCCTGCCACGAATCCCAAAGAACGATCACGATGCCTTTGTGAAGGATTGCCTGCAAGTTCTGGCCGACATGAACACGCCACAGCAGGATGGCCGAACATTTGCCCACTACAACCTGATGGTAGCTCACCTCACGCGTCCTGAGTAGTGAAGGTGCTTTGATCAGGGATGGGCACGAAGACGACGCAGTAGGTGATCTACCGAGGATTTGTGACAAAGGTGAAATACTCGGTTTTTCTAAAAAATTCTTGCTGTGGTAGTTGCATTGCATCTATTGCAGTACGAACTTGGAGATTTATTCCCATTTTTCCATTACGGTAGTGTTCTTCTCTGAATTTCTTACAGCTGCGCTGGTGGTGCTCTTTTTCTCTTTTTTGTTACGACAGTCACATTGTGCTTCTTACAGTGTGATCTTGGCGACTGATTCCAACCCTTACAATACCGTAGTGTTCCTCTTTGGGTTTCTTCCTCATAACTGTGCTACTGGAAGACAGAGATAATCCGCATTCCCTCTTCTATTCTCTCTATTAGAATTTAGTCTTAAGCTGATTGTTGCGGATATGTGCCTTAGGATCTTGCTGTCGTCCGTGTTCCCATGTTCGAGTCTCTCGAATTTTCGACTTTCTGCCTGAAAAAAAAAAAAAAAAAATCCCTCCACTAATTACCTGTCTATCGTGTATCAGGCGCCCAGCATCATAAACTATCCAGAATTCTTCGACTACCTAACTTCCATGATAGAACGCATTCTACCCCCATTCTCCTTTCACTAAAATCTCCATATTAGAAGATTTCAATGATCACAACACTATTCCTCTTCATAAACTGATCCAACTGGTGAAGGAACTTTCAAGTTACCTAACCTGAGTAATATGATAGCTCAGCCTTATTTCTGGAGACTGATCCAACATTCTAAGTCTCTTTCTAGTAATAATCCTTCTATTCTGTTATTTTACAAAGGTTTATAAAGGTTTACAAATGAAGAACATAGCGACAGACCTTTTGGTCCATAAGTAGTTGGGTATTTCTGACCATGGCTACTCTAGTGTGGTGTCTAGCCATCTTTCTGTTCTCTCACGGCGGTATTCTTAAAAAAAATTCTTTCCTTATATAAATCTTATATAAATCCTTGGAGGGGAAAGATTTATATAAGGAAAGATTTTTCAAAAATACCTCCGTAAGATTCTTACTGCAATATTCTTAAAAAAAATCCCTTATATAAATCTTTCTCTTCTAAGGATTTATATAAGATTTATATAAGGAAAGAATTTTTTTTAAGAATACCACCGTCATTTCTTTCTTTTTCGCTGTTCTATAGCTGTTGTTGACAGTCAGCAATGAAGATCCATGTCTTAAATGCCTGGTGTCCTTTAGGGTTTTGTTCTGTCTACCTCTCTCTTCCTCCTATTCATAAACGACCTTTAACTACGCTGGTGGCGTCATCGGTAGCGTGCTGGTCTCGCATTCGCTTAGTTGTGGGTTCGAATCCCGGACTCCTCGCCGACTACTAGCAAGGACCGTTTGTTACCTGTCCCAACAGTCTCCAAAGCGCATAATAGGGCAAAGGTGACGGCTCCTGCCGCAGCCACTCAGCGCCTCCTGGCGTAGGCTCCTTACTTTCTACTTAATAAAAAAAATCCCTGCCGCACTTGGATCACGTGTTGGACTCGTGATCGACAGCTATTTCCCTCCCGGAAGAGTGCTCAGAGCTCGTATATGACTGATCTACGGGTAATACTGTGACCTCACACACACACACACACACACACACACACACACACACACACACACACACACAC
>NC_134786.1:60944651-60949651 GCF_046742065.1 Oratosquilla oratoria
CTTGATGATTTCCCTGATTTGCTCAACCCTTTCATTGGAGTCTACATATTGGCGGATCCTATCCGGGGAAGAACAAAAGGTGAGAAGAGCAAACAAGGTGGGGAACCTTTGTTTCTTCTCGTCTTTCAGCCTTTGTTTGTTGATGATGGTGGGAGTGGGTGGGCTCTGGGGTGGTGGGAGGGGAGGGGAGGATGTAGGCTGTGAATGTACTACGCTGATCAGAAAGCCTTTTCAGGCCTCGAACCAAAAGACGAACAAATAAAAACAAATGATTTTGGTGTTGATTCGAGAAGAGATGACTGATGATGATGATGAGGGTGATAATGATGATGATAGTGATGATGATGATGATGAGGGTGATGATGATGGTGATGATGAGGTCCTGTATTGACGAAAATATTTTTCTTGGAAAATTGAGAATGAATAATAAAATGGGAAGAAAAGAGATAAAGGACATTTTGACAAGGGGCTACCTGTCCACGACGGTCACTGGTGACTTGTCCTTCAGGGAAGGCACCCGTTACAAAGATGTTGGTGCTACTATAGCCTGAGGTCTACCTCAATATAGCTTGAGGTCTACCTCAATATAGCGTGAGGTCTACCTCCCGTTTCGACTGCAGCGTGAGGTCTACCTCCAGTTTCTACTATAGCGTGAGGTCTACCTCTAGTTTCGACTATAGCGCATCATTGAACTATGATATGATATTGTTTATATATACATATTTATATAAACCTTATATTAATATTTATATATCTATATACTATTTATATTTATATTAAAGGCAGAGAGGACGACATATTGAGGTAGACCTCACGCTGTAGTAGCACCGAGATGTTTGTATAGGACAAGTGTGTGACGAAAAAAAAAAAGAAAAAAGAAAAAAAAAAAAAAATAGAGCGTCGGAATACGCCATGAATTAAATTTTAAAATCGTACAGTATGGTTCAAAAAGAGGTAGAACTAAGCGTGCATACTGTATCCTACGTGGAATATAATGGGAAGAAAAAGGGGCTTGCTGAGTTCGTCTCCTAAGATGAAACTGAACTGATTGTACATCTTTTCTCCTAGTTGAGGCCAAGCGGGTCTAGCCAATTTAGGAACTGTCTCATAATTTTGAATCCATGACATAGTCCCATAGGGTCATAATACCACTGGTCATTATCCCACATCCAAAACCCCATTGGTCAAAATCCCACATTGTGTTGGTCAAAATCCCATATCTAACCCATCCTAATCTAACCTAACCCATCCTAACCTAACCTAACTTAACCTAACCAATTAACATAGGCCTGTATTCACGGAAAAGTGAAATATTTGGGATTTTTATAATTATGTGTGGGATTATGAACAATGGGATTTTGATATGTGGTGTTTTGATCTATGGGATTTTGGGCGTACAGCTATAATTTTTCTATATAGAAGGAATATTCATTGTATAGGAGGGAAAGTACTCATATGAAGCCTGGGTAGTGACCCGTGGTGCGCAGTTACATAATTGCACTGGATTAGGTTAGGTTGGGTCAAGCAGGGTCGCACTGTCATAGGCGCGTTAGGTCTTGTCGTGTGGGCGAGGCATGTGCTCCACGTCACGTGGTTATCGCGGTTTGTACAATACATATATACATACATACATGTATACATACATACATACATACATACATACATACATACATACATACATACATACATACATACATACAAACAAACATACATACATACATACATACATACATACATACATACATGAGCAAGATTCCAGGAGCTGATGGGATATCAAATTGGATATTTAGGAATGTAGAAAACATCTAATGTGTAATATAAATAATCATTAATGTATGCAGTGAAGAATTATAAAAATAGTCACGATCGCATTATTACATTGGAAATGCACAAAGTACTAAAAATTGATTATTTTAACGTTTATTGAAATGTTTTAAGAACTGTGAGATGTTATTATAGTTACCAAGTATGAAAATATCCCACAATAATAATGCTCTAAATTGAAATACATCAATTCAATGCCGGATATTTGTATTATAATAACTCACATCCTAAATTCATATGTCTCAATAAGTTGGAAGACAGTTAAGTGTGAGAAAAAAATAATGTTACTCAAGACATCTTTATTTTGGAATTTCACTCTTTCGAGGTTTGTACATTGGTAGTTCAAATGAAATAATTCATATTTGTATGAACAAACATATAGTATCTTTCATATAATTTAGTTACTCCTAATATTTACGAAAGAGAATGATAAATAATTCCCCGTTTTCTACGTTATACTGCCCAGTGACCTTGTGAATTGAATTACTTTCAGGTCATAACCTCTCCTGGTTTGCAATTTATTTCCTATCCAAATAGAAATATTTAATTATATCTATTTATCTATATGTATAACTTCATCTTATAAATTACTGTGATTGAAAAAGAATAGGAAAATTAAGTCACCCTTTGCGATTCGTCTTCGCCAGTGACGACGCTTGGCTTACTTCACCCCGTGTGGTCAGTGGGTAGGAGTTGCAGATCTAGCAGTCAGTACGGCGGTTGACGCCAACCTATTCGAAAGTGTTGCCAAAGAGCGAAGCCGAACCAGACTTATGAATGAACAGCACTCGATTCATATTGAATTATTTATTATTGTGTGAGAGAAATTACACAGCAGTTATTCTACATCATGTGACAATAGTGTTGTTGACATTTATTTGCACGAAAACAATAAATGTTGTTGAAAATGTGATCAATTGTCCCGTTGAAAAGTGAAAACTAAAAAAAATATTGTGAAACAAAACAGAACCGAATTTTTAGTGAAACACGCTGTGACCCAAACTGCCCATATGTAAGTATGCTTTTTGAGGTATAGGGAACATATATGTCTGATAAGATATATATAACAAATATGCAGATATATAAATATGAATGCATACACACAGATACACACACACACACACACACACACACACACACACACACACACACACACACTCGATGGCGCAGTGGTATAGTGCTTGGCTACCACTACGGCGGTCCGTGTTCGAATCCCGTCCAGGGCTGAAATCATTTCAGTATCGCTGCGCTGCAAGTCGTTACTCCAACTCTCGTGGGTGGGGAGTTGAGTGTGTGTGTGCGTGTGAGTTCACAGCATTAACCATACATCGGTCGGGTCTTTTCCATTTTGCGGCATTCAGGATCTTTAGGTTAGATTATGTTAGGTTAGGTCAGGATAGGTCAGGTTTCAGATTAATATTAATTTCTTACCTCTCTTAAGTTGTTGAAATCAACTGCATGCTGTAAAATGGATAATATCCGATCGGTCATATATGTGCTCTGCGCTCTCTTCTGGGAGGAAAATAGCTGTCGATCACGAGATCCAAAAGACCATGGTGAATACACAGACGTACATACACATACAGATGCACACATACATACATACATATACACACACACTCACACATACACACACGCGCGCGCGCACACACACACACGCGCATACACACACACACAGACACACACTCATACACACACGCGCACATACACATACACACGCATACACTCACACACACACACACACACACACACACACACACACACACACACACACACAAACCCTTGACCACCCTCACTACCTTCTTGTGAATAGGCACAATAATTGCATGCAACGGTCCTCCTCCTCCTCTTCCTCGTCCTCCCCTCCTCCTCTTCCTCGTCCTCCCCTCTTCCTTCTGCTGCTCCTCCTTTTCCTCCTCCTCCTCCTTCCTTCTCCTCTCCTCCTCATCCCTATCTCCCCCCTCCTTCTGCTCCTCCTCCCCTCTCCTTCTCCTCCTCTTACCCCTCCTCCTTCTCCTCCTCTTACCCCTCCTCCTCCTCCTCCTCTTACCCCTCGCCCTCCTCCATCTGCTCCTCCTCCTCCTTTTTGGTCTTGTTTATCAGCCGCCAGCCCAAAATCAAAATAATGACAGTGAATTATGTATCAGATTCTGTATATTTGCAGTGAGGCGAAACATTCATTTCGCTCACCGGTCACGAGCTGTATTCAAACATTACAAAGGATCTCTGGCGAGAAATGTAGTAACACATTTGTAAATTCACAATTAACACCACAGTTGGACGAAAGAAATATATAGTTTCGCTTACTCAACTCTTTCGTCCGACTGTGGTGTTAGTTGTGAATTACAAAGGATTACAAATGAGGAGCATGCCGACAGGAGACCTTTTGATCCATAACTAGGTCGGATGCAAAAAATATAATAATAATAATAATAATAATAATAATAATAATAATAATAATAATAATAATAATAATAATAATAATAATAATAATAATAATAATAATAATAATAATAATAATAATAATAATAATAATGATAATAATAATAACAATAAATTAATAAACAAATAGATGAATAAATAAAAGTTATAATAATATAAATAATAATGAATAAAATAAGTTTCATGTATCAACACGCGGGTAGAATGTTCTCGATGTTGTTCTTTCCACCAACGATAACCCAAGGTCTAAGTAAACAGGTCTAACCGCTGGAGCAGTTCTGCGCAGCTTCTGACGTCATTTGGATGCGTCCATTTTCTCTTTGTGATACACTGAAGAAAACTGTGAAACGCCAAGGAAGACAGGAACTATAATATTTTATATATATATTATATATCATATATATTATATATTCATATATATAGACAGGAACTATAATATTTTATATATATATATATTTTATATAATATTTGTCAGAATATAACTAATTGAGTGGAGCGGTGCGAGCGAAGGCGACGTCATTTTCGAACGACGGACCAACTTCAACTGACAGCTATAGGACCCCCTAACCCCACTTTGAACAGCCAGGTGACGTTCACGGGCTCGCTGCGCCAACTCCCTCGAAATTCGGTCGGAAGTGGTTAGACCTTATATTCTTAGATCTTGCGATAACCAAGCAACGGACGTAAATGTTGGACCGAAACTCAGCAGCAGCGACTACAGTATCCTCACATTC
>NC_134786.1:60954651-60957151 GCF_046742065.1 Oratosquilla oratoria
AGCCTTTCTCCACACACGTTTATCTCCTGCCCTCTCCCTTCCCTGCTCAGCAGACATTTCCCATTTACCCAAGGCCCCCCATTCACTCCATCAATCAACCTCATTCTCTGTCTTCTCCCCCAGGTTCAATCCATCTATCTCTACTTTCCACACTCTTTTTTTTTCCTAATCTTTCTTCATTCCTGCTTTCCATGTGTTTAAACTACTCCGGTGTTCTTTGATCAGACTTATTTGCCAGCTCCCTTTCCACCTCCGCTCTCCTCTCCTTCTCATTTGTTACTATCCATTCGCGTAACACCCTACTTCTCAAATACCTCATCTTTTGGCATTAGAATTTCTCCTTCCTGTCTCCCTCACATTCCAAGTACCTGCCCCTCACAGCCCCCCCCCCACACACACACATACACATGGAATAGGATCACAAAGATCTTCTGCTTGGTAAAGTTGCTACGATGGTTCAAGTTTCGAACGTGTCGTAATGACTTCTGTGGTTGTTGATGACGTGAATACGAGTCCAGTGTCATTAGATCAAGGTGAGGACACATTGGGAAAGGCACCACTGACGTCCACTGTTGAAGGGACGAGTTGGAAGGCTACAGAAGACAAACTTGCAGAGCTGGGCGCGTTCCTCTATGCACTCCTCTGTGCATTTCGCTCTAGTTTGAACGCGGTTAGCGCTCCCAAACTATTAAAACAATATAGGTGCCGCTATAGGATGTGGCCTACCGGACTTTTATTTTGGTATGAACCTGTCTCTTAAGCTTTAATAGTTCGGGAACGCTAACCGCGGCCAAACTAAAGCGGAACGCACCGAGGAACGCGCCCAGCTCTGCAAACTTGAACCATTAGTTAACATATGTTTTGGAGAAAGGAATCCGGGATTCCCGTGCTCGAGGCTGAAACGCTAACTACGGCCACATGCTGGGTCCCCGCTCAACGAAGGAGTTGATTAATAGGCAGAATCTTAATTGCAGTTGATGGGTGAAGGGAGGCGGGGAAAGGGGAGTTCAACAGGCGGAGCTGGGTTGCGTCCTCGAAGTCTGATGTGACCTCAGAACTCTTCGGAGCGTCACAATCAGTCATCACTGTAGGACAATTGGGTGTTTGTATTACAAGGTAATTGGCACGCTTGAGTAAACACACACACGCACGAATACACACACACACACACGCACAGACACACACACACACACACACACACACACACACACACACACACACACACACACACACACACACACACACACACACACACACACACACACACACACACACACATACACACACACACACACACACACACACACACACACACACACACACATACACACACACACACACACACACAAACACAATACAGACACACACGCACACAGAAACACACACACACACACACACACACACACACACACACGCCACACATACACACACACACACACACACACACACACACACACACACACACACACACACACACACACACACACACACACACACACACACACACACACACACACACACACACACACACACACACACACACACACACACACACACACACACACACACACACACACACACACACACACACACACATTGAGTCTTTGTTTTTGTCCATCAACTTCTCTTTTCCCCATTCTCTCCCCTCTTTCTCCCCCTCCCTTCTCAGTGCTTTACAAACTTTCTTGTGGATTTCACCAGCAGATTGGCAAACACTCCCCATTCTCTTCCTCCCCAGAAATCTTCGTCCACGACTCATGGAAAAGAGGTAACAGTGTTGATTCACTTTTAAGTACTACAGTCAAATGCGTCTTCTGTGAAACTGAAGCAAACAAGTCTTTCTCTCTCTCTCTCTCTCTCTCTCTCTCTCTCTTTCTCTCTCTCTCTCTCTCTCTCTCTCTCTCTCTCTCTCTCTCTCTCTCTCTCTCTCTCTCTCTCTCTCTCTCTCTTTCTCTTTAGCTATCTCTTCATATCGGGCATGTAAACATCGCAAGTATAGAATTGGAAAAAGATTCGGGTGTCTTGATTAGCAGCTACCTCAAGTCATCAAAACTGTACTGAAATAGAAAAGAAGACACAAAGGCTATTAGGTTACGTCAGAAGACAGGTTCGTTACCGAAACCAAGAAATAGTCTTGACACTTTACAATTCTTTACAAAGGATTACAAAGGCAAAGCATGCCGACAGGAGACCTTTTGATCCATATCTAGGTCGGATGCAAAAAAAAAAAAAAAAAAAAAAAAAAAAAAAAAAAAAAAAAAAAAAATATTAATAATAAATTAAAACTATAACAATGTAAATAACAATTAAAATACATAAATAAATGCATTGGTATAGTTGAATAACAAACAAACAGGTAAATAGTAAATGATAATAAATTGACATATAACTAATAATAAATGAAAATCAGACAGACAAATTATAACAAAACAAAAACAAATGATATAACATAAATTATAATAATTACAGCATCTTACTTAGGTATTTATCTAAATGATTC
>NC_134786.1:60962151-60967151 GCF_046742065.1 Oratosquilla oratoria
CCGTATAGAGAAATAGACAACAAAGTCAACGACAAGCATTATATCTGAATGGTGGAATAATAAGTTGTATCAATTTTTTTTAACTAGACTGTACGGTGGTTGTGGATGGGAGGGGCATGATCTTGCTAACTTAGTCATAGAATCTAGACATAGTCGGAATTATATTTCCCAAACTATCTACTATAGTATAACTATGTTGTATTCGATCAGTTTTATTTATAAAAATAATACTATTAGAAAACTATTGTATAAAGCGATGTACCCAGTATCCTTCGTGCATTCATACGATTGTATTTACAAAATCCGAAAACACTTTGGTTTAGCGAAATGCAGTATAAAGCAATGTATCCAATATTCAACAATGAAAAAAGAATGTAGATATGTATATATGTATACATACACATTGGCGTACTCATGACGTCAATCGGGGTAGACTGCTTTCTAAACACACACACACACACACACACACACACACACACACACACACACACACACACACACACACACACACACACACACACACACACACACACACACACACATATATATATATGTATGTATATGTATGTGTATATATTCATCCACTTGAAGGACCTGCATATTTGCAAGCCAATTATCTCTACACAGTGTCTGTGACTGCGAGAACCTAGCTGGTTTGCTTTGTATTGTCAAAACATCTTATTCATTGGAGATAAGTGTCCCGAGCCACAAAGAGAAGACACAATCGGGGCACTGTTGATTGAGAGAGAAACCTCAGCGGCTCCAGTGACAAATAACAGTCGACTGAAGAGGAAGAGTCGATCTCAAAGAGAATCCAACCACTTTCCTAGTATCTGAATCTAAATCAGGATCGAAGAAACTGAGTAACTGCGGCCGAAGCCGTCACCTTTGCCCTATGTATATGCAATTCTGGGACTGTTGGGGGGTGGGGCAGGTCACTGACAGTCACTGCTGGGAATCGGAGAGGTGTGAGGGACTCGAACCCACAACTAAGCGAATGCGAGATCAGCAAACGCGATGACGTCACCAGGAAGGAGAGGAGGAGCGGAGGGGGAGAGGGTTTCTGTTATCATCATATTTGTTGACAAAAATCATCTGAACTATAGAAACACACCAAATACTCGACCAGGAGAGAAATACTATGAACGGAATGCAATTCATTTGTTTGATTTGAAATGATTTTTATGGTTATTTTTTCATCTAACGACGACGAAGATAAAAATGACACATTTGATAAAAAAATGTATAAACAAATGTATCTAAATATGACATTTCTTACGTGTTTAGTGACATATTTTCCATGTTTCTCTTTTCAGAATGGTCCATTGTTTACAAAACCATCTTGACTGACTGAAGAAAGTTCTGGTGGAGAGAGAGAGAGAGAGAGAGAGAGAGAGAGAGAGAGAGAGAGAGAGAGAGAGAGAGAGAAACAGGAAAAATACTTTCCAGGAATTTCATCATCATTTCCCGCCGTATGGCGTAGAGACGAGGATTTACGAAGTGAAAAAAGGACAAAAAGTGTCCTATTTTTTTGGCTTTTTGTCAGAAGGGAACGGGCGAAGAAGAAGACTAAAAGGAAGACATAATATTTGACCTCAAGACGTCAAGGGAAAAAGTGTTTTACACACAATGGATTCATACACATGTAAGTAGAATATGCATGTATATATAGAATCACACACACACACACACACACACACACACACACACACACACACACACACACACACACACACACACACACACACACACACACACACACACACGACTTGATGGCGCAGTGGTAGAGTTCCCGGCCGCCACTACGGCGTTCCGGGTTCGAATCCCGCCCAGGACTGAAATAATTTCAGTATCGCTGCGCTGCGTGTCGTTACTCCAATTCTCGTGGGCGGGGAGTTGGGTGTGTGTGTGTGTGTGTGTGTGTGTGTGTGTGTGTGTGTGTGTGTGTGTGTGTGTGTGTGTGTGTGTGTGTGTGCGTGCGTGTAAGGTCACATCATTACCCATAGATCGGTCGTGTATGAGCTCTGAGCTCTCTTCCGGAAGGGAAATAGCTGTCAATCACGAGTCCAACACGCGATCCAAGACCATGGTAAATCACACACACACACACATACACACACACACACACACACACACACACACACACACACACACACACACACACACACACACACACACACACACACACACACACACACACACACACACACACACACACACACACGCACACACGTGCGCGCATAAACACATGCTGTTGTTAACAAATTGTTTCAGGTTTCTCTTGTTCTGTTTGTTGAATGACTAGTAGATTTCTCTTCAAAGGTACAAATATTCTGTTGAGACATTCTGACAAGTTGACGTGTGTGAGAAGACGAATCATAAGAATCTTAGTCTGAGTTTATTCCTGGTCAGTTTCCTTTGAGAAAGTTTATCTGCGAAACCAGTCAGGAATAAAGTGTTTCTAATTCCCAGTCACGTCTTAAAGATGTTTTACTTCTGTCTTTTGTTGTGTCGAGTGTGTGGGCCGCTTACGGTTAATTCCCATGGCAGTCCCATGTATATTGCCGTAACATTTTTATTTTTCATTGATTTATTTTTCATTGATTTATTTATTTATTCATTCGTTCACTTTTATTTGCTTATTTATCTATTTATTTATTGTATTATGTTGTTTCTGTTGTAGTAAGTTGTGCGGCCTTTAAGATTGCTTCAAAGAAAATGGGAACTGTAACTTTTTAATAAATAACAAAGCTCATTTACATCGACTCAACACGCACGCACACACACATACGCACGCACACACACACACACACACACACACACACACACACACACACACACACACACACACACACACACACACACACACACACACACACACACACACACACACACACACACACACACACACACACACACACACACACACACTAAGAGACAGGAACCTAAAGGCGTTGCTCCTTTCCTGTATATTACAGTTAAGTAAACACACACACACACACACACACACACACACACACACACACACACACACACACGCAAACATATATCACACACTAATAGATAGACAGAGATAGAGATAAAGAGAGACGGAGAAAGAGAACAAAATAGAGAGAGAGAGAGAGAGAAAGATACATTGGTGGAAATAGGGGGAGAGAGAGAGAGAGAGAGAGAGAGAGAGAGAGAGAGAGAGAGAGAGAGAGAGAGAGAGAGAGAGAGAGAGAGAGAGAGAGAGAGAGAGAGAGAGAGAGAGAGAGAGAGAGAGAGAGAGAGAGAGAGAGAGAGAGAGAGGGAGGGAGGGAGGGGAAATATACACAGGTGGAGGAAGGGAGAGGGAAAGCGAGATAGAGAAAAGAGAGAGAGAGAGAGAGAGAGAGAGAGAGATTAGAGAGGTATGTAGTCAGAGAGAAACGGAAGCCGACCTAAGCACTGGTCAGTTAAGCGAGATACTAGAACCTCGCAAGAAAAGGGGGAAGGAAGGGCGGTCGTGAACGACTTAATGAAATTCCATATTCTCTTCGCTTCAGCGATCAAGCGAGTCGCTGTTTTTTGTTGTTGCAGAAGTTCCCGCGAGGCGTCGCAGATTCTGCCCGGAGCAACCCTAACCCAAGTCACGTGACCTTAATAAGCTGGAAACAACAATAATGACCACAATGACAACAGTAACAATGGCAATGACGACATTAACGACAATAATGACAAGAGCAACGACAATAATGACAAGAGAAACGACAACAATAGCAACAACAAAAATATAACAGCAACAACAACTAAAAGAATAACTACAACAAAAACAATTATGACAATAACAAAAAACAACAAACAACATTACAACAATAGCAACAACAATAACAGAAAACACAAAAACAACAAAAATAACAGAAACAATAAAAACAACAAAAACAACAAAACAATAATAACAAAAACGCCACTACCGCCAACAACAAAATCATTAGTAATATCACCACCAATAACAAATAAAAACAACGATAAAATGCAAAAGAACAAAACAAGTAACAAACAAAAACGAAAAGAACAACAACAACAACAACAACGAAAACAACAACAACAACAACAACAACAACAACAACAACAACAAATGGCGCTAGGCAGAGGCCATTTCATTCTGGTGCAATTTGGTAACGAACTTCTCTATCAAAATAAGACGTCTGTCTCTATGTCCTACCTCTGTCCACATTCAACGGTTTCGAGTTATAATCTTCTATAACTGTTCTGGCGAGGTTGTAACCTTGTTGGTAGCCGCTTAGCAACAACAAAACAAACAATAAAAACAGCTGTTGTTCAGTTCATCTCGGTTATCTGGAGAAAACGACACGCCAATAACAAAAACCACGCACCAACAACAGAGGCCATTGTTAACTGCCTCCCGTTTATCCGAAGAACCAAGTGATTACCTGGAACGGATGACATCAACAATGAGACACGGAGCACAACGTAACATGTATTCATCAATCATTAACACTTATTTTTACAAATCCCCGCTTGGTTTGAATCGTGATGTTCTCTCATTCGCTTACTCGAATCTCACATTCCTCTACGATTCACAGCAGTGATTGTAAATTACCTTCCCCCCCCCCAACAGTACCCAAAGCCTCGCATTCGCTTAGTTGTGGGTTCGAATCCTGCACTCCTCTCCGATTCCCAGATGCAATGACTTTTACCACCTGTTCCCCAGTAGCCCCTAAAGCGCATAACAGGGCAAAGATGGCTTCGGCCGCAGGTACTCAGAGCCTCATGGAGTAGGCTCCTTGCCCACCGCCATCGCCCCCAAGAAGACAAGTTTAATAACACAGGAGACATCAAGTCTCAAATGAGTCAATTGAACTATGTAAAGGTTAAATCCAAATTTAAGTATCTCTCTACGGGTTAAACCCAGTCAACAAAAAATGTCTTTGCAAGGAGAGAACATAAGAAGTCTTGGGTTTATATATAAAGCTCATTTCGCTGGGTGCTGTAGCAGCTCCCCCCTATGACCCAAC
>NC_134786.1:60974651-60977151 GCF_046742065.1 Oratosquilla oratoria
GCATTTTCAAAGGTACCTTTGAAAATGTCTTAATAGACGAAAACGTTCGGTATCCTTTTTTTTTTCAATTTCCCGGTGGTTTCTCCAAAATAGTTCACGTGTGTTTTGTGATTTCTTTGCATACACACACACACACACACACACACACACACACACACACACACACACACACACACACACACACACACACACACACACACACACACACACACACACACACACACACACACATATATATATATACATATATATATGTGTGTGTGTGTGTGTGTGTGTGTGTGTATGTATGGCTTTCAAACCCTTTCCTGCAATGGCGGACATCAGAGGTGCAGTATATCAGCGATCTGTCTTGGTGCTGGCACGTCACCAGTATGGTTGAACCAGTCGAGATGGTTTCCAAAATCTGCTCACAGGCACGGGTATTCCAAGACGCCCAAGACTTACCGGGACGGGTTTGAAACAACATGGAGAGTGGGGAAAGTGCGACGTGAGGGGAGGGGGGGAGGAAAAGAGAGGAACGGGGGAAAGGGAAAGTAAGAGAGAGAGAGAGAAAGAGAGAGAGAGAGAGAGAGATGTTGGTGGTGTTTGTCAAGCTGGCACGAAAGGTCATTTTCATTCTCGTGTTTGTCTTTTTTGGCGGGATTAGCCTCGGTCATGGGAAAAAGAAAGAGAGAGAGAGAGAGAAGGGGATTTTTTTGAAGAAAAAAAAGAGCAAAAGAAAGACTGTGGTAAAGTATTGGAAAGGTTCATCTTTGCGTGTGTATTGGACCTTAGTCAACTTGCGGTCCGTTTTTTTTTTTTTTTTTTTTGACATTTTCTATTCTCTTTTTTTAATCCATTTTCTTTGTGGTCTGTTGAGTCTTCGTGATTGACTGGTTCCCCTACACCGTCAATAAAATTCTATTGTTGCAATAATCCGTATTACACAATGATAATGACAATGTGAGGAAACTTTTGATGGTGCTATATCAAGAGAACAATAACATTGAGTCAATGTATTGTGACTCAATACATTGTGACAATAGTATTGTCGATGCGACGGGAACCCACAATATATAAACCTTGATGATCGTATATGCATCACCACGATGTGACGTCACGGATCTGTCACCATTGTACAGGTTTGTCGGTGATTTATATCCAGATTTTTAGTTTTCTTGGAAGAAGGTCATCCCTAATGAACATCACGAGGAAGATGATGGATGATGTTGAAGTTGTTGAGAATGGAAGTTGTGATTTCCACGCAAAGTTGACGGAATTTTTGATTTTCACGCAAAGTTGACGAAAGGCTCAATCAAAGTTGATAGTGGTCAGAAGTGAAGACTTTTTGATGGAAAAGTTGTCATTGTTCTTGTGGTCACAATATTTATTATCATCCTGTACATAAAGCGGCCTTGCTGTGGATGTGCTGTGTCTTGCTGCAATGTTTCTGACCCAGGGCAGTGGGCGAGATGCAGGGATGACCCGTCATCCAGGAGGAGCCAAGAAAAGAGGGAGGGAGGGGTGGTGGATGCGAGTGAACCAGTCGAGATGAAATGGGTGGGAGTGGATTTGTGCCTTTGACTTTGGCTACCCTCCTTGTATGGGGGAAAAAGCCCTTGGTATGTGTATATATGTATATATGTATTTATGTATGTATGATTGTCATCATAATAATTGTTATCATTAAGTTGACATGTGCGTGCGTGTGTGTGTATGCGTGCGTGCGTGTGTGTGTGTGTGTGAGTGAGTGAGTGAGTGAGTGTGAGTGTATGTTTACCTACTTGCATTTACCTAACTGAAGGGGCAACGCTCGTGGGGTATCGTCTTTTACTCTCCAATTTTCCATACCTAGCTTCAAATTCATGTATGGTTCCAACTTGGGTTGTATTACCTTCTAAGCTATTCTAGATTTATGTATCTGTATGGAAAACAATGTGTGTGTGTGTGTGTGTGTGTGTGTGTGTGTATGTGTGTGTGTGCGTGTGTGTACACGTTTACATATGCTTACTTATGTGTTCTGAAATAGACATTTCTACCACCCAGCTTTCCCTCTACTTTTCAGGTTTATTCTGTGTTTCTTAGGTCTTATCCTACGATAGCTTGCATCTCATTCTACTCTGAGCTGGAAGTACTACTCCATTTTCTACTTGCTCTTTTCCAGGGAGCTTATTTTCTCATATATGTTTTTTTCTTTTTTTCTTTTCAAAATTTCGGTTAATGTCCTCCTTTTGTTTTGTTTTTTATTTTTAAATCACTTTTCCGTTTGCAAATGAACAAATTCATTTGACATCTATTTCCCGTCATTCTTTTAAACCTCTCGTTTCTTTGTAATGGTAAATCACGCAGAGAAGATTACAGAAACATTTGTCGGACATAATTCTTTTAATACATTAGAATTACATTTTTGGGTATATATTTCTTCCAACGATATTATATAACTCCCTTCCTATTTTTAAAAACGAAAAAGTTGTTCGAAAATATACGAAACTGCTTCTGCTATTCGAATCTTTTCTCCAGA
>NC_134786.1:60999651-61004651 GCF_046742065.1 Oratosquilla oratoria
ACCCCCAACCTTCAACCTCCAACTCCAGCATCCAACATCCAGCCTCTAACCTCCCACCTCCAACCTCCCACCTCCAACCTCCCACCTCCAACCTTCCACCTCCAACCTCCCACCCCAACCTCCAACCTTCAACCCCAACCTCCAACCTCCAAACCCACCTCCAACCTCCCACCCCAACCTCCAACCTCTCAACCTCCAACCTCCAACCTCCAGCTGCAACCTCCCACCTCCAACCTCCAACCTCCAACCTTCCACCTCCAAATTCTTGTCCCGTGCAAGTCCTCCTTTGTGGAGATCATCGACTCCACTGTCCCAGAAAGCCTTGCACGTCTCCACTTTCACCTCCACCTCTCCACGTCTCCACCTCTCTACCTCCACCTCCACCTTTCACCTCCTCCCCCTCCTCCTCCTCCTCCTCCTCCTCCACCTCTCCACCTTCCACCCCTCCTCCTCCACCTTCAACTTCCACCTTCACCTCAACTCACCACCTCCTTCTTTTCTTCCTCTTATTCTTCCTCTTCCTCCTCCTCCTTCATTTTTCATCTTCCTTTCCCCTCGTCCTCCTTATCTTCCTTCTTCTCCAACTCCTTCCCCTTCCACCTCCACCTCCACCTCCACCTCCACCCAATCACAATCTCTAATTCATCCGTGATTATCATCGCAAATAATTAGACAATCATCTAACGCTAAAACAAAAGGAATTGCATATTGGCCTTCTTATAACTTCCTCTCCTCTCCCCCCTCCCTTCCCCCTCCCACCTTCCCCTTCCCTTCCTCCCTCGCTCCCTCCTTACCTCCTTCCCTCTTTTCCCTCACTCCCTCTTTCTCTCCTCTCCTACCTCCTTCCCTCATTCCTCCCCTCCCTCCATCCCTCACTCCTCCCCTCCCTCCATCCCTCACTCCTTTCCTTTCTCCCTCTTTCCTTCCCTCTCTCAATTCTTATTTCCTTTCTTCTATCCCTCTTTCCCTTCTTTCCTTCATCCCTCCCTCCTTCCTCCTCTACTTACCTACTTGCCTATTTTGCTTTCCTTCCTTCCTTCCTTCCTTTCCATTTCTCCCTCCCTCCCTCCCTCCCTATCCCTTTTCGAAGCCACTTAACCTACATCTCCATCACACACGTCATTCGCCATATCCTCCTTCACGTCTTCATCCTCCCCCTCCCCCTCCCCCTCCCCCACTCCCATCCCAGAAATCCCTCCCCGTCCTACACATGTCAATTTTTTTGGCAGATTCCTCTACGGGAGGAGGAGGAGGAGGAGGGGGAGGGAAGGAGGAGGAGGAGGGAAGGAGGAGGAGGAGGAGGAGGAGGAAGACTCTTCTTGATCGAAGGAGAGCGAACGGTGACAGAACTAGATTTACTTAAACTCCAAGAAAGGAGTTAACGAAGACATCTTAAACCCTTTCCTTCCGAAGAGGAGAACAAAATTCTTTGGCGGGAGCTGGACGAGGATGCAAAGAGAAATATGAAGATGAAGGAGGAAGAGGAGGAGGAAGAGGAGGAGGAGGAGGAGAAGGAGGAGGGGAGGAGGAGAATAAGGAAGATGAGGATTAGGATTGCTATAGTGAGATGCTCATCTAGACCTCAAGGATCTATCTCCTCGTATCCTGCGAGGATTTTCTTTGGGGGAGGCAGTCGTCTTCCAGTTCCTTCGAAGGACAGAACTCCCCCCCCGAGCATAAGGGAAGCCCCCCACCCTGCGTGATGTCCTGGGGGGGGGGATAAGGAAGGAGCGAGGACGCCGAAGGGAAGAGGGGAGAAGTAAGAGTGGTTTTGAGGAGGAAGAAGAGAGTAAAACTTTCGTGGATGCTTGTGAAGGTGGATGAACTAGAAAGAAGAGTAGACGAAGGAGAGAGAAATAATAATAATAATGATTAGAGGAGGAAGAGGAAGAAGACAAAGAAGAAAAGGAAGAAGGAAAAGAAAAAGGACGTACAGGAGGATAAGGCCAAAGACAAGAAGAAGAAGGAGAAGAAAGAGAAGATGATCAAAGAAAGCGAAGAGAGCAGGAAGATTACTTTCTTGATGAAGAAGACGACCAAGAGGAAGAATAGTAAGAAAGAAACAGCGAAGGGGGGAGGGGGAGGGGAAGGAAGGAGGGGGAGGGAAAGGGGAGGGGGAGGGGAAGGGGAGGGGGAGGGGGAAGGTGGGAATAAGAGAAGAAAGCAATATTCGATCAGATAAGGGGATTCGTTTTGTGGAAGGCATTTACGGTCCAACGGTGCGCGAGATTAGGAGGAGGAGGAAGAGAAGGAGAAGGAGGAGGAGGAGGAGGAGGAGGAGGAGGAGGGACACAAAGAGCAGACCGCAGACCGAAGATGGAGGTTATTAATTCCTTTTTTCCTTAATGGATGTATTCATCCGATTTGTTAGTGGGGAGAGGGAGGGGGAGAGGGGGAGAGAGAGAGAGGGTGAGAGAGAGAGAGAGAGAGAGAGAGAGAGAGAGAGAGAGAGAGAGAGAGAGAGAGAGAGAGAGAGAGAGAGAGAGAGAGAGATAGAGAGAAGAGAGGAGTGCCACCACGAGGAGTGGAGACCAACACTCGAACCTTAAAATGAGCAAAATCTTGTCGTGGGTGAAGCTTCAAAAAAAAAAAAAAAAAGAGTCGAAAGTCGAAACTCATAACTCGAATAAATGAATAAGCAAATGAATAAATCATCCAAGCAGTGTATTTCAGCCTCTGAGAAAGCAAATAAGATTCTGGGATTGATTGCGCGATCTTTTGATTTCAAAAGTCCATCACTCATTAACAAGCTATATAAATCGTTAGTTCGTCCACATTTGGAATATGCTGTTTCCGTATGGTCACCGAATCTCATTAAAGACATTAACAGACTGGAAAAAGTACAACGGCGAGCCACAAAACTGATTCCAAATATCAAAAATAAATCATACGAAAATCGACTTAAGCACATGAATCTGTTTTCCCTAAAAAAGCGTAGACTCAGAGGTGACTTGATACAGGTCTTTTAAGATTTTAAAGGGAATTGACAACATCAAAAGTGACCAAATTTTCACATTGAATGAGAATCAGACAAGAAACAATGGTCTCAAACTGTCCGGAAATAGATTCAATTTGGAAGTAGGTAGAAACAACTTTGCCAACCGTGTAGTTAATGAATGGAATAAACTTCCTGCACAGGTAGTGCAATGTAGTTCAGTTCGAAGCTTTAAGAATCATTTAGATAAATACTAAGTAAGATGCTGTAATTATTATAATTTATGTTATATTATTTGTTTTTGTTTTGTTATAATTTGTCTGTCTGATTTTCATTTATTATTAGTTATATGTCAATTTATTATCATTTACTATTTACCTGTTTGTTTTGTTATTCAACTATACCAATGCATTTATTTATGTATTTTAATTGTTATTTACATTGTTATAGTTTTAATTTATTATTAATATGAATTTTTTTTTTTTTTTTTTGCATCCGACCTAGATATGGATCAAAAGGTCTCCTGTCGGCATGCTTTGCCTTTGTAATCCTTTGAAAGTCATAATGCAAGACTTGAGCTGAATAAAAAGAAATATTTATTTGACTTGAAATGAGAGGAATCTGGGCGAGGTGAAGAGGCGAGGCCAGTTGGTCCATAACCAGTGTCAATGCCAGTGACGTCATGTGGCGCTCGGAGTGACGTCATTTGGCACTCAGAGTGAGGTCAGGTGACACTCGGAATGATATCACTTGGCACTCAGAGTGACGTCACTTGGCACTCAGAGTGACGTCAGGTGACAACCTGAGTGACGTCAGGTGACACCCTGAGTGACGTCACTAGGTACTCAGAGTGACGTCACTAAGCACTCGGAGTGACGTCACTAGGCACTCGGAGTGACGTCACTAGGCACTCAGAGTGACGTCACTTGGCACTAGGAGTGACGTCAGGTGACACTCAGAGTGACGTCAGGTGGCACACAGAATGACGTCACTTGGCACTCTGAGTGACGTCAGGTGGCACTAGGAGTGACGTCACTTGGCGCTCGGAGTGACGTCAGGTGGCACTAATATGGTCGACTGGTCGCCCAAACCCAGAGTTCTACTCTTCCCTTAGCTCTGCATATCTCACGCAAGGGAAAAGAAAGAAAAATAAAGAAAACGAAGAAAGAAAAGGAAAGAAATGGGAGTAGAAAGAAAGGAAGAAAAAGAGAGATTGGAAGAAGAAAGAAAAGGAAGGATAGAAGAAGAAGAAGAAAAGAAAACCAATCCAACTCAACCTAAAAAGGCGAAATCCACTCTGTGGACACAGAGTCCGCGTAGCCAATGCCCCCCCTCTCCCCCTCCATCCCCTCCCCCCCTCCCCTTCCATCCACTCCCCCTCTCCCCCTCCCCCCTCCATCCAGGACCCCCTCGATTTCAGCGGGGGCCAACCCTGTGACGTCACAGGACCAGTCGTGGGTCCCATTGTATATGTCGTGAAACGTCACCACACGTACACAAAGAAGAGGAGGAGAGGGAGGGAGGAGGAGAAAGAGGAGGAAGGGAAAAAACAGTGGGAGGAAGAGGAGGAAACGGAAGAAGAGGAAATAGTAGTGAAAGGGAAGGTGAGGAAGAAGAGAAAAATGAGGAAGAAGAGGAGGAGTAGGAGTAGGAGACGGAGACAGAAGAGGAGGGAGAGGAAGAAGGGAAGCAGGAGAGAGAGGAAGAGGAAGAGAGAGAGAGAGAGGTGGAGGAGGAGGAGGAGGAGGAGGAGACGGGGAAAGAGGAGACAGAAGAAGAAGAGGAAGGGGAGGAGGAGGAAGAAGAAAAAGAAGATCGGAGATCGACATCTCTCAGAGTCTTTGAATGGAGAGACTTTGCCACGTTCACAGGATCATGTCCAACTTTGAGCCCCTTCTCTGCACAGAGATGTTCTCTTGTTTTTTAATAAAATCAACTGACGGCAAGGCGCGGGTCGTTGATGACGGGGAAAGGATGGAATTCCCAGAGTTTATCTTTTCTTAGTTGACCTTTCGTTGCTGGAGGTCTCCCTTTCTCTCTCTCTACCTCTTTTTTTTCGTGGATG
>NC_134786.1:61017151-61019651 GCF_046742065.1 Oratosquilla oratoria
CACACACACACACACACACACACACACACACACACACACACACACACATACACACACACACACACCACACACACACACACACGAGAAAAAAAAGCGTTCTAATACTTCAAATCCAGAATTCTGACCTGCTTCAGACACTTAAACAAAAAATCACAAAATGCTGAGTGCAGTCATATTCAAACCTGTTCTTCTTAAAACCTACAGGGCTGGAATAGGTGTAGAATTTCTCTTTCCATACATAGGCTGATTAAATATTTTTCATGAAACGTCCTCCACATACAACAGGCAGAAGCAGTTGACATAAAAAAAATAAAAAAAAATCTGTCTTTAAGGTCTCCATCTGGCAGTGCCCCTGATTTCCGGGACCCCCAGGAATCCGGCAACGAGAACCCGGTTGGCTGGTAGTTCATCCCGGGAAGAGATTTTCGATTATATTCTAAAAAAAAATCTTTCCTTATATAAATCTTATATAAATCTTTGGAAGGGAAAGATTTATGTAAAGAAATTATATTTTTTGTGAATACCTCCATAAGATTCTTACGGTGGTATTCTTAAAAAAATCTTTCCTTATATAAATCTTACATAAATCATTGGAAGGGAAAGTTTTATATAAGGAAATATATACTTTTTTTTTAATACCACCGTAAGAATCTCACGGTGGTATTCTTAAAAAAATATTTCCTTAAATTAATATTTCCCTTTCAAGGATTTATATAAGATTTAAACAAGGATTTTTTTTTTTATAATTCCACCGTAAGAATCTTACGTTGGGATTCATAAAAAAATATTCCCCTATATAAATCTTTCCCTTCCAAGGATTTATATAAGGAAATTTTTTTTTAAGAATACCACCGTAAGATTCTTACGGTGGTATTCTTAAAAAGATATTCTTTCCTTATATAAATCTTTCCCTTCCAAGGATTTCTATAAGATTTATATACGGAAAGATTTTTTTTTTAAGACCACCGTAAGAATCTTACGGTGGTATTCATAAAAAGAATATTTCCTAATATAAATCGTTCCCTTCCAAGGATTTATATAAGATTTATATAAGGATTTTTTTTTTTTTAAGAAAACCATCTTTGGAAGAGTCTGGAACGAGGAGTGTTGTATGAAGTGTCGATCGTGTGGTCGGTTTTGTTCGGGTGGTGCTGGGTGACCTGAACGCAGACAGCCAAGGATCGGTTTAGTTTGTCAAAGGATTTTAAGGAAAGAGAGATCCTTAAAGACAACCAAGAGGTTATTATCGGGGGTTCCCAATAGCGCCTTGTAAAAAAAAAAAAAAAAAAAAATCGATAAATAAAAATAAAGAATAAAAAAACAAAAAGTCCTATAAATTACGGTTAAACTGTTTTTCCAGCATAGAGTGTGTCACATATAGAAAGGGGTTAATCCTCATTTCATAGTGCAGAAAATACCATACACACATACATATACACACACATATACCTACCTATCTACCTACTTACCTACCTACCTATATGCATACATACATACATACATACATACATACACACAAAAATCCCCTGCAGAGTTGCACTGACTGTCGCAGTGCCAGGCTTGTGTCAAGGTCGGTTGACTCCCCCCCCCCCGCACCTCCTCTTCCTACCTCCTCCTCCTCCTCCTCCCCCACTTTTCCTCCTCCTCCTCCACTCTTCCTCCTCCTCCTTCTCCTCCTCCTCCTCCTCCTCCCCCACTTTTCCTCCTCCTCCTCCACTCTTCCTCCTCCTCCTTCTCCTCCTCCTCCTCCTCCTCCTTCTTCTTCTCCTCCACTCTTCCTACTACTTTTCATCATACAATTCAGCTACTTCTCCTCCTCAACTCCTCCTCCTCAACTCCTCCTCCTCAACTCCTCCTCCTCAACTCCTCCTTCTCCTTCTCCACCCATTCCTCCACTTACACTTCTTCTCCATTCCTCCCCCACTCACCATCCTCTCCCTCTTCCCCCTCTCTCCCCTTCTCCACTCTTTCTCTTCCTCAACTCCTCTTCCATTTCTCCTCCATTTCTCCTCCACTCTTTCTTCGCCTCTACTTCTCCTCCTCCTCCTCCTCCTCCTCCAGTCCTCCACCTCCTCTTTCACTGCTTCTCCTCCTCCTCTTCCTCCTCCTCCTAACTCCTCCTCCAATCCTCCTCATCTTCCTCCTCCTCCTCCTCCAATCCTCCTCATCTTTCACTCCCCCTCCTCCTCCTCCTCCTCCTTCAGAGTGATCTAAGTAGATACTGAAGGACTCTTTTCTCTCCTCCTTCCCTCCTTACCTCCATCTTTCGCTCTCTATTTCCATCCTTCAAATCCTTCCCTCCCTTCCTCCTTCCCTCCCTGCCTCCATCCTTCTCTCTTTACTTTAATCCTTCTCTCCTTCCTTCTCTCCTTTCTCTCCCTCTCTACGATCATAGTTGCCTTTTCGGAATGCATTGTAGAACAAGGAAGGGTGATGTGATAAAGAATAGACAAACAAAGTAATATTGGAAAGGTAGTGTGGCTAATCAAATATCTCGTTT
>NC_134786.1:61027638-61057638 GCF_046742065.1 Oratosquilla oratoria
TCTCTGCGTATGTTGTCCCTTTCAGATAGTTCTTATTGTACCGTAGCCAATGTCTTTAAGATGAAATGTATTATAATTAGAGAAGTAATGTTTTATTTTTCCACGACATAGTTAAATTCGAAGACCTCTTTTCACTCGTAACTGATGACTGGTGTGAGGACCGTATGCCCCTGATCCAGAATAGATATTCCAGTCATGGGACTCCTTTGAAGACATACGGCACTGCACGAACCCCTCCTCCTCTTCCTCCCCCTCCTCCTCCTCCTCCTCCTCCTCCTCCTCCTCTTCCTCCTCCTCCACCCCCCCTGTGCAGTGGAACTTGCCTCCTGTTCCCAAGGACCCTCCTTCAAGATGATTATGACCCTTTGATCCAACCGCTACGTCCTTGTTTCCTCGTCCTTGGGGGGAGACCACTTCTCCTGGGGACCGAGATCACAAGGAGTTGTAAAGGACCCTCTCCCGACGCTGTGGGCTTTAAGAAACAAGTTTCTCGACAGTGCTTGCATGTGTCAGCACCGCAGTTGGTGTTAAGGTGCAGCTTAAAGGCACAGATAAATATCATTCAAGGCGACAGACGGAAAGAAATAATTTTATTTTTTTTCTATTCGTATTTTTTTTACCAGAGACAAAGAGCCTCGAAAGACAACTTATCTTCCAGACTACACATGCGCTCATTTCTTAAAGACTTTTTTTTTTCTTTCTTTTTCCCTCTCCGTGGAATCGTCCGCCATCTATCCCATCTCTTCTTCGGATGTGATCCTCTGTCACAGTTATCATCTCCACCCTTCCTCCTTTACCTCCGTTATATATTCCTTTGTTCTATAATTATAATGAGTCTCTCTTAATTGCCTTCCGTTGCTCTATTCTCCCAACCAATTCCCTCATCCCACACTCTTCGCTGCTACTCGTGTTCCGTTCTCTAGCACAGCGTTTCCCAACCAGGATTCCCCGGAACCCTAAGGTTCCGCAAAAGGTCCCCAAGGGTTCCGCGAGAACAAGTGAGATAATTTTTTTTTTTTTTTTATACGTAATATAGTGAAACACGCACGACATATTTTTGGTTATTGTAATAATGTAATATAAACATCATCCTATCTAACCTATTATTACGATGAAAGTAAAATGAGAAAGATATGTTTTCTTTTGCGCAGGGGTTCCTTGAGACATGCAATTTCTTTTAAAGGTTACGGAAAGGTAAAAAGGTTGAGAAATGCTGATCTAGCACAGTATATCTCAACCTGTTCCGACCATAGCACCCCCTGTTGTCATGTCAAGCAGTCCAGCACCCCTATATTGTTATTAGAAGGATAAAAGAAAGTGAAGTGTACTGCTTGATGATTTATTTTCTTGATTCCTTAGACCTGAAACAAGTTGACAATATTGTTTGTAGAGCATCCTAGAAAAATAAAATAGCATGTAAAAAGTCAAATATGCACAACTGGGTAATTAGTGATACATATATCAATGTGATTTTTGTGTGCATCACCTCCCAGCACCCACTATAATTGATTTCAGCACCTCCCAGGTTCGGAAACGTTGCTCTTAACCTTTTTCAATGCCTGGACCCCTTGATATTTCAGGAAAAAAAATCTTGTACCCCCATCCAATACAAATACAACGCAAACATATGAAAAGGATTAGTGATACAAACCTTGCTTTGCTTTCTCATTGTAAATATACAGTATACAGTGGATCAAATGCTTTAACAAGGATGATGCAAACAAGGTCATCATATTAAAACAACAGGGCAGGACTCGCAGTAATGGTTATAAACTGGACAAATTTAGATTTAAAATGGAAATAGGCAAGAATTGGTTTACTAATAGGGTGGTTGACGAATGGAATAAACTTAGTAACCATGTAGTAAGCGCTGAAACTATCAGTTGTTTTAAGAAACGATTAGACAACTTTATGGATGGGGATGACAGGTGGTGATGGATACGGAGATGCCTAGTGTAGGCCTTATGGTCTCTTGCAGTCTCCTTCATTCATATGTTATGTTCTTATGTACCATTGAACTGGATATCATGTCTCGTACCCCACTGGGGTTCAAGGTTTCGTACCCCTTGGGGGTACCTGAGGTACCCCGGGGTTGAGAACTAGTGGTCTAGTAGCTCTTCCATCTTCCTGTCTCCGTGCGTATCACTCACCCCCACGTGTGGGTACTCTCCTTTCACTAGGGCGATTTCTTCAATGACCCTCATTGCCCCGACAAGCCAGCCAGCCAGCCAGCCAGCCAGCAACTCAGTGTGGCGGTATGGTGCTTGCGTGCATGGCCCGTGCCCTCATGTTTATGGCTTAGAACGGTTCCCAATGAAGTTTCATTTCTCTAAAGTAATTTGATCATTCGACTATTTTCAAAACTTATTCCTGTGCTCGACATATTACACCAGGCTAAAGGTAATGGCTGTGTTCAAAGGTTGTTGAAAATCCCACAATACAATTTCGAAGACAGCTCATCTCCTGTCCACCATTTCAGTCATCTTTACTCTCTTAATTCCTTCCGTACAGGATGATACTTATCATTGAGTTTTGGCTATCGCTGGGCCATTTTAACCACTTCCCTGACTGCTCATGGGCAAAGAAGTTTTTTCTTCTTCTTCTTCTCCTTCTTCTTCTTCTCCTTCTTCTTCTTCTTCTTCTTCTTCTTCTTCTCCTTCCTCTTCTTCTCCTTCTTCTTCTTCTTCTTCTTCTTCTTCTTCTTCTTCTTCTTCTTCCTCTTCCTCTTCTTCTTCTCCTAAGCAATTATTCTTTCCAGCCTAACCTCCCCCAAGGTCCCAAACCGTCATGATTAAACTCATCTCGCCCTCATCACAACGCCTCTCCTGTGCAGCTTCCCTCCTCCCTACCGACACGCGCGCGCACACACACACACACACACACACACACACACACACACACACACACACACACACACACACACGCCGTCAACAGCTTCTCTTTTTCATAGTGCTCCACCTTCCATCTGCATCCTTCCACTCCCCTTCTTTTTTTTTCTTCTTCTACTTCTACTTCTTATTCATTATAATCATCATTATCATCATCTCATTATTTCTTCGTCCTCTCTTCCTTATTATTATTCTTCCTTTTCTTCTCCTCGTTGTTCTTCCTAATCTTCTCCTTTTTCCTGTCCTCTTTCGTCTTCTTCTTCTTCACTTTCGTCTTCTTCGTCCTCTCTTTCGTCTTCTTCCTCTCCTTTTTTTCACGTTTTTTCTTCGTTTTCTTCTTCCGCCTCCTTCTCTTCCTCCTGCTCCCCCTCCTCCTTCTCCTCCGGTTTACATTAGAACAGCTCTGGGGTTCTGCCACTCACCTTTGTGACAGCGCGGTTCCAGGTTTCCCCAACGATTACCAGTGACTTCCACTTGCCCTTGGCGGCAAAGCACGTGGAGCAGCAGAGGTGACGTCGACGGCTTCGGCCGCAGGTGTTGTCGTTCCCGCTTTCCAGTCACTCTGCACCCGCCCTTGTTTCCTCCTCCAGTAGCAGTCTTTAATTTATTTTTTCTTTCATCTTTTCTCTTGTTTTATTTTTATTTGTTATTTTTTCGACGAAGTCATGGTCACCGCTCTTGTGATGTTTGCACTTGTCGCACAATTACATTTGTTCCCGTGTATGACTTCAGGTTCTTGGGTGTCAGGATTTTATACGACAAGCATTGTTTGTTACCGGTACATTTTTTCTTTAGTAGTCTCCCAGCCACATTTACAGGAATTAGTTTCACCCCTGGAAAAGATATGTAGGGGAGAGAGAGAGAGAATTAGTGTGTACGTGCATGGGGGTTCATACTGCAAGATGGTTAATGATGGGAGAGATTGATAATTAGGATAATGCCATAGTTAGATTTGTGATTTAGGAGATGTCTGAGGGGGCGGAGGACGAAATAAGAATTTCAGGGTTAATGAGAAAAATGATTGTGTTTTCAATATCGTCGAGCGAGGCCCACCGCGAGTGTGAACGAAACCAGTGGCTTTCAAGTCTGGTTGTTGTTGTTGTTTCTTTTTTCTTTTCAGTATTTGGTGGTTGCTTGTGGTTGTGTTTAACTATATATTTTATATTCTGCTAATAAGAACACGGGTACGTATTTTCACTAATGCAAAGTAGACCACTTGGAAAAAGAAACTAGCGAAGCAGAGCGCTTTCGTACATTACATCTTCAGTGTAAAAAGTAATGATGTAATATACGAAAGCGCTGTTTCGTTAGTTTCTTTTTCCAAGTGGTCTACTTTGCATTTTATATTCTATATTCTGTTGGTTGTCAGGCCGGACGGCCCTTCACCGCTTTCACTATACCTCTCCAGATGGTTCTATCCTCTGCCACAAAAAATAAAGTTTGTGTTTAACATATTCACTAAACTAGAGCTGAACCTTGTAGTACGGGACATACACTAAACAAGACCTAGAGTACTTTGAGGTACGGAGCATACAAGTCCTTCTGCTGTGCCTCATCTGAATGATGAATCATCAAGTTGAAGAGTAAAATCGGTGACATCATTTACCATCACAGATGTCCTTGGGTAGAGCTGTTGTCTCCCGCTTTCCCTGCAGTCTCTTCCTTTTTGGCCCTGAGACTGCAGGTTCCCTCTTCAGCGAAGATGCAGGCTTTTAACATTCTTCCTTCCCCTTTGGAAGCGGAAGTTCGGGAACTCTTTGAAGGACTCTCGAGTGACATGACCTCAGAAGGTGGAGACGGTCACAGGCGTGTGGGTTGGAGGTGTTCACAAGGACCGGGCTGGACTTGTTCGAAATTGGGAACAAACTTCTTCGTCGGTTATCGCTGTATTATCATTATTATCATAATCAAAAACGTACTATCACAATCACTGCATATTCACTGGCATGAGTCACGGTGATAGTTAAGTTAATAACAAAAGACTGAAAAATTAACAACTTACTGTTTGTCACGATAGCATGGCTGTCAAGAAACTGGTGTTCCCATCAAAGACAGAATCCTCTATTTCTTTCTTGTAGAATAGGAAAGAGACTGTGATGGCGAGTGGTAACTGCCTCACTAGTTAATTGTAGTTCTTAGGTTCAATTCTGTGTGAATCGATTTTACTCCACTAAGGAATGGACCCGGCACAAAAATGGAAGACGTCCACTCGCTCCAGATACCCGTTAGTTGAAGTCTGCTCTTAAGGTGAAGAAATTGCTTCGCCTTAGCAAAGACAAAGCCGTTAAAGCAGTGGTTCTCAACCTAGGGTCTGTGACCTCTTGGGAGGTCATAGAGTTTCAAAAGTGGGTCAAGAAGGAAACTAGTTGTTGTTAGTGGATGCACAGCGATTAACTTTAATGATGAAGTGGTCTCATGGAGGCTGAACAACAGCAGTACATAAGTGTGGAATACACGAAAAAATGTGTTGAGAACCACAGCTCTAAAGCTTGCCGTGACAAAGGCACTGTGCCCACCATCTTAGGGAGTGTCTTTTATAAAGTGCACTTGAAGCGTGATGCACAGGACGCTTGCTTGGGGAAAGCACCTTCCGAAGAAGTACGTGACCGCGGCGTCGACCTGGACGAGAAGGAAATGTTTGATTTGAATCAGCAAGCATGAAGCGAATTTAACATTTTCTTCTTCTTCTTCTTCTTTTCATTCTTCTTCTTCTTCTTCTTCTTTTCATTCTTCTTCTTCTTCTTCTTCTCATTCTTCTTCTTCTTCACCTTCACGAAAGATACATGAACCTTTTCTGTGCCATATAACTTTATTCAGCTGAGGGTCGTACTATAACTTGTACTTGGTCTCCTCAATCCATCGAGACTCCATTCAGGCCGAGGTTCAACACTGAACTGGATTATTAAATCGCCTCGTGTTTGGAACGACACAATATAATACAAGCAAAGCACCGTGTCAGCACATTGCGAAAACAAGAACGTTGTTCAGAAAGGCAGTTAAAAATAGGACTGATGATTCTTGATGTGCAGAGCAGTCTGCGGTCTTGCGGATATATAAACATTTAGGACTTCTTTAGAGTGGTCGAATGTCTTTGATGGGAACAAAGGTAAGGACTGCACAGAGGAGAATGGAGAGATTATTGATAGGAATAACGCTGAGAGACCGAGAGAGAGCAAGCTGGGTGAGAGAGCAGACTAGAGTGAAAGACATTGTGGAGGCAGTAAAAGGGAAGTGGAATTGGGCAGGTAAGTTGGTGCGAACGACTGATGAGCGATGGAGCAAGTGTGTTACTGACTGGACGCCGCGAGATGGGAAGCGTGGAAGAGGGAGACCAGACGAGGTGGAGAGACGAGGTTAAGAAGTTTGTAGGAGTGACGTGGCAGAGGTTGATGCGGTCGTGTGAATCATGTAATGCTATGAAGGAGGCCTTTGTTCAGCAGTGGACTCAGGATGGCTGATTTGATTGATTGATTGAAGGTAGCTGTGATCATGTTCTTAAACGTCGAACGGCGTGGGGGCTCAGAGAATACAACATCAGACCTTAACCCTCTACACATGCGGCCGTTCTTTTTCATGGTGTAAATGCTTCAGGCACCAAAACTTTATCCAGTAACACGACTCTAGGTGCAAACGTCTTGTTTCTTGGGTGAAAGTGGTGGGCGGAACAAGTCGGGGTATGAATGGCAGGAACAGCGCACACCTCCGCGACTTCTCCTTCCCCTCCCCCAACACTTCGTGCTGTCGAAAGATCCTCTGAGACCTCCGGCTCCCTCAACTCCAACTACTTCTTCTATCCGGCTGTTGTAGCGTTCCTACTGCCCCCAAGCAGCTATATCTATTGCCATACCGCCCTGTAATCTTGTCCAAGGAGTTGTTGTGTCATTCAGTTTTAATGTAGACTAAAATGTTCTTTTTTCTGTGTTCCTACCTTTGTCAGCCAAAAAAGTGTCATTACAAAGGAATACAAAGACGGAGCATGCCGACAGGAGACCTTTTGGTCCATAACTAGGTCGGATGCGAAAAGATATAATAATGATAGAAAATAAACAAAATAAATAAAATGAAATAAAATAAAAATTATAATATAAATAATAATAAATAAAATAGATAAATGACTGTTCTGCCTTGAGAGTGTGACAGCTATGTCCACCTACACAGTACGTGGAACTGTTTTTAATTCGGTAGCTACCGAGGGGAACACGGAGATGAACGGAACAAGTCGGGGTAAGTGGCAACCAGAATGAAAATGAAGGCCACACGTTAAGGAAAAAAACTAATTGAAGGGGGCTTCTTCTTCTCGGGGACTACCAGGGACATGAACAAGAGGTACTGACGTCAACCACACCAGTATGAAAGGAGAAACACCACCCATGATGTTATTTTTTCTGCTATTGGTGTGTTTTCTGACAGTTTAACTACTTTATATCCAAGTTGGAACCAACGATGGGAGTCTTCACATGTTGGTTCTGAGACAGACGTCGGATAGGAACATCACCCCACAACTTGTTAACACTCTTAGCCTCTGTCTGGAGGTGGACTCCCAATGGCACTCACTCTCTCTCTCTCTCTCACACACACACACACACACACACACACACACACACACACACACACACACACTCACTCATATACACACACACGCACGCGCACACACACACACTCACATACACACACACGCACGCGCGCGCACACACACACACACACACACAAACACACACACGACATAGATCGGTCATACGATCTCTGAGCTCTTATCCGGGAGGTTAATAACTGTCGGTCATGAGCCCAACACGTGATCCAAGACCATGGTGAATCACACACACGCACATTCGATCATCTTTTATCTACTTTTTAAACTTTCCGAAAACTGACAACCAGCCGGTGAAATAGGAAGAGACCCACATTAATCTATAAAGAGTCCGAGGTTACTCCCCAGAGAGTTCCCCTCAGGAAGGGTCTGAGGACTTTAGATGTCTAGTGTCGGGCTACGGGTTTCTTGTCATTCAAACTCGAGGCCGTAATTATTATAATCATGTTCTAATTTTCTTTCATTGGCACAAAGTTTCTTTAGGACAGTCATACTATTGTCACTGTTGACATTGTGTGTTCACAATAGGTTTCCTGGAATGTTCCTCGACACTTGTCTTCGGAACTTCATTTGTCCTTGAACATCTTGCTCTTTCTGCTTCAACTCTTCTCCGCGTTCCTGGTGTTGTTATTTACAGACTTGCTGCTTAATCATAATAATTTACATGTCAATCAATCAAATCAGCCATCCTGAGTCCACTGCTGAACAAAGGCCTCCTTCATAGAATTCCATGATTCACACGACCGCGCCAACCTCTGCCACGTCACTCCTCCAAACTTCTCAATCTCGTCTCTTCACCTTCTGTCTGGTCTCCCTCTTCCACGCTTCCCATCTCGCGGCGTCCATTCAGTAACACACTTGTTCCATCGCTCATCAGTCGTTAGCTCTAACTTACCTACCTATATTCCCACAGTTATACACACTACTTCGATCATATTGAGTGTTACTATTGCAAGTGGGCAGTAGTTACTGATGTTACCGGTGTCACGCCTACGGCTTGTACTGTTGTCCACATTACAACTCACTTCTACTAAATTGTTCTTCTTTTCACTCTTTGTTCGGGCAAAGTGTGGATAAGGTACAGAAGAAAAGAAAGTTTGTACAGCACTGGTCCATTCAAAGCATAGATGAAAACATTCAGGTTTCTGAAGCTCTTAGGAAGGAATACCAGGTTGAAAAAAATTCTTCTGGAGAAATATACATCCAGACAGAAGGTCAGAGAAAATTTGTTAGGTAGTTGCTGCTGCTGTAGGCATACTGGTTTGCTAAAAGGCCAAACGATGAAATTGGTATACTTTAGATAAAATATTATGAACAGGGAGCTCGAAATATCTGTGGTCAGGCAGCCATGTTTAAAATGACGATAAGCAAGGATGGTTTTCTGTGAGATGATGGGATGAGAGAAACGTATTTCTCACAGTTTCCTTTGCAATGATCAAAGATGGAGTAAATTAAAGTGGAAACATTCATTCTTTCTGGTGATAGGCGAAGGATTGTTAAGGCCTTGTGTATCCTTAGTTTTTCAGTGAGACTATACTAGTGACTTCATATTCACGTTGTGGGAAGAAAACTTATTATAAAGGGAATATAAGTGAGGGGGTGGGGCGCGCGATCTTGGTCAAATCATTTATGTATTTATTTGTATATTTTTTATGTATACATTTTTTTATTTGCTATTAGCATTTCTTTATTCATTTTTTAATCTACAGGGCTGAAGGAGGCCAAGTTTGTCTTTGAACTGTCATGGTATTTGATCCCACTGATTATTTGATTCTGTTAATGACGGGGTAGCGATGAATTGTTTGCAAACAATTCCATTGTTTGATACATAATGAACTTGAGGCCTTGGAGACTGAAGAAGTCAGCGACCACCACTCGTGTGTGTGTGTGTGTGTGTGTGTGTGTGTGTGTGTGTGTGTGTGTGTGTGTGTGTGTGTGAGAGTGAGTGTGTGTGTGTGTGTATGTGTATATGTGTGTGTTTGTGTGTATATGTGAGTTGTTTAAGTGTGTGTGTCTGTATGTGTCTTGTTTGTGTGTGTGTGCCTGTGTGTGTGTGTGTGTGTCTGTGTGTCCGTGTGTTGTTTGTGTGTGTGTGTGTATGTATGTATCCGGGTGCGTGTGTGTGTATGAGTGTGTGCATATGTTTGTGTATGTGTGTGTGTGTGTTCTTTATGTGTATGTATGTGTTGTTTTGTGTGTGTGTGTGTTCTTTATGTGTATGTATGTGTTGTTGTTTTGTGTGTGTGTGTGTGTGTGTCTGTCTGTGTGTCCGTGTGTGTTGTTTATATGTATGTATGTATGTATGCGCACTTGGGTATTGATTTTGACCACCTGTCTTGACCATCCAACTTATCACAAGTTAACGGAACGGGAACGGGAACGGGTGGAATAAAGACTGTGGTTCGAGGGATGTCGCTGAAGTAGGGAAGAAGAGAGTGGAGGGAAGGGAGGGCGTGTTTGCTAAGTACATGGAGTGGTCGTGTGATCCCCTCGGCACTTGATCTTCTAATACTCTCTCAGAAGAATGTGGAGGAGGAGGAGGAGGAGGAGAAAGTGGAGATAGACCACAGAAGGGTAGGAGGCGATAATAAAAATGCTGAATTTAGAATTAATGCGTTGTTTTAGCGTCTGAAGTTCAGAGGAGATGTGGTAATTGTTCGATGATAGAAATTGTGAATATATTCGATGGGAACTCTCGAAACGCGCGAGGTAGGGCTGTTCCATCACATTGATTCGACGAAGAGCAATTTGACTTTACTATTTGGTACATTTACTCGCAGATTGTTTTAACCCCCGGAGTGATAAACATAAGAATGGAGGGGACTGCAAGAGACCATGAGGCCTACACTAGGCAGTTCCATGTACTCAGAACCCTTTCGTCAGTTCTTGGGTTCAGACGTTTTGTGAACTAGGAGCTGAAGATTGAAATATCGTTGAGTGGATTTTGTCCTATATGGTACTGGTCATACGGTTTGGCATAGACTATTGTGTTGGATTCATTGACTTCCAATGTTTGATTACAGAATCGGTCGGGAGACTAATTTGTGTGTATGTGTGTGTGTGTGTGTGTGTGATTCATCATGGTCTTGGATCACGTGTTGGACTCGTGATCTACAACTATTATCCTCACGGAAGAGAGCTCATATATTGACAATAAACTCATATATTGACAATAAACTCATATATTGACAATAAACTCATATATTGACAATAAACTCCACGCAACCATGCGGATAATATCAGGGGCCATTAAACCAACACCACTCATTTGGCTGCCAACGATGAGTGGCATAGCACCACCAAATATACGACGTGAGGATGCCATACAAAAACAACACCAACGCATAGACAACCTTCCAGCAGATATACCCCTCAAACAAATAATGGAGGAGGCCCCACTAACAACGAGGCTAAAATCAAGAAAACCTTTCTTTAAAACAAAAAACGAAAATTTCAACCTAAAAGAAGCCTGGCAAGAAGAATGGACAAGGAAACTACCCACTGGGGGAAACTTAGTAACAGACCCTACCGAAATACTACCTGGATTTTCCAACCTAACCAGAAGAGAATGGACACAAGCCAACAGGCTCATATCACAACAAGGCAAAACAGCCGTTAACCTGCATCGCTGGGGCTACAAAGACTCCCCAATGTGCCCATCTTGTCATAATTCGCCCCAAGATACAGACCATCTCGTACTGCACTGCCCAATCACAGCAGTGCCAGGGGGTTACCAGACTATCTATGAAGCAAATCAAACATTCATAGACTGGCTAGCAAATACAAAGTTGGAGGTGTAAGAAAGCCATACGATACTACTATGGGTAATGCTGTGACCTTACACGCACACACACACACACACACACCCAACTCATCGCCCACGAGAGTTGGAGTAATGACCCACAGCGCAGCGATACTGAAATTATTTCAGCTCTGGGCAGGATTCGAACCCGGACCTCCGTAGTGGCAGCCGAGAACTCTACTATCTGCGCCACGAGTTGTGTGTGTGTGTGTGTGTTTGTGTTTGTGTCTGAGGGTTTGATATTCATGTTTTTCTCTCATTTGTAATATTAACTGGCAATAAATGAAATGAGTTCATGTAATAACATTACAGTATAGGTGATTTCATTGCAAGTTGTAGTGTACTGATGTTGGTTTGAGTCTCATAGGAGAATACTGTGTCACAGTCGATGCGTACGACAGGAAGAGACGTCTATATCATTATTTTCCTTGGATGGTCAAGAAAACTTCAAAACTTGATTGAATCAACCTGTGACGGAGACATTTTGAACGCGTTTTTAATGGTGTGTCGTCAGAGAAAACCTGGTTGCTGAAAATGTGCTGGGTTGTGGTCTGGGGTTGAATTGATCAAAGGTCTAATCCCTAAGCCTTTTATAAATTTCGGGCCTAGAACGAATTTCATACCTACAAGCCCATAATTTATAAGATTATAATAATAATTATAATAAATAAATAAATAAAAAATAAGAAAAAAAAAAAGTAATGATAGTTATGTCTCCACGCAATGATTCCACCACAACCAAGACGAGTCTTGTGTCTATAGATAGGTTCTTTCATAAATTCGGGCCCTGCGTCCCACTTCGCCACACGAATCGCCGAAGAACAACAGGAAACGGATGTCACTAACGTGAGTGAGGTGGATGTCAAAATACAGACATACGTACACACTGACATCCGACTTTCTTTCCGGTCAAGGCCACGTGAGAGGTGGCCCTGTGTGTATGTGTGTGTGTGTGTGTGTGTATTCACCTTGGTCTTTGGATCACGTGTTGGACTCGTGAGAGCTCAGAGCTCGTGTGACCGATCTAAGAGTAATGCTGTGACCTTATACGCACACACACACCCTAACTCCCCGCCAACAAGAGTTGGAGTAACGACTCGAAGCGCAGCGATACTGAAATTGTTTCACCCCTGGTCAGGATTCGAACCCGGACCGCCGTAGTGACAGTCGGGGACTACCAACCGCACTACCGAGTCGTGTAATGTGTGTGTGTGTGTGTGTCTGTCTCTCTCTTTCTCTCGCTCTCTCTCTCTCTCTCTCTCTCTCTCTCTCTCTCTCTCTCTCTCTCTCTCTCTCTCTCTCTCTCTCTCTCTCTCTCTCTCTCAGTCGATAAGTATATACTTGGCCTAGTAAACGTCCGGACCGGGAGGGTACGGCGCGGACCTTGCACCTAGTGAACTGGTCCGTCCTTGTGCACGAGAGCCCCGGGGATAATATGTCTCTGGCCGTCAAGTGCGCCGCACACCCCAAGCAAAGAAGAACCCTTTTCCCTTTTATAAATTTCCATTGTCCTGTCATCCGTTATTGGATTTGCTGAGGCGAGTGCTAGACATTTTTTATCTCGAAGCGATGGGATGGGCGGATGACTGAAAGGTGACAAGGGGTCTCGGTCGATGGAGCCCGATCAGCCTGGGGTCCGCCCGCGTGTGGGCACGGGAAAGAATAAAGAAAGTGTGTACACCACGAGTCCGTTCATAGCATAGATGAAAACATTCAGGTTCTTGGCGGTGACATTCTTAAAAAAAATCTTTGCTTATAAATCTTATATAAATCCGTGGAAGGGAAAGATTTTTTAAGAATACCACCGTAAGATTCTTACGGTAGTATTCTTTGAAAATCTTTCCTTATATAAATCTTTCCATTCCAAGGATTTATACAAAATTTATACAAGGAAATATTTTTTTTTAAGAATAACACCGTAAATTTCTTAGGAAGGAATATCAGGTAAAAAAATTAATCCTTCTGGATACATCCAGAGAGATGGTCTTGTTCACCTCATATTCACATCATAAGCCGGATTCATTGGAATGCAAATTAAAAAAAGAAAAGAAAAGACGGTTAATGCAGGAATAGCAAACGAAACCATGTCGAGTTGGAACGTAGAAACAAGGACGAATAAAGAGTAGACAAGCGGACAAAGAGGCAGATAAGTAAGTAAACAACATGATAGATTGGCAAACACTGCAGCACATTGCTTGGTACTTGTCCTCATGAATCTTAAGACTTCGAACTGTTCTACATTATATTTCCCCTATGGAAAAATTACTCCATTGACAAAGCGAATAGCGAAATTGTTTCTACATATTCAATCAATCAACCAAATCAGCCACCTTGACATGAAAAGCACACAAGCACTTGCTGCATCGTCCGCAAACACAGCACACCCGCTATACCACAGAGCAGAACATCCACAAACACAGCACACCCGCTATACCACTTAGCAGAACACCCACACACACCAAGAAAAAAAAAAAACTATATTACGCACAAATACTCTCTTCTCTTCCAAAACCACCAAATACCAGCCCCCGGAAACATATAATCACATCACTCACTGCTCCATTAACACACTAAAAGACAACACATTGCTACATGCCAGACCCCCTGATATCCATCCCTCTGAATCCTCTCTCCCACGAAAGGACAGAGTCCACCTGGCCAGACTGCGATGCGGCCACCACCCAGCCCTTCTAAGCTACCAGAAGAGACTAGATGACTGCATTGTGGACAAATGCCCAGGATGTAACACTTTACCCTATACTATCCAACACATCATGGAAGACTGCATTATACACAATCACGCTCGCAAACAACACAACGTACACTCCATAAAGGCTTTGTAGGAAAAACCACGTTTCGGCCGTGGCATTCCTTGGGGAGACGGGACTGTTCGGACAGACAGTCTAGGGAACAACAACAACAAGAGCCTCCTTCATAGCATTCCATGATTCACACGACCGCGCCAAGCTCTGCCACGTCACTCCCGCAAGCTTCTCAATCTCGTCTCTCCATCTTCTGTCTGGTCTCCCTCTTTCACGCTTCCCATCTCGCGGCGTCCACTCAGTAACACACTTGCTCCATCGCTCATCAGTCGTTCGCACCAACTTACCTGCCCAATTGATGTTAAATGTATATTCTGTCAGTTTGAAGCTATAATTTCTCGCCTGGTTAGTAAATCGTGTGACTGTGTTCTCAGTTCTAAAGTTATTACTTCGCTTTAGAATATTGAAAACCTGCATCAGCCCCACCCCACCACGAGTCTTGGTTATCTTAAGAGAAAATGGGTTTAGTTGTTTTGGGCAATTTTCGTACAATTTTTTATCTTATAGTTGTTACTTTTTACTCTATAGGTTCTTTGCAGCTCTTCGATGACCATATAGAAAGAACATGTTCCAGATGTGGGCGGACTAAAGATGTATCTGATTGGCTGAGTAGATAATGGCAGTGTATATGTGATACTGTGATGCAAGGATGGGAGTGAATGGGGGATGGGGGAGTGTTAGGGAGTTGTTATGTATGAATGATATTTTGACGCAGCCCGAAGAGGTTTCTCCCAGTTTGTTATTTTTCTGCATGGGAGGAGGGGTAGCCGATTAAATGAAGTGGTTTAGCTGTGGATGTGCTGTGCCTTCCTGCATTGGTTCTGACCCAGGGCAGTGGGCGGGATACAGGGTAAGATGAGAGGAAGGAAAGGGTGGTGGATGGGAGTCGAATGGGTGGGAGTGGGTATATTCCTTTTGACTTTGGCTACCTCCCTGGTAAAGGGGAAGTCCTTGATATATATATATATATATATATATATATATATATATATATATATATATATATATATATATATACATATATAGATAGATGTAGAGTTCCATAGTGACAGCCAGAAGAAATACTAAAAGCGTCATTACAGTGACCAGGCCCATCGCAATGGGTTAATCCTTTTGTTGTGCAGGAAATTTCCCTTAATTGAATTAAAATCGCCTGGCATTGACCAGGGTGAACACTCAGGGTGTCATTATCAGAGAAAGAGTTATTAAAAAAAATATTTGTAATTTGGCAGTGTTTGTAAGCGAGCTTGTACAGAATCGAGGCTTCGAAATTGGCGGCGGACCTTGCGAGAGTGGAATAAGGAGCGCAGAAGGCCTAAGCAAGGCCGAGCCGTGCCAGTCATGGCGGTGCTCCAGATGATAAGAGCCAAGTCTCATATTTCACACAATAGGTCTATCTCTCTCTCTCTCCATCTATCTCCCTTACTCCCTCCACCTCCTCTCTCTCTCTCTCTCTCTCTCTCTCTCTCTCTCTCTCTCTCTCTCTCTCTCTCTCTCTCTCTCTCTCTCTCTCTCACACACACACACACACACACACACACACACACACACACACACATTTACTTCATAATCTATCTGCGTCTCTGCAAATTGAGTAATAATTTCATCAACAATCGTGTTTGTCTTCATACGACGTACACCGCAGAAGTTCAGTGGTATTCGTTACTGCATTTGAAATGGACGGATCTCGAGAAAACAAATGCGTCAAGGATAAATTAATAAGATATATGTCGTAAATTTTATGATCGGTGGAGAAGTACGTAGATGCAAAATAATTACGGTTAGGTGTGGGTGATGTTATAGATTGTGTCAACCATATCCAGTGCAAGAGAGCTTGGATTCCCTTCATTTTTCTGTCGGGTTTACGCCATATTTGGATTAGAATCATGCAACTCTGTTAGTCCCTGGATACACCTGCAACGTGGAAATGGATCTAGGTCAGAGGGTGTCATCAAACGCGAGATATGTGGAGGCACGGCATCGGTCGGACGTCCGCTCTCTACATCAAGCGAAACCGGGTGTCGCGGATGAGCCACAGTCGCTCATCAAGCGAGGGCGCGCAGCTGTGGTCAGGCTCATTGCCCATCCCTCCTAAAGCGGAGTTCACACGAACAGTGTTTCGGCAACAAGTTCTCATTTTCTCGGCACCTTCCCCCCCGCTTTGCTGGAACTTGTTGCTCACGCGATACGGGAGTTTGATCCTGCGCGCGGCAACGCACCTTGCGGCCGGTCTCCGGCTAGCTTGTGTTTACAGTACGGGTTCTTCTTATCTACTGCTGTTCCTTAGCCTCCTGGAGATCCCTTTAACACTGAATAGAATCGGTAGGCATTCACTAAATACTACGATTTGTTAGATTGTGGGTCCCGGCAGTGTAACTCTACGGTTCCACAGAGATCCATGAGCCACTGGTTTACAATAACACCTGTGACCAACGTGGCGAGCCACGCACCACCATTACCCAACCTAACGAAACTAACCTAACCTAACCAAAATAATCTAATCTAACCAAACCTTGCTTCCCCCCATAATACCGATATATATATATTTTTAATTATTGTCAGCTTTATAGATAAATTGCGGTGGGTGTATATGAAGTTCAGTTTACTCAGATTGAGAGGCTGTATCTGATAAGGATAAGAAAAGCCATGTTGAGACTGGTGAAAGAGTAAAAGAATACAGTAACACAAGCTCGAACAGATTTGATGTGATTCAACCTAGAATACATCAGAAAGGAGCATTTTTGTCTCCAAGAAGGATGCATTTCTCTCTCTCTCTCTCTCTCTCTCTCTCTCACACACACACACACACACACACACACACACACACAGACACACACTAATCTAAATTTAACTGTACGTTTTTTGGGGGGCACTTGACTCAGTAAATGAGTTGTTACATAAGTAATTTTTAATAGCTTCTGTGAGATTTATATCTACCCTGTCTCATGATCCAAGTCATTTGGCATATTCGACAATTGTACTTGCATTATTTATTGTGGACATCAGTTTAAGCCTGTCACAATGTGCATTATTGTTATTTGTATGACGTAAGGCCACATATAAAAAATATTTGGTTATCGCCCCCGGCCGACCCAAGAAAACGGCCCGATTTTTTTTTTAACGCCCCCCCCCCCAAAAAAAAAATAGCCTTTCAAACCTTCTAGTTCAAATTTTGCGCCTCTCAGAACAGTAGTTTGTCTGTATTTTCACCTACAATTAATCAACTACTTGGCTGCATACATGTCTGCTTTTACTGGTTTACTATATTTAAGTGGCTACACTTATTCCATCATACACATTAAAGAAACATTGTGAAAGAATGCTTACCTCCAATCAAATTGTTCATTATTGGGTTCTTAGTCTCGATTTCCTGGGCTATCCCGGTGAACAGCTTTGCACAAGCTTGTGTTTGGAGTAGTCGGTATTACTCGGGTTCCAGAGGCGTCTTTGCTCTTGTGCCAACTCGCACAGGGATTTTACCACACATTTAGGCCACACCAACTCCTCAAACATCTTATATAATAAGATTTCCACGTGAGAGTGAGGGCCACAGAAATTTCCTGTGGGATCCTGTGTCGGGAACAAGATGACCATCTCCACGTTACCTCGGGAACGCGCAGCTTGTTTACGAAAAGTGTTCCCACAGCACGGAAAAGGGGATTTCGGTGCCGCAACATTGCACGTGTGAACCGGGTGGTGTCAGGGCAGGGTTGAAACGACACCTGCCCCAGTCAGTATGTGACAAATAAGGATGACCCGCGGGAGCCAGAAAACCTGTCTTCTCAGGACTGTGGGTGGGATTCGGGACACCCCACCCAACCACAAACGTAGAAATTGAAAAAAACGGCACGTGCACGGAGACATGGGCATTGCGTGCTTACAAGTATGCACACATGTTCACAAGTACGCGAGGACACAAACGCACACACAGACACACACACACACACACACACACACACACACACACACACACACACACACACACACACACACACACACACACACACACACACAATGGTGTGGTTCCGTGCGCGACCGCTAATTCAGGGAAACGTGTTGGGCTAATTAATAAATAAGTGGTAAATGTCCAGCTAAGGTTGAAAGAAGAACATAGTCAAGGTGTTTATTCGATACCATGTAAAGGCTGTGACCTAGTTTATACTGGATAGACAGGGAGTGATTTGGGTACTAGGATAATTGAACACTAACGGTCCATCAAGTATGGTCAAGAAAGCTCAGCGATGTTCCAACATGTTAAACAATTTAACCATCGTTTAGATTGGGACAAAGCTGACCTCGTTTATAAGTCTAGATGTGAGTTCAGAAGAAAAATGGTTGAATCAGCTATTACTGAATATCAACCCAATATGAATATTTCGAAGGAACAATGGTCCTCGGACATAATTTCAGAACTTTTCACCACCAGTTTAGTCAGAAGACATTTGCTTCCTGATCCCACATACGGAGTGAGCCGATGGGTGGGACCTCTCCCAATGATACCCTATTCCTGTCAAAGGTGCTATCTAAGTAGACCTCACTGCTCTATACTTTGTATCTACTGAAGAGGTCTGCAGCTAGCAATAAAAAAAATATAGATTCCCCGTCTCCAGTCTTTTTTGCTCCAACTATGGTTGTCACATTGTTTATATATATATATATATATATATATATATATATCTTTATATGGGTGTGTGTGTGTGTGTGTGTGTGTGTATATAATATATATGTATATATATAACATATATATATGTATATATATAATATATATGTATATATATATGTATATATATAATATATATATATATATGATATATATATGTATATATATAATATATATATATATATATATATATATATACATATAGTGCGCTGTTGTATCAAGGGTGCTAAGATAATATAATTATAGATCATTACTTTAAAGGCATTTATTATGTGTGTATACACATACACACACACACACATACACATATATATATATATATATACATACATATATATATATATATATATATTGAGACATTCTGACAGGTTGATGTAAGCGGAATAGGAAACACAGGAGTCTTGAGTTTATTCCTGACTAGTTTCGCAGGTATGCTTTTTCAAAGGAATATGTGTACAAACGGGCTGTGGGCATTATATACATGGGGTGGACCTCACCACCTCCCCGAGTTACCATAGTTGGTGTTGAATGTGAACATCACATTGTGGCTAGCGTAAAAATGAAGAAATTTTTACAATTAAATATGATAACACTAATAACAAAGATATTATTAATAGAAAATGTAACAAATGATAACAATGAAGAAAAATATTTAAATAATAATAGTAACAATAATAATAACAAAAATGATAACAATACAGTAGAAGTAATAATAATAATAATGAATATAATAACAATAAAATGGAAGTAATAATAATAATAATATAGATAAAAAATATAATAAAACTATGATAATACTAATAACCAAGAAATAGAAATTATTAATTATAACAATAATAGTGATAACAATGATAATAAAAACGAAAAATTGTTATCATTTTTGTTATTATTATTGTTACTATTATTATTTAAATATTTTTCTTCATTGTTATCATTACTATTGTTACATTTTCTATTAATAATTTCTTTGTTATTAGTGTTATCATATTTAATTGTAAAAATTTCTTCATTGTTACGCTAGCCACAATGTGATGTTCACATTCGTCACCAACTATGGTAACTCGGGGAGGTGGTGAGGTCCACCCCATGTATATAATGCCAGAGCCCGTTTGTACACATATTCCTTTGAAAAAGCATACCTGCGAAACTAGTCAGGAATAAACTCAAGACTAAGACTCCTGTGTTTCCTATTCCGCTTACATCATATATATATATATACATATATATATATATATATATATATATATATATATATATATATATGAGTGGAAAGGGTGATGAGGTAAACGCCAAAAAACGTTGGAGTTTATTACTAACGTTTCGTCCTTAAAGGACTTCCTCAGAGTATGACGAAACGTCAGTAAACTCCAACGGTTTTTGGGCGTTTACCTCATCACCCTTTCCACTCATTCCGTCATACATATTTCAACATATATATATATATATGTATGTATATGTATATATATATATATATATATATATATATATGTACATATATAATATACATATATATATATATATATATATGTATATATAGATTCCTTTTTTCTTTCTTTAGCATGTCATTAACCCCTTTCTCCTCCTATTGCAGGTATGTACAATCCGTTTGGGTGGTGAACACGTGATCGTTGGGAGGAGCTCTGTAGCGCCGCCGGTAAGTAAGCGGAGCCGCCGGCCACACCTTTCATTGTTCCAGAAAACTTATCCAGAAAGATCTACAACGGGGAGAATCAAGTCTCCTCCATCCACAAGTTGCTTAAAACGCGCCGCAGTCACGAGGGAAAGAAAGTCGGCTGCCGTTGTAATGTTACTGGAAAAGAAAATAATTTTTTATAATATTATAACTTTCACTATAATTTGTGCGCTTCAAGGAGTCCGCTCAGGTAATGCCATTCTGCCAAATCGTCCATAGTATATGGTGCTCTTTCTCTTATTACCCATCGATTGGATTTTTTATTCCGTAAATAGTAAAGGAAGATATATTGCACAATGATTATCACTGATTAGGATTATAACAACGATTACCCACCACATCCCAACCTGGGAACGTGCTCCATGGGGGATGGTCGCCCCTCATGAATGAATATATATATATATATATATATATATATATATATATATATATATATATATATATATAGATATATATAAGCACCAAGGTTAGCATCCTTGTTGGTGAATCTTACTGGGATCTTCTGTAGCAGATGCTTGCAATCAGATCAAACCAAAAGATGAACAGATACTTTTTTTTTTCCTCTCTCTACAGTACGGCACATATTTTTATAATTTGGGAATAGTTAGTAGCCAACCAAGGGAATCATGCTCCTAAGCGAACTTGTTTGTCAACAAAAGTTACGTTGTTGGTAGATAACACTGGAATGGTAAGAACCTAGAAACGAGAGGGAGCTGTGAGTCTGAGGAATGTCGTGTAGCTGTTCCGCCCTCCACATACCCTGTACACTCGCTAATGCGTCCAGTAGATATTACTCTTCCGTAAAACGAGCCACTGGTCCTCCATATTTCCCCGCTGTGGATAAAACATTTATTGTTTGCAGTCTCTCCTTATTCGTCTTCCCCCCAAGTTCTCTAACTGTTGCTGAGAGTTGCCCAGACCCTTGGCCAGCGCCCTGCCCGCCGGTCATCTTCGTCACACTTTCCCCGCCGCGTCACCGGCACCCAATTCAAACCATTCCTAGACCTGCAGGTGCCCATGTATCGTTGTTGTTGTTGCCACCACCCAACTCCTCTTCTTCGTCGAACCCACCTTTTCCTCCCCACCTCCTCCCCTTCACCTTTTTCATTTTTCTTCTTGTTCTCTTTCTTCATCTTCTTCGTTCTCTTCATCTTCTCTTTCTTCTTCGTTCTCTTCTTTCTCTTCTTCTTCTCATTCTTCTCGTCTTCTTTTCATCTTTCACTGTCGTCCTTTCCCCACATCAACTCCTTCCCATGGCATCTTTCTTTCCTTGCCTGTCTACCCCTCCACCTGGCCCTTAAACTTTCCGTGTCCTTTCTCCCACTTCAGGCCTTTCTTCCCACGTGTGGTATATTCTACTGTACTCTGCCTCTTCCCGTCGCAGTACCCACCGCTGCCACCACTTGCCTTACCCCAGCTCACGCCAGAAGGCGACATACTTGTAGACTTTGTTTTGGCGGAGGGCGAACTATCTTATTTAGTCGAAAATGGAATTGGGGATCAATTTAGTATAGCCTCCCATCAAAATGTCCACCGATCCTTTTTTACCCCAAAGCTGATTTATTTAGTTGAGGTGTATTTATAGCTTGGTCAATAGCACCCCGAGGATGTTCTCTAAAACTGGCGGAAAGGGCACTTTCGGAAACGTAATTAAGCCGTAAGTGATAACGACGATGCGTAGTTTTATCAGTGGGAAATTACCCAGCAATTAAAATTGCATTACTCTGGTTAGGCCGGCTAGACTTTGGTGTAGACTTGACACGAGTCGCACTACCTTCATGTGTACCCCCCCCCACACACGCACACACACACGACTCATGGCGCAGTTGTAGAGTTCCCGGCTGCCGCTACGGCGGTCCGGTGGGTGAATCCCGCCCAGGGCTGAAATAATTTAAGTATCCCTGCGGTGCGAGTCGTTACTTCAACTTTCGTGGGCGGGGAATTGGGTGTATGTGTGCTTGTAAGGTCATATACATGGTCATATATGAGCTCTGAGCTCTCTTCCGGGAGGGTAATAGCTGTCGATCACGAGTCCAACACGTGGTCCAAGACCATGGCGAATCACATGCAATCAGTGTCTCTTCTCTCGTGATCTCCGCAGTTAAGGATCTCCTTACACGCTTCCTTTTTTGTGTATCTCAGAATGTATCACGCCCTGATTCGTTCTCTGCCACCTTCCCTACCTTTCACCACCTTCACTCCGTGACTTGCATACCAGCATGTTGTCACACAGTTCAGTCTCAGTCCATCTTCCGTACGTCATGTCTGTTAACAGCTTTCTCAGTAGCGTCTCTGGTTCGTTATTTATCACTCTATCCTTCCTTCCTTTGCCTCCGCATTTTTCTTTCCTCTACTCTCGTTCTCGCTTTCCACCTACTTCCAGCAATCCTTTTGCTCCTTCATATCCTTCAAGGATAGTTAGCACATTGGTTCCTCTCTCTTCTCTCCCTCACACCCCCGGCCATCCCCGGCCAATCCCGGCCACCCCGGCCATCCCCGGCCACCTACCCATGAGGCCTATACACGCCAGATGCACGTTCGTCCCCTTTCCATGGCTTCTTGTGCTCCGGTGACGATCCCACCCCCCCACCCCAGCCCAACCCAAGTGCGGCGGACCCTCCTCTTCCTCTCCTCCTCTTTTTCTTCTTTGGACCGTGGCGCTTCCTCTTTTCCCGGGCCAGGGTTGCCCACTGTAATCTATGCCAGTTCCCACAAATGAGTGAGATTTTTTCCCACAAAATTTCCTCAAGGAAATCTGGATTTCCACGTTTTTTCCCACAAAAGGAAGGAATTATTATATACGCAAATAAGTTCATTGCAACGTATAATTCTTCATATGTCCATACCATGTGAGCAAATTTCTCAGACACAAATTTGTGGAAAATTCCCCTGATCTTCATTTTCCATCCCCTTCCAATCTCCCTTCCCCCACTTTGATTTTATGTGTTAGTCATAATGAGTTACAATCATGAAACATACAGACAGGAGACATATCTGTCCATAACAAGGTCGGATGTGGGGAAATACATTTTTCGTGGGTGTTTATATCAAATTTAATTTTGATACTTTAAAACTGTATGACATTCAGTTGCCTAGCCTGATTTTTTTTTTTATTCCATTCATTCACGGCCCGGTTGGCAAAGTTGTTTCGACATAACTCTAGATTAAATCTACGCCTTTCGTTCTGTTAGTTTTTTACAAGAAATTATTTTTCAATTTTGATATTATCGATTCCCTTTAGAATCTTAAAGATTTGTATAGTTTTAAGCGATTTTCTTGTACTTTGCTTCTAATACTTGGTATGGGTTTTGTAGTTCGTTGTTGTACTCTTTCCAGTCTATCAACGTCTTTAATGAGATTTAAGGACCAGAAAGAATCAACATATGACACGAATGGGCGGATCAGTGATCTTTGTAATTGGTTCCTGATATCTGGCTTTTAAGATCATCACGTCACCAGTAGTAGAATCCTTTTTTTGAGGCAGAAATACAATGTTTGAAATATTTAAAGTCGTTATTAACAATTGCAGCAAGAATCTTTTCATTCTCAACTCTGGTTAAGAGAAATCCAAAGAACTTGTAGTCATGCTTAGTATTATTATTCGCAGTATATTTATATTCACTTCGGTTAACTTCCGTTGGTGACTTTTGACACCATTTTTGTAGTTTGTCAAAAATTCCTTGGATATCCAGTTTATTCTATAGCGAAACAGGTTATTGCCTTTCATGATTAACTCCTTCCGAACTGGGCAGTACTTTCCTTCCTCTGGTTGCTGCCAGAAAGGGATAATCAGTGTTAATATGGCAGATGCAGGACAGAATTTTTTTTAGTAAATTAATAATAACGTGTCGAAGGCCCTATCCCGTAGCCCATCAGCACAACGAAGCCAGGAAGGTTATTGAGAACGTAGATGAAAGTATCGTTAATAACTAATGACCAACAAGCGCCTCTAGCCACATCAATTTTTTTCCGGATCTACTTGTGTGTGATTCACCATGGTCTTGGATCACGTGTTGGACTCGTGATCGACAGCAATTTCCCTCCCGGAAGAGAGCTCAGAGCTCATATATGACCGAGCTATGGGTAATGCTGTGACCTTACACGTACACACACACCCAACTCCCCGCCATCGAGAGTTGGAGTAACGACTCGCAGTGTAGCGATACTGAAATTATTTCAGTCCTGGGCGGGATTCGAATCCGGAACGCCGTAGTGGCAGCCGGGAACTCTACCACTGCGCGTGTAATTAGTTGTATTATATGAGGCTGCAGTTGTGTCGTCTGTTTGTCTTCACTTATCAAAATTTTGCCCAAAATTATTTTTTTATTGTTAACTCTTGTATGTATGTGTGTGTGTGTGTATGTGTGTGTGTGTGTGTGCACGCCCGCGCGCGCGTTCGTACGCTTATATTGGTGTGTATTTTTGCATGTGAGTGGATGTAATATTGTTTTTCATCCGTATATACGTGAGACAAGGAGAGAGGGAGAGAGGGGAGGACGGGTTTTCAGACATGAGGAGTGAACTAGAGGCAGCAGAAGAGAATAATGATACGGAAGTTTAAAAGATATGAAATTGTAAGGTTGTCCAAAGATTCAAGTTCGAATGGATGTCACAGAATGGGAAAAGAGAGGAGAGGGGAGGAGAGGTCAGTACAGGTGCATTGTTGGAACGTTAGGGGTAAAGTGCCAAATGCGCATCGGAGCTCCGAGAGGATTGGATTGGACTCTGTAGTCTTGGAGGAGTCTCCTTACGGATTTGGGTCAGAGAGGGACGAGTAGTAGGTTTTCCTCCTCTTCTTCTTCTTCTTCTTCTGCTTCTTCTTCTTCTTCTTCTTCTTCTTCTGCTTCTTCTTCTTCTGCTTCTTTTTCTTCTTATATTTTCCTTCTTCTTTTCCTTCTTCTTCTTCATCTTCTTTTTCATCTCCTTCATTTCCTTTTTCTTCTCCTTTTCTTTCTCCTTCTTCCTTTCCTTTTTCTTCTTCTCCTTCCTCCTCCTCCGCCTTCTCTTCCTTCCTCCTCCTTCCCCTCCTCTTCCTTCCTCCTCCTCCTCCTTCTTCCTCTCCTTTTTCCATTCCTTTTTCTCCTCCTCCTTTTTCCTTTCCTTTTTCTTCTTCTCTTTCTTCTTTTCCTTTTTCTTTTCCTTCTCCTCCTCCTCCTTTTTCTTTTCCTTTTTCTCCTCATTTTCCTTCCTCTCTTCCTCCTCCTTTTTCTTTTCCATTTTCTCCTCCTTTTCCTTCCTCTCTTCCTCCTTCTTCTTTTCCTTTTTCTTCTCCTTTTCCTTTTTCTCCTCCTCCTCCTTCTTCCTCTCCTCCTTTTTCTTTTTCTTCTCCTTCATCTTCTCCTCCTCCTTCTCCTTCCTCTCCTCCTTCTTCTCCTCCTTCTTCTCCTTCTTCTTTTCCCTTTTTTTCCTTCTCCTCCTCATTCTTTTTCTTTTCCTTTTCCTCCTCCTTTTCCTTTCTTTCTTCCTCCTCCTTCTTCTTCTCCTGTTTCTTCTCCTTTTCTTCCTCTCTTCCTCCTCCTTCTTCTTCTTTTCCTTTTTCTTCTCCTTTTCCTTTTTCTCCTCCTCCTCCTTCCTCTCCTCCTTTTTCTTTTTCTTTTTCTTTTTCTTCTTCTCCTTCTTCATCTTCTCCTCCTCCTCCTTCTCTTCAACAGATCATTAGCACTCGGTAAAGTCCCATCAGATTGGAAATGTGCTAACGTAACACCAATATTCAAGAAAGGGGACAAATCACAACCAGGCAACTACAGACCGATTAGCCTAACTTCGATTGTGTGCAAACTGCTAGAGACAATTATCCGTGACAGCGTAGTAAATTTTTTAGAAGAAAATAAGATTATGAAAGATTCACAACATGGCTTCCGTAGCAAACGCTCATGTCTAACTAATCTCCTTGACTTCTTTCATGACGTCTTTAACAAATACGAGGAATGTAGATCTGTTGATATAATCTATCTAGATTTTCAGAAGGCATTCGATAAAGTCCCCCACAAACGATTGCTCGACAAATTAAAAATGCACAGCATTTCTGGTAATATCCACAACTGGATTAAAGATTGGCTCTCAGAGCGGAAACAGAGGGTCGTAATTAACGGGGCATCATCTAGCTGGCTCGACGTTAAAAGTGGCGTACCGCAAGGATCAGTTTTGGGACCCGTCTTGTTCTTAATATATATAAATGATCTAGATGACGGCCTCCTCTGCAAAGTATCAAAATTTGCTGATGACACAAAAATTGCCGGTAAAGTAACAACCACCAAAGAGAAAGAAAATCTACAATCCGATCTAGATAAATTATCAAGATGGGCTAGCAAGTGGCAAATGAAATTTAACGTTAACAAATGTAAAGTTATGCACATTGGAGGTAACAATGATCACATCCAATACCAAATGAATGGCGAAATACTGGATTCAGTAACTAAAGAAAAAGATCTAGGAGTTTTAATATCAAAGGATTTGAAGCCAAGTCAACATTGCTCAGAAGTTGTTAAAACAGCAAACAAATTAGTTGACTTCATCGGAAGAATCTTTGAAAATAAATCAGAAAAAATATTGCTAAACCTCTATAACTCCTTGGTTCGTCCCCATCTTGAATACTGTGTACAATTTTGGTCCCCATACTACCAGAAAGATATTAACAAACTAGAAAGAGTACAACGGAGAGTGACCAAAATGATACCAAGGCTGAGAAATCTGCCGTATGAAGAAAGACTAAAAAATCTAAACTTATTTTCCCTCTCAAAAAGAAGAATGCGAGGAGATTTGATTGAGGTTTTTAAAATGTTCAAAGGCTTTGACAACATTAATGTCAAAGATTACTTCTTATTAGACCAATCAAATACAAGAAGACGCCACGATTTCAAAGTGATTGGCAAAAGATTCTCTACGAACGAAAGTAAGCACTTCTTCTTTAACCGGGTTGTTAACGTGTGGAATTCGTTACCTCCCACTGTCGTCGAAAGTAACACGATAACAACATTTAAAAATCGCTTAGACAAATACTTGGAATCTAATCCGCAGATAAAATATTATCCTTTGCAATAAAAGATATGACAACCAGACATTTAGTCACAATTGGATTAATTGGATAGGATAGTGATAGCAGTAGTGTTAGTTCATCTTCTATCGCCTAGTTGCCCTGTTTCCTTAACTGTAGTGTAGTTTAGTTAACACAAACAGCCTCGTTAGGGCCAGTAGGCCTGCTGTTGTTTGTTCTTCCTTTGTGTTCCTTTGTGTTCCTTCTCCTTCCCCTCCCCCTGCTTCTCCTTCTTCTTTTCCTTATCCTTCTCCATCTCCTCCTCCTCCCGTTCTTTCAGCGCTCATTCCATAATACAAAGTTTATTCTATTCGCTAGTAAACTCTGTTAGTAAACCAGTCCTTGGATATTTCTTTCTTAAATCTAAAATTGTCTACCTCTGGACCTCTATCCTTTCTTGAAACAATGCCTGACACTCTCAGTGAGCATCGAAAAGACGTTCTTTGGAGTATTTAGAAAAAATCTTGAAAAAAAAACAACGAACAGGTATTGCATGTGTATAGTAATTCCATGGTGTCCAGAGAAATACCCCAATTTACACATTATTCTCTCTCTCTCTCTCTTTCTCTCTCTCTCTCCTTCCCTCTTTCTTTTCTCTCTCCCCACTTTCTACTCTCTCTCTCTCTCTCTCTCTCTCTCTCTATATATATATATATATATATATATATATATATGTGTGTGTGTGTGTGTGTGTGTGTGTGTGTGTGTGTGTGTGTGTTTCTCTCAATTTCTCTCTATGTCTGTATGTCTGCCTGTCTGTATGGATTGCATAAGTTTGATGAATTGAGTCCCATAACATTTTTGTCATCGGAGACCAATCATCTCCATTCAGAGAAGAATGTTGCTCACTTGTTATACAGTGACGCCTTTCAGAATCTCCCTTCTTACCATCCATATGGTTCCACCTCTTCCGGTCTGGTTATCACATAAAAAGTACCTCTTTTTCATCGTGTTAGTGTGTGTGTGTGTGTGTGTGTGCGCGCGAGTCCAACATTTAAGAATATCATGAGAATTAAACAAGGTGGTGTTACAATGCTGGAGAAATTATATATCTCAAACCTGAGCACTTTCTCTTCGCCAGATATAGATTTTGTTCCATTCGGAAGGAACCACTATTAATGAATGTGTAGTGAGATTGAAATAAAGTTTGATCTTGACAAGGATCTTCATTGTTGTGTGATGTGAACGTAGTCCAGACACACTGGTATGAATGTAAATGTACAAACATACGTGTAGCCATTCTACGTGCCCCCCCACATTATGTATCCATGTGTGTGTGTATATATATATATATATATATATATATATATATATATATATATATATATATATATATATATATATATATATATATACATACGCATATATATCTTGGAAACACTGTAAGATTTGAGGCAATAGAGAAGAGCAGCCATTTGAATATATGTGCACGCGCGCACATTATGTATGCGTGCGCGCGTATGTACATGTGAATAAAGTAGCCTGGCATTATCCCTAGTAACCACTTGAGAAGATGTTGCTGTCTAGGCGTTAAAGGAGGTGGTGGCAACTCCTTGACTTTGGTTCGTACGCTCACAGAGCCGCGATAGCCCAAGGTGGGAAAAAAAAAAAAAAAACGGGAATCTCCCGCCTGATCAAAATTGATCCTGGCTGAGGTGCAGGAAGTGTATAAGGTCGTCATCTTCCCGTGAGTAATCAGGATTGTCCTTGCGATCGCGGGGATATCCCGCAGCAATGAAAAAAAAAAAAAACTCGCCTGGCCGTATCCAGGAGGTAGTTATATTGGTACATACCCGTCGCTACATATGTGTTTGTTAGCGCGTGTGCGTATGTACGTGTGTGTATGTGTGTGCGCGTGTGTGTGCGTGTATTTCCCTAGTTATATATTACGGGAAGGGGAGCTACGCTCGTGGTCTCCCGTCTCTGTATCTCGTAGTGTTTAAATTGCTCATAAATTCGTGTATGTGTGCGCGCGTGTATGTGTGTGTGTGTGTGTGTGTGTGTGTGTGTTTGTGCGTGTGTGAGCGAGCGAGCGAGCCAGCCAGCGAGCGAGCGAGACGAGGCCTCTGCCATCCGGGGTCAGTCAGTGGTTGGACTCGGAGCGATCAGTGTTAACGTGCGAGTGCCGTCGCGCAGCCACCTCAGGTCTTATGGCGCGCTGTCAGTTGTGGCAATAGTGATGCAGTGTTTCCTTACAAAGGACGTTTTTAAATGTCGCATATTGGTTGCGTTGGAAAATAAAAAGAAAACAATACCCATGGGTGATTTTTTTCCCATGAAATTCAGAGACTAGTTTCGAATAGTCTTTATTTTTTTTTTCGTTCTTGAAGTGTCCGTAGAACGGAATGAGTATGTGCATGTCGTTCCCAGAACATGTGTTTTAATTCTCCATTGCTTCGATGAAGAGGAAGAAGAGAGTGGAGTATAATAATTGTGGGACCCTCTCGCCAGTGCCCCACTCATCACGCCTCGGCGTGGTTTCGGGCCCCGCCAGCTGACAAGCCCGCTGCTGCC
>NC_134786.1:61062638-61082638 GCF_046742065.1 Oratosquilla oratoria
TCTCTCTCTCTCTCTCTCTCTCTCTCTCTCTCTCTCTCTCTCTCTCTCTCTCTCTCTCTCTCTCTCTCTCTCTCTCTCTCTCTCTCTCTCTCTCTCTCTCTCTCTCTCTCTCTCTCTCCCTCTCTCTCTCTCTCTCTCTCTCTCCCTCTCTCTTTCTCACTCTCTCTCTCTCTCTCTCTCTCTCTCTCTCTCTCTCTCTCTCTCTCCCCCTGCCTCCCTCCCCCACCCTTTCCCCCCTCTCTCTCTCTCTCTCTCTCTCTCTCTCTCTCTCTCTCTCTCTCTCTCTCTCTCTATCTTTCCTCCCTCTTTCTTTCCCCCTCTATCTTTCTCTCTCTCTCTTTCCTCCCTCTTTCTTTCCCCCTCTCTCTCTCTCCTCTCTCTCTCTCTCTCTCTCTCTCTCTCTCTCTCTCTCTCTCTCTCTCTCTCTCTCCCTGTTAGGACACAAGCCTTGGTCAATTATCGACGATCGCCCCTCACTTGTGATAACCCCTTTAGGTTATCACACTGGGCTATTTTACCTCCAACCTCCGATTCATCGGCGGTAACGCCCACCCCCAGAACTTCTTCCACCATAAAATCACTCTGGTAAAATATTTTGTTTTCTCAACAAAAATACATAGAATGCCAATAGATATGTTGTTGGAGAATTATCTTCCTCCAGCAAAAGATATGTTGTAGGAGAATTATCTTCCTCCAGCAAAAGATATGTTGTAGGAGAATTATCTTCCTCCAGCATATCAGATTCCTTCCCAAAAACTGCGGGCTGCAAATTTGCTCCAACAGTCGAAGGAAAATTAGCTTAGTATGATAACCCCCTAACACGACCTCTCTCCCACTCAACCACTTGTTACATGCAACACTTGGGTCCTTGAGAACTTCATGCACAGGAGAGGCACTTCCATAGTTGTCCAATCATAAATATTATCTCACACTGCGAGTCGTTACTCCAACTCGCGTGGGCGGGGAGTTGGGTGTGTGTTTGCGTGTAAGGTCACATCATTACCCATAGATCGGTCATACATGAGCTCTGAGCTCTCTTCCGGGAGCTGTGTGTGTGTGTGTGTGTGTGTGTGTGTGTGTGTGTGTGTGTGTGTGTTAGAAGGAGCGTCCTGAAAGACGGACCCTGGTCAGGATGAACCTAGTTACCGGTCTCCCTTCCCTCTCGCTGCCCACTCCATCCCCTCCCTTCTTATCTCCTTCGTCCTTCATCCCAGGGACAACTCATCCGGATCAAATGGCAGGTGTCGGAGTGTGCAAATATGCGAGGAGGCACGACACCGTGTCGAATAGTTTGATGTCGAGATTTTCCGTCATTTGAACAATGTCTTCTGGCATTGTATTGTATTGTATTCTAGTGTAGGAAAATAGATCAGCCAGCAATCAGAAATACGGGTCCCAGAGATAAGAAAGGTGTGAAGGAACAAGTCATATCACAATTGGTGTTTTGTTTTTGTTTTTTCTTTTCTTTTCTTTTTCTTTTAAACGTGTCACTCAGCAGAACGATTAGTTATGGTGACATACAAATACGGAAGACACAGAACTCAGAATGCCAAGGGGTTAGGTGTACGCCGTGACTGGACGCCGCGAGATAGGAAGCGTGGATGAGGGAGACCAGACAGAAGGTGGAGAGACGAGATAGGGAAGTTTGCAGGAGTGACGTGGCAAAGGTTGGCGCGGTGGTGTGAATCATGGAATGCTGTGAAGGAGGCCATTGTTCAGCAGTGGACTCGGGATGGTTGATTTGATTGATTTTGGCATTAGCCCGGAGAAAGATAGCGAAGGGGTTTAAAGAGACGAAGGGCGATTCTACGGGGTTAGGGTTAGGGGAACGGCTCGAGTTACGAGGCTGCAAACGTCGTCGCGAGAGGAAGACTCGTGACAAAGGGGGAAGTCATGTGGTGGTGATCAAGGGAGGGGTGTGGTTCAGGGTCACTCTTGATTTTCTTCTCCGCTCTTTCTGGCGAAACAAAGAGTGCCAGAGAGCTACAAGAAGAGAAGACCCACAAAAAAAAAAGCCGACCGTAAATGTTCAGAATGAGATGCTGAGAGAGAGAGAGAGAGAGAGAGAGAGAGGAGGGAGGGATAGGTGTTAATTACTTTCTTTTGCTGCCATGATGCCCAAATACCTTTTGCAAAGAAGATTCAGGAATGTGCACGCAAGCAGCTCGAGGGGTTTCATTAAAAGAAGAATAGTGTAAAACAGATATGCAGGTTTGTCTATACGTAGCAGTAGTGAATTGTGAGTGTAAATTAAGATTTTTTTTTTAACTGTGGCGCAATATATATATATATATAATGTGTGTGTGTTTGTGTGTGTCAGAATAACCACGTTCTTGGATCACTTGTTGGACTGTGATCGACAACTATTAACCTCCGGATGAGAGCTTGGAGATCATATATAGCTCGATATATGGGTAATGCTGTGACCTTACACACATGCACGGAATTCCTTGCCCACCAGTGCAGCAATGCTGAAATTATCAGCCCTGGACGGGGCTCGAACTCGCATCGCTGAATTAGAAGTCGAGAGCGGTACCATTACATCGTCGATCCTTGTGTGTGTGTGTGTGTGTGTGTGTGTGTTTGTGTGTGTGTGTACGTATGCATGTATGTGTATGTGCATATGCGTGTGTATGTGTATGTGCGTGTGTATACTTGTGTGTGTGCGAGTGTGTATGTGTGTGTGTAAGTGTCGGTGTGTGTTCGTATGTATGGGTTGCATTTCAACGTATGTGTGTATACTTGTGTATTTACCTAGTTGTACCTAGTTGTATTTCACGGGAAGGGGAGCTACGCTCGTGGTGTCCCGTCTCCATATCTCATTTCATCTAAACTATGTGTGTGTGTGTGTGTGTGTGTGTGTGTGTGTGTGTGTGTGTGTGTGTGTGTGCGCTTGTGTATTTGGGCGTGTGCGTGTGTGTGTGTGTGTATGTACCATGTCCAGACTCACTTTATGCTCCTTTCAGACCCGTTATGTTATTCTTTGGCGTTAACCTTAACAGGAACTGCAGTGTGTGTGTCCCTGTGCAGAAGGTGCCGAGGACATGCAGATGGGTGTGTAGTTGCGTAGCTGTAATCCCTTTGTGATTATGGGCGGAGGAAGGGCGCAGGCGTGGGAGATGAGAACTGGATACGGAGAGGGAGCGAGCGAGCGAGCGAGCGAGCGCGGCGTCGACATGACCTTTGGCCTAGTCTGACCTTTCCATCACGCGCCTCGACGCCGTCATCTCCCGTAGGAACAGATGGTTGATGATGATGATGATAACGGTGGTGGTGATGATGATGGTGATGATGTTTTTGATGAATGATGTTTGTAATGAAGAAGGTGGCTCCGGGTTCTGATGGAGATGATGATGATGATTATGATGATACATAATGATGCTGGTAACGAGGAGACGAGATGGCTCTTCTTTCGTCTCGATGTGTGTGGGTTTCGGGGTGACGAAGGGGACACACGCAGGAGTATTATATGAATTACAGGAAGAGAAGGAGCAGTAGGCGAAGTGCGCGAGAGAGAACGGAACGGTAGGAGTAAGTTCGGGGACGTCGAGGAGAAAGGGGAGGAGGGTTGATCGGTTGGTTGGTGGGTGGGGGCGGGATAAGGCGGGGCGGAGCCCCGGAATAACACCGGTAGGGCGTGATTCCACGGTGTTCCGGGGATATTTCCCCCCCCTGGCCACCACCTTGTCATTAGTCGAGGCTGTAGGCCAAGTTTAGTGAGGTTGGGGGAAGTAGGGGGGCTGCGGGCCGGGGCTGAGGGAGGCATATGGTCCATGGCCTTCTTGGCGAAGGTTCGTTCTTGCTGCCGCCGCCGCCGCCACACCAGCCAACAGCTGGCTGCTTCCCTGCGTGTAGGTGCATTATGTGTGCGCGTGCGTGTACGCAGATGTACGTGTGTGCACTTGTCTCTGCGTCATTGTATGTGCGCATTGACACTTGCGCGTGTCAACATTTGTGGGTGTTTCCATATATTTTTTTTATATTTGTGTGTATGTGTGTGTTTGTTCGTGTGCGTGTAGTCTTACTGTTTACCGGTTGTGCATCACATGTAACTTGCCTTTGATATTATGCTGGACCAAATTGTTTTAAGTGTTGGGATTCTGTGGTCGATAGATCTATGCCTCTGCCTCTATGCCCATCAGTCTGTGAGCACGTTTGCACTCGCCGCTCGTCTGTGCTTAAAGAGTGGGAGCGAGAGTGACATTTAACGTGTGCACTGATTTCCCAATATTTATGTTTATCGTATATAGCCACCTGGAATAACCTTTGGAACAATTGACGTTTTATGGGAAACTCTTGCATGAGCTGTGTATTAGCAATAGTGCTATGTACTTAGTGTCTTCAGAGCGAGTTTCCTTGTATGTGTGTCTTGGTTTTTATTTTGGGTTAATTGGTTGTTGCAAAGGCTATTTATATTCCACTGAGTTGTCTCGTTTTCTTATGTACCTCTCGGGGGGGGGGCGAATATTTTCGTTGATCCTTCGGAATTCCTGATTGAAATGATGCCATAACAACCCTGGCAAAGGTGAACTTGGCGGGTGGTGCTCTATGGCTGGGAAGATAGAACTAAAGATATTCATGTCTTATGGTTTGTACGCTTTGGTAATGATTCATACACACTTACCTGTGTACTAATTGTTCATGTTTGTACGAGTGATTGTGCCCACTTTCATATATGTAGTGTGTTTATGTATCTAGGCCTACGTGTTTGTGTGTTGGTTTTGCAACCTCGTTACTTTCGTTTAACGTTCTTCGGAGTTGAGTTGGCCATGAAATGTGCTGTGGGTTACAGTTCTCACTGCTGGATATGCATTTCTGCAGGGAAAGGATCCGCTTGCTATGTCGAAGAATTAATCTCTTTGTTTGACGGCAGACATACAGACAGAGATAATTCCTGCCAACTTGCATGGGAAACCTGTAGAGGAAAGCCATGGCAATAGCAACAGGCGAAGACTATTTCATGCTTTCCCAAGAATAGCTGGAACTGCTATCGCAATGTGAGAACTAACCAAAAAATTCCCATCTCAACACTATGTATATGTACGGATATATGTATCCATATATATATTTATATATATATTTATATATATATATGTATATATATATTTATATATATATATATGTATATATATATATGTATATGTATATATATATATGTATATGTATATATATGTATATTTATATATATATGTATATATTTATATATATGTATATATATATATATATATATATATATATATATATATATATACACATATACATATTATCAACCAAAATATACTTTAATTCTAAGCCATCAAGATCGAGAGAGACTCGAGGAGGCCAACATGCAGAATTTGAAACGTGGTGTTGATAAAAATGCATAATGTATTTGTTCACTGGCACCCATGCAGTGTTGTACATATATATTATATATATATATATATATATATATATATATATATATATATATATATATATATATATATATATATATATATGTACACACGCATCCATCTTCGCATGTTTGAATTTTGTTGATGTTTGCCCTTCGACTGTACGGGCACTTGCACTGTACAAACGTTGTGGTTGCAAGACGTCTGCATTGTTTGCATGATTGCCGCAAGATTCGTCATGGCAGTTGCATCTATTCTGTTGCTGGTTTGGCCGTTTTGTTGATGTGTGCATTTACGGCATGGGCAAAAGTCTTCTTGTTGACGCGGTTGCAAGACGCAGAGCGGTCGTGCTTTCACCGTCCTGGGCCCATACAACCCGTCGGCCTACCCCGACTTGTTTCCTGGCTCTGAGTGGACGGACGGATGGTTCCGACGAACACCCGGCCACGTGGAAACGCTCCGTCGGTACCGGGTTGTAATGGGAGTTGTTGAACCTTGGGTTGTAGCAAACGTCTTAGACGATTTTATCTAACTGAGGGCCGAACCTCAAGTTTGAGCGCGAGTTGAGGAGGATTAGAAACTCCGTTCTGGTTTCGTGGAGCCCCGGTGATGAATGAGGCTGGTGGGAATTGGGGCCGGGAACCACGTCTAGTCGAAGAACCCACAATGCATGAGTGCCTAACGTATCGGTTGATGTTCTACAACCTACGTTTCAGTCCTTCTCGTTTACGGGTTAAAGTGTAACCGACAGAACAACATACTACAGTGTACTCCACCCATCGGAACCTGACAGGGATTTTTTTTTTCCGACTCGAGTCTCGTCCAGTTTAAGATTTCATTTCATTTTTCCGCTGGCTGAGCAGGTTAGGGCGTCGTTACTTGCGGCGATGGTCGAGGGGATGGTGGTTCGAATCCTGCCACCGGCGAAGTTGAACCAAGCGCATGGTTAATTAAATTCCACGCTAAACCATATCATCTATGTGGATTTTTTTTAATGTCTCTTGATTAAAGTGAACATACCATTGTTAAGTTTCCGATGTCCTCAATATACAAAAAATAATTTTATAGATATGTAAGAATATATTTTACGTCACGCACTGTATTGTATAATTTATTTTTTCTTGTGCGTTGCATGTAGAAATCCTCTTTCAGTTCAAAAAGAAAAATCCTTTGCAAGCTATTAGTACAGAGGTTTTTAAACAACTGTTTTCCGTATATTCCGCCGTATTTTTTTTTTTTTTTTACAAGAAAAATGAAACATAACATGCTCGCTTTTTTGTGTATGCATGTATTGTATGTATCTGTGTACAAGAGCATAAGAATGAAGGAGACTGCAAGATACCATAAGGCCTACACTAGACAGTTCCATGTCCATTACCACCTGTTATCCCCATCCATAAAGTTGTCTAGTCTTTTCTTAAAACACCCGATATATTCAGCGCTCACTACGTCTGTTCCATTCGTTGACCACTATATTGGTAAACCAATCCTTGCTCATTTCCTTCTTAAATCTAAAGATGTCCAATTTAAATCCATTACTGCGAGTCCTGCTCTGTTGTCTTAATATGATGACCTTGTCTGAATCCCCTTGTTAAAGCACTTTCATCCTTTCTACAACTGCACGATGTTTAACGACCCATTTCTTTTTTAATTTGTTTGAATCTGTGGTTCTACACATTCTTATTCGTAATCAATTTTTTCTGCATAATTTGGTTCCGTGTGAAACGGGAACAGATCATATTTGTGGACGAAACATAAAAGATAGTAAAATGGTTCATCCAAAAACGAGAAATTTATTTTTATTTCATTTATTTATTATTATTATTATTATTATTATTATTATTTTTTTTTTTTTTTTCTCGTATCAATGATGGAAGCTCGCTGGCTGAGCGGGTTAGGGCGTCCTTACTCGCGGCGAAGGGCGAGGGGATGGGGGTTCGAATCCTGCCACCGGCGAAGTTGAACCAAGAGCATTGTTAATTAAATTCCACGCTACAAAGTCCTCTGTGATGGGCACCGTCCTGGCCTTCCGATGGGAGGAGTTTGTGACGTTAAACCATATCACCAATGATGGTAAGGGAAGCAATGCACGTGTTTAGACGGGCATGTGCCTTTGGCCTACAAATGATTGCGTAAAAGCAACTAGTTTTAAAAGGAGAGTGACAGTGATGAAGGAGGCACTACTTGATGTTGCATCTGTGAACAGATAGTTTATGTAGGCAACCCGCTTGGAGCTAGCGAGCGGTGGTCATTAAACCTGGACTTACGAGGTCGCCCCTGCGGAGCTCGTGTCGAATTTATCGTAGCCTTCTTTTTGAACGTCCGACTTGCTTTCTTCTTCTTCTTCTTCTTCTTCTTCTTCTTCTTCTTCTTCGCCTTCTTCTTCTTCTTCTTATTCTTTTCTAATTCTTCTTCTTCGCGTTTTTCTTCTTCTTTTTCTTCTTTGCGTTCTTCTTTTTCTTCTTCGCGTTCTTCTTCTTCTTCTTCTTCTTCTTCTTCTTCTTCTTCTTTTGCCAGGTTGAGCAATTGACTTCATTAGGCTTTGCGTCTTAATTTCGAATCCGAGTGGGTGGGCATGTGCAGTTTATATATATATATATATATATATATATATATATATATTATATATATATATATATATATATATATGTATATATATATGTATATGTATATACATGCATGTATATATATGTATGTATATATATATATGTATATACTGTATATGTGTATATATATATATATATATATATATATATATATATATATATATATATATATATATATATATATATATATATAGTTTCTCTACTTGGGTTACAATAGCCACAAATAGTTAATGCATTATCCTTATTAACACCCTCCAAGTCCTCCCAAATGAAAATATATAGATAGATAGGTATGTGTAGAAAGATCACTAAAAACAACACGTGATCCACAAATTTTGCTGGTAACCACAAAGGAAATCGGAAGAAAACAGTAATTCCAAAGCGTTTTCGTGTAAATTACACGAAAGCGCTTGGGAATTACTGTTTTCCTCCGATTTCCTTTGTGGTTACCAGCAAAAATAGGTGTGTGTATTTACCTAATTGCTGTACACAAAGCTGAAGTCACGCTCATGGTGCCTTGTCACTGTATCTCCACTTATCAAACTTTGCCCCAAGTTAATTTACGTTATTGACCTGGATTGTGTCTTGTAGTGCAGGGGGAGGGGGTGGGTCACCTTTCTGCCCGCGTGCCAAAATCGGCCAATCTTCGTTGATAAAAAGGTTTTACGTGCCAACCGAAAATGCTGAGGACATATTACAATTTAATACATTTAATATATTCAAATATTGGGGGAAGCTTTTCAAATATTAAAGGAAATCATACTGGAGAGGTAAAATCAAAGAATATTATAGTTTCGATTTTAAAGGTAAATGCAAAGAATATTATAATTAAGATTTATAAATCAAGTCAGATTGAATAAATGTGAGAATTTAATGAAGTGATTCTTAATTACTGGTCTTTTTTGCTTTTATGTGCAATTCTAGCTGTCTTATTAAGTCAACTTCAAAGAATAAAATTTAAAATCACAAAAATAAGAATAGACCATTTTTAATTTTACATAGTTTTTAATAGAAACTTATGTTTATGGCAAATATATTGAACAGCAAGTTTCATGAACTTCTGATATAATATTTTAAAGCGGAGGTAATCTCACATAACTAGAGCCTTTTGTGGTATGGTATTTGTATTATATCTAGATTTAATTTTGAAACCTCAAATAGCTGAACGTGGATTATGCGTACCGATAATTTTGTTATTTACAAAACATGAAAGAATATGAAAATTGTGGTAAAGTATTCAATATGTCTAGCCACTTGGCGACTGATGCAACTAAATAGTACACACAAGAAGTGTTACCATGAACTTTTACTCAAAATTGTACGCAGGGATTCAAAGTAAAAATAACGATGATAATAATAATGATAATAATAATCTTTTCTTTTCTTTTTTTTCTTTCTTTCACATCGATTGATTGACTTGCGAAGTCTTTGCCCCTGGGTTGCTGATTGTTTGTTAAATGCACTCATTTTCTTCTTCTTCTTCTTCTTCTTCTTCTTCTTCTTCCAGTGTAATCATTAATAAGTCATAGTGGATATGCTTTTTATTGGATGGTTTAGGATAGATTAATTCTCTCTTATAAATCAATTACAGTTAGTATTTCGTTCCTGCTCCGAGCTTGTATCAAATTCACTACTTATATCTCTGGTCCCCAAATTTAAACACAATTTTACACCTACTTTCCGATTATTTTATTCATTCATTTATTTATTTATCTTCACGTCGGAGGTCGGACTTTCCGCTGAATACGGTCACCTGCCGTTTGTCACAACATCAATATCCGTAGATTGCGGCGCTGAAAGGAAGGGCTCGAGTCTCACTCGTTGTGCAAGAGGGAAAGGAAACTCCCACGGCACGGTGCCACTCCTCGAAAGGAAGGTTCTCAACCACCCAAGATGCCTGTATTGACTTTCATTTATTTGATATTATTTGTTTGTTTTGTTATCGTTTGTCTGTTTATTTTTATTTGCTTGATTCTCATTTATTATTAGTTACATACCAATTTGTTATTATTTAGTATCTATCTGTTTGTTTATTATTTAACTATACTTTTGCATTTATTTGCGTATTTTATTTATTATTTACATTATTATAGTTTTTATTTATTCATTTATTTATTTTTATTTATCATTATTGTAATTTTTTCGCATCCGACCTAGATATGGACCAAAAGGTCTCCTGTCGGCATACTCCGCCTTCGTAAATCCTTTGTAAGGGGAAGTCTTCGGGTTTCAGGACGTGAGGAGAATTGCAACTGCAGATTTTCGGACCTAGGCTGCTGTAATCATGATCCTTCAACAAACTACATTTCTCCAGTCAACATAATTTTCGTACATTTTTTTTCAACGCCAGATTAAGTTCGGTGAAATTATAAACATTTCAGCTTTTTGAGTCGGGCCAACTTGTAAAGGTGAGAGGGGAGCGGAGATGACATTTTTGTAATGAAAATGACCGTCGAGAATTGTTGTGCTCTTTTTCCCTGTGAAAATGCCAGCGTGAATTTTTTTGTAGTTTTTCCCCAAAGGAGACCTCACAAGGGGTTTCCCTTTCTTTACTTCAACCCCGTTGTGATGAACACATGCACAAGTCTCTCCTCCCCCCTTCTCTCTCTTTTTCTCTGTCTCTATTTCTTTCTCTCTCTCTCTATCTATCTCTCTTTCTCTTTCCTCTCACTCCCTCTCTATCTATCTCTTTCTTTTTCCTCTCACTCCCTCTCTCTCACTCTCACACTCTCTCTATCTCTCTTTCTCTTTCCTCTCACTCCCTCTCTTTCTATCTATCTCTTTCACTTTCCTCTCACTCCCTCTCTCTCTCTCTCTCTCTCTCTCTCTCTCTCTCTCTCTCTCTCTCTCTCTCTCTCTCTCTCTCTCTCTCTCTCTCTCTGTATCTCTATCTCTCATCCCTCCTTCCTTCCCTTTCGTTTCGACAGCAAAACAGTTCTGTGGTATCAGTTATAGCGAAGTTGTTTGCATCGGGGCATCTCGGGGATTGCATTGCTTAGCACGAAATATGTCAACAACAACAACAAAAAAACTTTGCGAAAGAGGAACCTTGGGTGTGTCTGTCTCTTTGTAAAGTTTGATGTACTGATACAAACGGTGACGTCATGTCCGGCTCCCTGAAGCAGCCTGAAGTCACGTGGGACTGAAATACAATGTCCCTTGCCTTCATCGCGGCTACAGGGTTCGTTGTTTCAGACTTTAGACTCTTACTTCGTGGGTATTAGGAACTCGGGGATATAGAAGAAGGGCGATGCTATGGACCTCTTTATTCCGGGTTCTGTTCCAGTAGGTAATGAAGAATGTAATCTGCTAAGAACGATAACATATCGGAATTTCGTCCCCGTGTTGAAAAGGTACCCTCGCGCGTTGTGTTCTCGTTTATTTACAGACCCAGTCTCTCTGTCTGTCTGTCTGTCTGTGTGGGTTTTCCGTGCTTGTTATTTAGTGCCCATTAGTACCAGCATGTATCCTAGTTTACCTTGTTGCCTCCTGCAAGTCATTCTTCATGATCGCTCTTTGTTTTGCCGTCGTCACGGATGTGAACTCTGCTCTTCGAACGCTGTCTGTCGCCGTCGTCATCGGCATCACCGAAGAGTTCGTTGATAACCCCTTCAGGCCCGGGGACGGGGTTCTTCGAGGGTGAATCTAATCATCATTTGGCTTTTATCTAGAGCAGAGCGTTTGAAGTACACCTGTTCCTGTGGGATTCCAGACTCGTTGTGCAAAAGACAGACGTTTGGGAAGACGTTTAAGGGAGAAGTAGGAGTAGGAGGGCCTGTCTTAGTGCGGTTGTATCAGTGGGAGGAAGAAAATCGACGTATGCTCACTTGCAGACAGCCAAAGCTCAACCATGATAGTTGTATCTCTCGTTGTTGAACATTTACTTTACTTCTGTGTACATTAGTTCTTGTGTGGTGAACGTGCTTGAAAGGAAGGTTTCGTTAATGCGACAACAATTATAGATATAATTGTATAGTACCGATACATCAAGGAGTTTGAGTGCCCGCCATAGTAACTAAATAGCCAGCAGGAAGGAGGTACCTGCTAGGTTGTTGTTGTGCGGGGCTATTGTAGAATTGAGAAAGGGTTTGTTAGTTGTAGGTTGGGTAGGGTGTGACTTTTCTCTCTCTCTCTCTCTCTGTGTGTGTGTGTGTGTGTGTGTGTGTGTGAGAGAGAGAGAGAGAGAGAGAGAGAGAGAGAGAGAGAGATGGGGCTGAATTGACATCACAGGTTGGCACCGGGAGATGGAACCAAATCGGGACCAAAGTGACGATCCTCTTGTGTGGAACAAAAGACTAATAGGATACATGATAAACAGATTACTCTCAGATTTTCATCCAAGTGCAGTTGAGTTCATCCCGTTCATTATTATGGCCTATTGTATATGTATGTGCGTGTGTGCGCGCGCGCGCGCGTGAGAGAGAGTGAGCAAAAGAGATTCACCACGGTCTCGGATCACGTGTCTGACTCGTGATCGACAGGGATTACCCTCCCATATGAGTGTGTGTGTGTCGTGTGTGGCAAACGCTGTCCGTTTTCTATGTTTGAGGGTTCCACATCTATCATGGTTCAGCCCCGTCTCCAAATGGAATCGTCTGGTTGTAGGTTCCATAAGAAGATATATCACAACTTCTCTAAAACTCATTGATCATGATCAGTGATCTTCCCGCTGAGTTGATCACATGTAATACATTTCATCAGACGTTACATGATTTCCCCAGTGGTGAAAAAAGAAAGATACGATAACGAGGACGTTCACATCAGCAGAGGAGTTTACAAATTCAGTATCGACCTTTCCATTCACAGTTTAGCACAACAATGCTCGTTGTTGATAATCAGTATGGCTTTTCTGCTCGTGAGAAAGTCAAGACTGCTATTTTCCACAACCACGGAGAGTTACTGTACATCTCTATAACTTTCGAATAAAAATGAAAGACGTATCACCTCGCGTTTTAAGGTGTGTTGCCGCAACTCGTTGGCTCCTTCCATCAAGGGAGCCCAGTTAGGGGCACATGGAGACCTGGCGTCCCGCACTTGTTCACTAATGTGCAGGGACGGGCAGGACGGCCCCTATACGCAGGCGGCTGGCGCCAACCTTCCCTGTACGCGCTAGGGATGTCCGTCTCTCCTCTGACCTCACGTGGGATTGTGTACAAGGGTCAATCCGGGTCACATGAAGAGGTGTCACCCCAGAGCGCCCACATGAAGAATCGTCATCCCATGAGATCCACCTGAAGAATGGTCACCCCAGTACGCCGAAATCAACAGTGGAATAAAAATTAGGTTAGGTTAGGTTGAATGAGGGTTATGCTTATTGTCATCAACTTATACAACCGAAGATTCGTAAACCCAGGATGACCCACGTGAAGAATTGTCACCCTAGGATAGACCACATGAAGAATCGTCACCCTAGGATAGTCCACATGAAGAATCGTCACCCTGTCGAAGTCTGGGGTGACGATTCTTTACGTGATCCGTTAATCCCATGAGTTGGGTGTCATTTTGCTTGAGGACTGGACTCAAGAGCCCCGCACATGATGAAAATTGTCTTGTCGGCGCCGCTTGTCGTCATGAAATCGTCACGCCAATCGCCTGTGCGTGTAGCTACCCTAAAGGTCAAAGTTGGCGCCCAGCGTGTGGGTCAGGAATGCGGGACGTAAGGTACGAATTATGGAGGGCCTTACACAGGAGGTACGGGACTCCGTTGGCCTGGTGTAACGGAGAAAGTAAGTCATGCCGCCGCCGAAGAACTTCGCGAGGCCACGCGGGCCACGAAACAAAATGGACTGAAATATCGAAGTCGGGTTATGCCATTTGATGCAGGTTAGCTCCCGCCGTGCAGGATGGCATTTCTTTTGTCCTCGTTACCGATGGTATATTTTTTGTTCACCTCTGTGGCGCGCACACACACACACACACACACACACACACACACACACACACACACACACACACACACACACACACACACACACCACACAAGGCTGAAATGATTTCAGTATCGCTGCTCTAAGAGTCGTTATTCCAACTCGTGGGCGGGGAGTTGGGTGTGTGTGTACAGTACGTGTAAGGTCACAGCATTACCCATAGATCGGTCATGTATAAGCTCTGAGCTCTCTTACGGGAGGGAAGTAGCTGTCGATCACAAGTCCAATATGTGATCCAAGACCATGGTGAACCACACACACAACGCTGCTCGACGGTACAGAGGTACATGCTTTCAACCGCTAATTCGGCGATTTGAGTTCGAGTCCCGCCCAGGGCTGAAAAAATCATCATCGCTTCACTGTGAGCCGGCACTCCAACTCTGGTGGGGAAGGAGTTGTTTCTACGTGTGTATGTGTAAGATCACAACACTACCCATAGTTCAGGCCATACATGAACTCTGAGCTCTCATCCGGGAGGGCAGTACTTCTCGATCACGAGTCTTAATACGTAATCCAAGAATGTAGTGAATCACGCTCGCGCGCGCACACACACACACACACACACACACACACACACACACACACACACACACACACACACACACACACACACACACACACACTCGCGCGCGCACACACACACATATGGTAAAGTGGTACCGAGGGTGAAGCTAATACAAATACAGAGGGCTCTGTATCTCCTTTATTTGTAACTATGATTGTGGTGGAGCTAAATGGCTACTTGTAACTAAGGGGGAAAACGGGATATCTTACTTGTGAGCACGGGCGCGCTGCGCTCGTGGTGCATGTCTTGCCCAGCCACTGGTCATCGCCTATCTGTCTGGCACCTCCAGTCAAAGCGACTCTCTCCTTGCTGGACTACACGGACTGCTAGGGCGCCCAGCCAATCATCTCCCAAAGCAGCAGCTACGTGACCCAACCTGCGTAGCGTGGGGCGGAGCTAACCTGGCTTGGGTACGCTTGGGAGTTTGGCGGGTGCCAACCGCGGGGGGATAGAGGGACAAAACGCACGTGGGGACACAGAAGGACAAAGTCCGGCTAGGCGCCAACTCACCAGACACACACACACACACACGGACACACATACACACACACACACACTCAAGACATGATGAGGAAGATTATCGAAAACCTGATATATCCTAGACTGGAATATGCAACAATGGCGTGGCCACACACACACACACAAATACATATAAAGAAGATAGAGATAATGCAGAGAGCAGCAACTGAGATTATTCTAGATCTTGCTGATAAATTCTGTGAGGAGAGACCAAATATGTTGGGGCTGCCAACGTTTATTGATAGAATAGTGATGGTTTGACAGCGGTGTAGTCGTGAAGTGTGTGGGCATACTTGATACAGAGGGTCTGTGAAAGTGGAAACAGGAAAATCAGGGGCCATGAGATGAAACTAAAAAAGACTGGATGTTTGAAGGATATTAGAAATACTGTTTTCCATACAGATTTATTGGTTCTTGGGATAGTATGGATGAAAGAATTGTGAATTTGTTGTGGGGCAGTTTTAGGTCAGAATTGACCAGTGAGAACGCAGGGATGGGATCCTGTGTAATGCAACTAGGTAATTAGATAGAACACACACACACACACACACACACACACACACACACACACACACACACACACACACACAAACACACACGACTCCACGGCGCAATGGTTAGAATTCCTGCCCGCCACTACGGCTTTACGGGTTCGAATCCCGCCCAGGGCTGAAATAATTTCAATATCACTGCGCTGCGAGTCGTTACTTCAACTCGTGGGCAGGGAGTTGGGTGTGTGTGTTAGGTCACAGCATTACCCATAGATCGGTCATATATGGGCTCTGAGCTCTCTTCCGGGAGGGAAATAGCTGTCGAGCACGAGTCCAACACGTGATCCAAGACCATGGTGAATCACACACACACGCACATGCGCCCGGTACTGAAGTGTTAGCCCATCTTGATGTAATAAAATAATAAAATATTTGTAAGTTATTAGACCAAAGGTTGTCGACAATGGGATTCAGGGCCTCCAGGGCCTGATTCCCTCTGGTATTGTGGGTCGAGTTTTAGAATTTCGCTGAATGGGAACACACGAATTGTTGTAATATTGATCTTTTAAAACACTAGGTGTACAAATTCTTCATAGATACAGTAGCCTTCCTATGAATATATAGATTTTTGTTTAGGAAATAATATCACTGAAAAAATAATGAAGTCTGATGTTGCATAATACTAGCGATGCATCAGGTCGGTTCGGGTGCTCGGAATAGTACATGGGAAGTACCCCTGTAGGAAGCATAGGACGAGAAGGTGCAACTTTAAAGCCAAAAATTGAAGGGTTGCTGGAAACGAAAATAAAAACCAGACACCTCGATGGCACGAAAGCATATGATTTTGTGATTTGAGAGAAAATATATGTATATTTTTCTGCCTTACTGCAGAGAAGTGAAGGTCGAGCCGTCTTTTGTCTGCCTGGAATGTAGGAATGTGTCCAGGCTGTGCTTGTGATATACCATTGTCTTGGGTCACGTGTTGGACTCGTGATCGACAGTTATTAACCTCCCGGATGAGAGCTCATAGCTCGTATGACCGATCTATGGGTAACTGTGACCTTACACGCACACACACACACCCAACTCCCCGCCCACGAAGAGTTGGAGTAACAACCCGCAGCGCAGCGATACTGAAATTATTTCAGCCCTGGGCGGGATACGAACCCGGACCTCCGTAGTGGCAGCGAGAACTCCAACCACTGCGCCACTAGGTTATGTTACTCCTGCAATGTTTTCTCGTTGTTGGCGCCAGCGTTTATTCCACTCTTCATAGCTTTAAATCTCGCTTCAGGTTGACCGTGACAGAGTTGTTATGGTTAACCTCTTTCGTAACTTAAGGGGATGCTAGGGAGTGTATGGGAGCTTCTGAAGGAGGTAACAGGAGGGAAAGTACCAGTCGGTACGCACGTGAAGAGGAGTTAGTCGAAATAAGGCCAAAGCCTCATCGACATCGAGGGCGGGTGATGATGACGATGATGTCACGGGCGTCAGTAGTATGAATTGCCTGTTGGCGACGAAAGAGTTCCCCACTCTATTCTTCTAACTCCAGAAGATTTTATTCAACCTAGAGGAACCTCTCGTCATGCAAGGAATTTATATATTTTTTTATCAGCATTAGTCCATCGACTTGATGTGATTTATGTAATGTGGGAAGATCGTACCGGTTCATGTACATTTGCGCGGGGCAGCCTCACCCTACCAGAGATGGATAGGAGTGGAGTGGAAGCACCCTCGTGTGTGCCACCCCTCCATCCCCCCCCCCGTGGGGCGGGGAAAGGAGGGGAGGTAGTTGAGGCGACAAGGAGGTTATGCGCACATGGCGGCACGAGCTCGCCCATGGTATTCGTGTCAGATGCCAAACCCCTTCGAGTAGATTTTTTTTTTTCTTTCTTTTTTTTGAAAGGAAAAGAATGGGAATCGCGCGAAAATCATGCGAAGGGCGAGTGCCCGCCTCCACCTAGCCTCGGACCGGGCAGCAGCATCTGGCAGGGCAGTGTCAGCATCTGGCCTGGCAGGCAAGCAAGCAAGCACACATACATGTTGACGTGTCTTCTGTGCTGCCGCGCGTCATGTTTGGTTGACCTCGCTCTACGTGAGCACGAGCAGGATCCACAGCGGCTATTGATGACTGTCTCTTGGCTCCAGTGGCAGAGACGAGGCAGCGGTATCGACAGCAGAACATGTAGTTTTCATGTTACATATCAACACTTGTTTGTATACATGTACACAGATGCCAGTCTATATATATATATATATATATATATATATATATATATATATATATATATATATATATATATATTGTGTGTGTGCTGTACCTTCATTGTTAATTTGATTTTCAAAAGTTTTAGTCGACTTGTACAGATAAACGACATTCAGTGCAACAGTTACACGATTCAGTGCAACAAGTTGCACGATTGAATTTGTAATTTAAATAAATATGGGAGCATTATATGAAAAGCATATGTATTTATCGATACATATATTGCGGGAATAGAAATAAACAGTTTGAACCGCGTGCATTTCTTGAGTTCCGTTTTCTATCAATCTCCATCCTACGGAGGTGTCAAAGAGCATGGCGATAGTGTCGATTCCAAGATACGGGAGGTGGTGTTGCCCGTGGTAACAAAACAAAGCATAGTGGTGCTGGTGGTGGTGTTTGTGGTGGTGGTGGAGGTGGTGGTGGGTGTGTAAGCTGTGGAGGATCAACGAAAGCCCTGCACACCAAACAAAGGCGGTACTGATCGGTGCTCTCGAGGAGGGAGTAAGTGTAGCTGCATTGTACGCTACGTCGTGGTGTGATGGCCTCCTGTGACGTGGTGGGAACAAGGCTCCTGTATGCTCCATGTTGCGATATATATATATATATATATATATATATATAATATATATATATATATATATATATATATATATATATATATATATATATATATATATATATTTCTAAATAGAAATGTAGTAGCACATTTGTAGATAACACACAGGAACCCACAGTCGGAGAAAGAATAAACTTCGAATAAAGAATAATCCTATATTTCGGCTATCAACTGTTGATAGCCGAAATATAGGATTATTCTTTATTCGAAGTTTATTCTTTCTCCGACTGTGGGTTCCTGTGTTATATATATATATATATAATACACATATATATATATACATACATATTTATATATATATATATAAATGTACGACACTGAATGGGTCCCACTGAACATGTTTACTTTTATCAACCACAATTCACTTAGTTCTAAACCATCAACGTCGAGAAACATGCAGAAATTGATACGTGGTACAGCTAAGGATAAATATACACACATACATACATAATACATATTGATTATGTAGGTCGTTGTGGCATATGACGAATGACGAATTTCTTTAGAGTTGGGACATGGGAAAACGAGGCGCAGTTACGCAGAAGTGTACGTAATTGTGGGTGCCAGGCGTCACGTAGAACCGATATCAGGAATTCTCAGCCAATTGCTCCCAAAGGACATTGTGCCAAGTGATAGTCTGTCAATGCTCTTTCACCGTGCTTAAAATTGTGTTCCCAAACACTAACTCTCACAGAGTAATGTCTTATTAAAGAATATCTGAGTTGTACAGTTTTTGGTCGTGGATCTGTGCACGTAGTCAGTTTTTGTGGCCTTCAGGATCAGTCATGACGGAACTGCTTCACAATGTTCAGAAATGATGGTGGTGGTGCTCAGTCACTTGTCCAGAAAAGAGATGTGGGGTGCTTGTCAGCCTACAAATATTGGGAATAGGAGTGACTCTCTCTCTCTCTCTCTCTCTCTCTCTCTCTCTCTCTCTCTCTCTCTCTCTCTCTCTCTCTCTCTCTCTCTCTCTTTCATCCCGGCATGGAGTAAAGAATCCTGGCGAGGAGTAAAGTGGTGTCACGTGACGCACTGGGTGGTGTTTTATAGTGTGTAACCACCACCACCATGTTGAGAAGGGATGGGCGGGGGCAACTTCGTGTGCGTTCTTCATGACACTTTGGTTGGCAATTTTTTTTTTTTTTTTTTTCATGGTCAAAAATGTGATTGCCGCCCTTCCAATGTACCTCTTGGTGCTGTATTTTATATATTTGTCGTCAGGACTTTTCTTAGCCAATGCTTACTACACAAAATGTACAAGTAAGTGTACTTGAGTCAACTCATGCAAAGAGGAAATCGTTAGCTCTAAATGGAGGTGCCTGAGAGCGAGCGGGACTCGAACTGGCGCAGACTCTACACATCACAAATAGAATCATTCTAACCCAGCGTTTCTCAACCTTTTTACCCTTGCGTAACCTTTAAGATAAATTGCATGTCTCAAAGGAACCCCTGCGCAAAAGAAAACATATCTTTCTCATTTTATTTTCATCGTAATAATAGGTTAGATAGGATGATGCCTATATTACATTATTACTATAACCAAGAATACGTCGTGCGTGTTCAATTATATTACTTATATGAAATTAAATGAAATATCAAAAGTGCATTAGCTTATCTCACATGTTCTCGCGGAAC